>NW_017732239.1:40795-91535 GCF_001890085.2 Hipposideros armiger | reverse complement strand
TATTTATATTATAGGATGCTCACAGTTCGACTTGTGTTCTAGTCAACTGTTAACATACTTGTTCCTTCTCCAGATAACGAGCGTTTGGGGCAGGAATCAAATTTAATTAGTTTTGTGTTACAAGACCTAATATCGTGCCTATAACATTCTTGAATCTCAATTAAGTGTCAGGTGATTTGTCCTGTCTTTTTCTGTCCCAGATTATAAAATCCTTGAGTTCTTACTCTGTGTCTTATTTTACTTTGTGTTTCCGAGACCCAGCACAGTACTAAGACAGCTTAGCTTACTTAGGTGGTAAGTAACGTTTGGTTGGTTAGGTTGATGGTTGGATGGATGGATACATGACATTTGAGTGAAAACAGGAGGAACTCAAAATGATCTACCAAATCATTTTTTTTCCCTGAGAGTTTACATTTTAAGAAAAATGCCTTCCTGCTTTCAACAAAAACATTATAGAGGCCCATTTTTTTTTAAACATCAAAGAGCTCATGTAAAAAGAACATCAGATTATTTATATACTAATGAGAATCATGTGGATTATATTTCTTCAAAATTAAAGATTTTTTTTCATTTAAAGTATAAGGAAAAACTAGAAACAATAAAACTAGAAACAAAAAAGCCAGCATAACAAAACCACTTGGTAATATTTGCGCTCTGTCCAGGCTAGTGATTAACACAGTGAGTCTAGTGCTCTGAGAACAGTGACTCCCATTGGAGCCCAGCCCAGGAGGCGAGGCCCAGGGGGCAGGATGACGGCATTTCTTGGGGCTATGGAGCAGGAAATTTCCATTATTATACAAAAAGGGGAAAGCCTCCACTGTGGTCTCTCTTGGACTATTAGGTTCTAATATTATTGCTTTTGGGAGACTGTAGGTTAAAAGTGGAAATGAGCCACTGAAAGAGGGCGCCTGGTGTGTAGATAGAAAAGTGTGTCTCTCGGCCTCAAGATACAGAGATGTCTCCCAGCAGATGTTGTTGGTGCCCCTTGGCGTTTATCTCTACGTAGGAGAGTCTGTTGACTGGGAAAACCTGTGATGCTCTAGCAAGAGGAGTGTGATGGCTTGATTGTTTGTTTGTGGCCAGGAGAGCATGCCTAGCGCCTACACAGGGTGACGTAGAAATACTGGATCACTAATGTCTCAGGAAACAGTCTTTAGTAGATGATAGGTATTTGCAAACAAATACCTTAGCTTCTTTACCCTTTCATTGAGGTAACTCTGGGGTGTATTCTACACTGTCTTTCAGGTTTCCCAGCAGAAATGAGTTCCAGTCACTCACACTGGCAGCAAGCCTGATAGCCTACTTTTTGTTATCTTACACTCTTTCGTGTCTTAACTCCAACCCTTTACCAGTGTTTCCTGGAATCCCCTCCCAAATAAACTGCTTGCCCTTAAATCCTTTTCTCATGCTCTACTTCGGGCAGAGCCCAAACCAAGAGAAGCCTACTTATGTCGAGGTATATTCTTGAGACACAGAGAGGCCTCCAGTAAGATAAAGGCCAGCTAAATATGAACAATCACAGAGGAGCCTCTATGGGGACAGATGGAAATGGTGGTCTTTCAAAGCAGTCGTCTAAATGCTGTGAATTATATTTTAACTTTGGTTATCATTGTGCCTTGCTTTACAAAGTTTTGTTAAATGTGCCAAGCCAGTGGTTACCAGACAGTAAGGGGGGAGGGGGGATGGTAGAAGAGGGTAAAGGGGGTCAAATATATGGTGACGGAGAACTGACTCTGGGTGGTGCACACATAGTGCAATGTAGAGATGATGTATTATAGAAATAAACACTTGAAACATGTAGTTTTGTTAATCATTGTCACCCTAATACATTTTAATTTAAAAAAGAAAAAGAAAATGTGCTAGGCTAGAATCAAATATACTATGGATAATTGAGAGAAGGATGTGTACCCAACTCTGTTTTAGAGTACTATAGTTCAAAATAATCATCCCTGAGGCAATTTTGGAGGATGATCATGGTGACTGGGGGTTCTCGTGGGGTGGGGGTGGGGGTGGGGAGTGCTAAAGTGAAATGAATTAGCGCAGCCAAGTCATACTGCTGAGAGGATGCTTCCACCACTGTAACTTTGGAATATTTCAGATTAAGGAGTCATCAAATTTCTTTAGAGTGCCCCCAATTTAAATGCACTTCATATGTAGTGGTTGCGTTTGTCCAAACCCAAGCCGGAGGCTTACTTCCACACTATCCCTCTACTCTTCCATATCAGCATGTCTCTCACTGCTTCATCCCCTTTTCCCTGCTACCTTTCTACTTCCCCAACCTCATTTCTTCCAGCTGCTATAGACCCTCAACATTCCTAGTCCTGTAAACCACATACCTCAGTCTTTCATGTTCTTAAAAGTGATTAAGAACAGGCTGGTTTCCAGCATTACTATGTCAGTGGGAAACATGCATTTGGCTTAAAATATTTCAGTGTTTTACTGCTTTCCAACATTAAAACCTTATTTGTTTGCTCCAACAAATGTTTTATCAACATATTCATTTCAAACTGTCATATCCTTTTGAACTATGGCACTGAGCTCTCTCTGCTCAGTAGTAGCTCACATGGCTGAAATCAAGGATTTTGCAGGCTGCATTCTCACGTGGAGCCCAGGGTCCTTTTCCAGGCCCATTTTTGGCAGAATTAAGTACTTGAGGTTGTAGAACTGAAGTCCTTTTTTCTTGCTCGATGTAAGCTGGGGACCGTACTCAACTCCTGGCAGGGAAAATTGTCTAATCATGTAAGCCCTTTAAATCTGGGTGGAGAGGTCAGACAAGAGTGAAATTCATCACATTCACTGTCCAGGGAATTATGTAGGGCAAGCACGACAGGGAGTAGGGAATCTTGGGGGCCAACAATAGATGACCCTGCCAACAATAAATGATGAACTGATGGTATGATAACACTCTGCTTATTAGGAAAGGGATATAGGATTTTAGAAATCGAGGCTATACTGTGAAGCATTGTCATATACAAAGTTAATGCCTCAAGAAATAATCTTCAACAGATGATAAATATCTGTAGAGAAACACTTCAGCTGAATATATATTATATATATATATATGAGATATATATATATATATATATATATATATATATATATATATATACACACACACACACATACACACACACTCACACACACAGAGGTGCCAAAAAATGTATACACATTTTAAGAAAGGAAAAAAACTATTGAAATTATAATGCCCAAATACACCAATAGCAAAAGATGAATACAAGTCATGTTTGACTTCTGCAATTACAAAAGGTGCTCTAAGTGGTTACCATCAGTGTCCTGACATTTCTGATTATGGCGAACTACTGCTTGAGCAACGTTGACCAAAGTGTCCACTTGTATACATTTTTTTGGCACCCTCGGTATATGTAAATATCTAGGCCAATGACCTAGCAATGATATTTATCCTGGAAAATTCTCTTGTTCTCTCTGAAATTGTTTCCTCAGGTATTAAACATGGTTAATAATAATAACCTTTATCTGCTTTTTTCCTTTTCTAGTATTATTATCAGAATCAAATGAGATAATTTAAGTATCTACTGTATGTATAAATCTCAATTTCACAAGCCCAGATAAGCAAGGACTATACTTTATATTATGATAATATATTGGGTTGTCAGAAAAGTCATGATACATTTTTGCAATGAAAAACATAGAAAAAATACATCATGACTTTTCTGACAATCCAATAATTATATAATACATTGTATTTTTAAATCAACAAAATTCTACCTTCAAATCCCCATCAAGTCAACAAGAAAATCACTTCAGTTATTTTGGGGGCTCCTCCACTCCATCACAGTGTAGAATCCCAAGAGTCTTATGGAGATCAAGGTCATGAAGAGCACATCTCCAGTTATACTCCACATCGTTGACCCCTTGGGTACTTATTGTCCCTATCCCAATCTTCTAGCTCTGAGGTGCTGTAGGACTGGGAGATGAATGAGAAATCTATCCCAGCCACACTATTCTAAACGTGATTTCTCAAACCCAAAAATCTCCCCAGACTGAGAGTAAGATCTTTGTGTATTGGGGTCCCACTGTCTGGAATGCCTTTCATTTTCTATCCTGTGTCCAGGACTGTTGAAAATTTCCAAATCATTTTTTAAGACTTTGCTCAAACATGACTTCTTCTATTATAATGCATCTTCCTTGATCCCCAGTAGCCTTGCCCCCATGCCTGTGAATCCATAATATTTTTAAATCTGCAGGAGCACCTAATACAAGGTATTGTAGTCACTTGCTTTTGATTATCTCTCTTCCTCAGTAGACCATGAGCTCCCTAAGAGAAGGAACTTTGTTAATTGTTGTATTTCTTAAATTTAGGGTAAAGCTCAATCTTATAGCACACAGCATGTGAAAATAAAAACGTGTTGAAAGAATATCCCCATTTGTTCTTCCTCCCTTACACTCTGCATTCCAGTTCTGTTGAACTTTCAGTTCATCTTATTGATCTTGTATGTACATGATATTGGAAGCAATACTAGAGAGCAAAATCATTTTGTTGAAAGTTAGTAATTAAGAGAAAGAATCAGGTATTTATCCTGCCTATCCTAGACAAAATATACTTCAAGATAACTGATACTTCTCTTTATGCAATAATAGAATCCCAGTATCGCCATTTGCAGGCCATAATGAACTAGTGGATCTAAGCAATGACTGTGAACATCAATAAAAATAAAGAACTAAACATTATGTGACTCCTGATTGAATCACACAATGCTTTATGAAGCATTTTTGCCAAAACCAAACCTAAATGTGATCCAACCTCAAGCTTTAGCTACCAGCTTATAGGATCTCTAGTTAAATGAACAAACTGCAACATACATTTTAAAGACAATTGGGGAAATTTGAAAGAGAAATCTTAAAAAGATGGGCAAGTGCAAACCATACAAGGGTGTCATTGAGTAGACTTATTAAATAAACTCAGTTTTCAACCTCATTCATAAATTATGCAAATATTTTTGTTCAAATTTGCTAATAACTTTTCATCTTCCTTGATATGATCAGTTTTTCTTGCACACTGACCAAAAATGTTACATTTGATTATTATCATAAATGGATTAAAAACTCACAAGAACTCTATTTGTAAGATTTTTAATGAATGCATAAAATGTTTCCAATATTTTTTAATATGCAGGGATTAATGTTTCAGAGTAAATGCATTTTCAGGCACAAAATCATTTAATCTGGAAAAATCTCTTAACTTTGTTTTTCAAAATGATTTTTCCATAACAAATATTTCTCTGAATATCAATTCTGTTTAAAATAAGTATGCAATTTTTTAAAATGTATCCATTAGTAATAATACTAGTACTAATCATTTATCATCAATTAATTTGGAAAATCTTTATATAGAAGAATAAGTGTGTAGATTAGCTTTAAGTCTAACAACATTCTTTTGAAAGTTCCTTTAAAGTATTTTGTCTCTCCAATCATGAAATGTTTATATAAAAGATTTTCATGGCTACTCCCTATTTCAATATAAAGTATTTTTTTTTAATTCTACTGTATCTTAGCTGCCTTGCTTTTATATAAAGGACATTCTTTAAGAGTTTATATACTGGAAGCATTTCTAGATTTATGCATCCTTTTGCCCAAATAGCTTACCTATGAAGGACTCAGGAAATTATGTTCTGTCCTCAGTATTTTCTTGGAATCTTTTAAAAATATTCCAGTAAAAAGCAGCTGCTTCATCAGTGGTTACACTTCACAGTTATTTCCTCAAAACATTGTTTTTATTAACAAAATAACTTTCTGCTGAGAACGCATCATTTCTGCTATGTCTTCCCTTTGGTGGTTTATAAAATAACGAGTTCTTTGTGTATTTCATTATTGAAATAGAACTGAGAAAATGCCATCAACTGAGACATGTTAGTAACATTTGTGCCTTTTTCCAACTACATTGCAAAGTTTCCAAGTTGGGTGGCTTCTTTCTAATGCTCATGTCTATTCATCTGTATCACTCTTGTGTAGCTTTCAGTGATTTTTTTTGACAAAGGCAGTCATTTAAATATGTAGCTACATTGTTGTATTATTTTCTGTGTACGGCTTTAGCCGCTTTCATTGTGGCAGGAAGAAAAGCATGTGTCTGAAAGTCCTTGGCTTTCTGTTTTTCATCATTAAGTAACAAACCTCAAAAGAGTCTTTTAAACATTAATTGTTTTATTTAGTAAAGTTTTGTAAAGTCTGGTTGAGTGTCCTATGATTTTAAACATTACACTAAGGTATAGATGTTCGTTTTTATGTTCTGACCACTTCCCTCAAAATTCCTCAGGCTAAATGTGAGACAGTCAAGGCACCAAGGGCCACGCGGGTGATTAGTAAGTCTTCATTTATTTGCGTTGGACAACTTTGGATTTTATATTTTACAGATTTGTTCTTTATTATTTTTAAATTTTCTTTTACAAACAGACAGAGAAGTTGTAATATTTCTCCCTGTAATCAAAGGCTTGTCTTGCAGACGCCTTAGTGTAGGAACCCCACCCTGAAACCACTCCTCTTTCTTGTAAGCTCCTCCTAGATAGGGACTAGGTTTTATTCATATTTGTAAACCTAGATCCAAGTTCAGTATTTGGCACAAGCTAAATAACTGGTCATAGAGCTGAAAAGAATTGAAATATGATCTCTCGATTTAGTTATATATATTCTTATTCTTTCAGAGGAGGAAATTTGTCTGGTTTACTGTACTTAGTTTATTATCTAAAGTTCGTTTCACTCACTCTTTAATGATGCTGCTTATAGATATACAGACATTTAACAATAACACCAGTTTCATTCAAGAGAGCTGCATTTTATCAGAGTTCTTTAAAACAGACTCTCCTCAAGTATCTGAAATCTGATTTAGAGTGCAGAATGTTACAAATATCTGTTATTTAAAAAGTAGACTGTAAGCACAAAAAAACAAAACAAAACAAAAACAAAAAAAACCTTTTGTACCGTTCTCAATACTACTTCCTCCATTTAAAGAAGCAAGAGTCAAACCACAAAGCCAGGGTATAATATGTGTGCTTCTCTTGGGTATTTAATAACTACGACCAAAACAAATAATATTTCTTTGCCTCCACTTAATAATATTATTGGGTTTAGTCTCTTGAAATATGCCTAAAATTTAATATTTCTCCATTATTAACCACTGTTTATTGGCCATCAATAATAGACTTGGAGCTATTTTAAATAAAGGATAATTTCTACCTTAAGGGCTTGCTGTATAACTTGGATCAGAAGCCATATGGAAATGTTTCAAGATAGAGATCCAATTTTAGCTACATTTGTAGTTCACAGATGGAATTAGGCGAAGCCAATAACCCCCTAAGTTATAATACTTGAAATTGCCAGTTCCCACCAGTCAATATTTATGGAGCACCCACTGGGTAGAAAATGCTGTAGTGGCACCTTAGATAGCGAAAAGCAAAGTAAGCGTTTTGTTACAAGGAATGGACAATTTATTAGGATTCCAGGGTGTCAAACCCTCAATATCATGCTAGTCTCTCTGATGTGAAATTGAATGGAACATTAAGAAGTGAACTCACTCAAGTATTTTTATTCCTCCAATACTAAGGTCTTGTCCATGATTCTGCCACACCCTGAATGATGATTGCCTTAAATTAAACATCCAGACAGAATTTCGTTGTCATTTCCACCCCAGGTTGTTGGGACCCTGAGGCAAGTTCCCCCGGTTCTATTTTCATGAGGCTCTTAGTTTCCTCCATAACACAGTGAATGAGAATTCGGGCTGAGCTCCCAAAGAGCAGACTGGAGTTTTCAAATAAGGAAAGAGAAAAGAAAGCTCTTCCAAAAAATTGTGAAAGGTGCCCCCAAAGTCAGGGGATATGCAATGATAAATGAAAGGAGCATCTCCAATTACAGGTACTGTGCATTCCTGAGCAGCAAATATTACTAACAAGAATGCCAGAAATAATGGAAGACATAGTCTAGCAAGACACGATTGTCAGGAGACAAGCACTGATTAAATGTGTGACCAAACACAGAATCGATAATTGCCCTAGTGTTACGGAAAAGGCCTTGACTGGGACTATATAGCTGGGTAGGTGTGTGGAAGCCTCTTGAAGGAACTTTGATCTGTGGCCTGAGGGAAAGAGGTAATCATATGCACATTTTAGTGGAGTTGAAGCAAATGGCAGACCAACCAAAAGTAGCTTTTGAAAATTTGACCATAAACAAGGCAGAACAATAGCAAAGCCCAATGCTGGGTTGAGTAGGGGATGAGGCTAGGGGAGCCCAGTAATAAAATAGAAAAATAGTTTTAGGAATTGTCATGGATGATAAATAATGGATTATTGGGGATGGTGTTTCCCATGAAGGCAAAGGATATTCTGGCATCAAAAACCCTGGATAGGAAGTACTTGCTGAGAAGGCAAACATTAGGGTGATAAAAGGCAAATCTTTCTCTCTTTCTTAGGCCTTAACCCTAAAACATGGAGACATGGCACTCTCCTGAGAGTGTGGAAAGGGAGTTAGAGCCACTTTCTGTAACATTTGTGAGTTTGTTTATTGTGAATTCGATGAGTAAGTGTTACGTACAGTCTTAGTCTGGGAACAAAACCGACATAGTTTCTACATCGCTGAAACGTAATGCTTAAATAATTTAATGATTATTTAATAATTTAGTTTCAGATAATGAATGATGCTATTAACAAAACAAAGCAGGGCAGGATGTGAGAATGAAGGGGCAGGGGGTGAGGGGCTCATTTTAGGGGAAGTGGTCAGACAACAGTGAGAAGAGGACTTTAAGTGGACTTTAATATTAAGAAGCAAACTAGGCAAAAGCTCAGGGGATAGAATGCTCTAGAAGAGGGAACAGCAAATAAAAAGTCCCAAAGGCAGGTATTGCTTGGTGTGCTAGGGAGAGAGAGAAGGTCAGCACGGAGGAAGTCAGGTGCTAGGAGTGATCTCAGAAGTCGCAGAGATAGCAGCAACCATGGCTTGGAGGTCTCTAGGGTATTTTACGGACTAAGGTTTTGTTCCAAGGGCTGTGGGAAGCAGTGGAGGGTTCTGAACAGTGAGCAGTGTGATCTGATTTAATTCTTAAATATTATCTCAACTTTTTTGCTTTGTTTATCTCAACTTTTTTGCTTTGTGAGGAGCGCTACAGCTGGATCCGTGATAGTCTCCATCCATTTCTTACCACTGATACCACTATGGCACCAGCATACGCCAAATGTTAGCCTAAGTATTATTCCAGAAATATCTACCAGTCAGAGGTTTACATTCTTTCGAGGCTATGACATTCTTTTCAAGGGAAATTTTAGGAAGGTAATGAATAAAAACAATTTTAAAAGATGAATTGCATGGACAAAATAACTCTGGGCATAAAATGTTCCCAAGTATAGTAAAGTTTTTCTGTTGGGGAAGAATCTAGTAACAGTGGAGTACACTTCTCTCTCTAAAAAAAAAAAAAAAAATCGGTGCCAAAAATGTCTCCATGATTATCAGAATCAAAACAATTCATTGGAACGAAATTCTGGGAAGAGAGGGATGCTTCCTGATCAGGATCTGCTCCTCAGAGTTCCCTCAGCGACTGCCATCTTCTTTTTGGCACACTTCCTATTGTACATTTCCTATTTCGGCCCGAACGCCTCTCATCTGCCACCAGAACACACACGATTATTTGTTTAAAAACTCCCATTCTGTATTCTTCCCTTTTCCTTCAGGTCAATCATTTGGCTGTGTCTCTATATTGTCAAAACTTCTAGTAGTTCTCACTCCCCCAAAATATAATCTTTTGATCATTTCTGTGCCTACACAAAGGACTATATTCAGGATAAATAGACAAGCTTCAGGAAGCAACTTTTTCACATTTAGAAAAAAGGTTGTATCGCTGTCACTTAAAGCTGTGTGACCATGAGCAAATTATCTAACTTGTCTGGACCTCTGTTTCATAATGGGGCTAATTTCTACCTCGTAAGGCTGTTATAGGGTTAAGGGGGAAAAGAAAACATATAAACTTATTTCACATTCCAGTAATATATAGATGTTAGTTTGTCGTTATTAATAAGTTGTTAAAATAGTAATTACCAGTGAAACCTAGTATTTTGATGTAAAAAAAAGAACATAGTGAACATATAACCATTTCTGGTCCCTGAACCACCTAAAGAAATGCAGAGAACCACATGAGACAACTTATAAGAAAGGTCAAGTAGTTATTTGAACACGTGAATATTTTTAACCAAAATTTACACGAGTTCACCACAAAATAACTCAACTTCCAAATGTGTGTTTTAAGAGTTAAGCAAAGAATGTAATGAATAAAATAATATGATTAAACATTTATGAAAGAACACAATCTCTCAGGATGATTTCTCTATGATGACCACTTTTACTTACATTCCTCTGTGAGCACACTTAAGTAAAACCCTAGGAAACTCAAGAGATTATTTTCCCAAGGGTTGGCATCTAGATTATTTTAAAATGACATTTCTTATTTTTAGAAAGAGATCACTTATTTTATTCCAAAGGAGTAAAACAATTTCTTGGCCTTCACCTCTGAACTCTCACCTTCCCAAAAGACGTCCCCAGCAATCTGCAAACCCCTCCATATGGAATGATTTAATTTGACAAAGGACAAAAATACCAATTAACTTTATTTTAATTGACTCAACTGTGTGATGTCTGGAAAAGTTGATGACTCAAAAGAAAATCTGACAAGAATGTTTTCAGATCAGAGGGAAATTGCAAAACCTTTGGCTGTGCACCAAATAGGCAAACTTTGGCAACATCCTGTAATAAAAACCAGGAGAAAATTGATAGGTATGCAACAATTTATTCAGGACAATTTTCAAAAGGGTTCCATTGGATAAAATGGCCTTTTCTTTTTTCATTTAGTCTTGAGTGCCTGTCTGTGTTTAGTATTCTTCACAATGAACGACTAATTAGAACCAGACCTAGTACAAGCATCTCTGAAATTCTCCTCAATAACTGTTGACCTGTAACACCCTTATGATTTCTACTGTGGGCCCCACTATGATGCAGACACTTGCCTTTTAAAAAAATCTTCCTATATCAGATACATTACAACTGAATTGAAAACTTGACTTTTTCCCTTAGTATGGAATTTCCAGCAGCAAATATACTCACCTGATATATGAAAGGTAAAAATACTAAAAAAGTATTTGTATAATGGCTCTGAGTTTGGACTCTAGCACTGATCTGGACCTCCATTTTAATAACAAATTTCTCACTCATTAGCTGGGTGACCTTGGGACTATTAGCTAACCTTTTCAAACCTCAGTTTCTCATCTGCATATAGAGTTAACAATATTAATTCTTCTAACTTACAGTTATATCAAGGTTAAAATACAATAAATCTTATAGTGTTTAAGCACAATAGACATAATTATATTAAGTTTTACAGTTTTGTCAGTTTAGAAGGGGAAAAAAAAGCTGACTTTATATCTATACATTGGGTCAGATATACAACCAGATCAACAATTTTAATTACTTCACAAGATAGTTTACCTAAAAAATAATCTGGCCCCTTCTGGCAAACATTGGTTACTTTTAATTTGTAGAATGCATGTGGATTTAGTTTCAGCACTCAGATCAGTCAAAATAGCTGATCAGTTTTGCCATGTAAACATTACTTCAGGTAGACTTGATTTTGAAACCACAAAATTTTTCATTTATTTCTGAATCTTAATTCAATATTAATCAGGAAACCAGGACGTACCAACTATAAGAAAAATAATATAACATTAATTTTTATTTAAACCCCCTCTTATTCCTATCTATTCAGGTTGGTTTACCCCACCTAAAAAAGTGATTTGATTTGTGAAGTGTTCCCATGTCTTCAGAAATGAATATGTATTAAAAGGCATGAAGCAAATAAAACCATACTTCTAAAAAGAGTCGAGCTCTCTGGACTTCCTAGGGACAACTAACCTAAAATGGTATTCATAGTTCTCTGAAAGCCATGCACAAGACTCCAAAACACAGTATGCTTACACCAGATTTTCTGAAACAGTTGAACCCAATTGAGATGATTAATCTTCATGGAATGTGAAGGAAGAACAGAAGGGATCCCAAAGGTAGCAAGTTATAATAACACAAAGGCGTGTAGTTTCAAACTGACATCATGCGTAGTACCTAGGAATGGGCAGAATCCAAATAATGACTGCAAAAAAAAAATTGTCCCATTTGCTCCAGGAATTGAATAAAAAAGGCTTAAAGGCATGAAGTTTCTGGATGGTCTTATGGTGATCTTCAGTAGAATCCCACAAGGCTTGGAGAGCTTTGAAAAAGATACTACAGAGATGAAAATGTACAGTAACTAAAGAGGCACTTTTCATCTTCTCGACTCACAAGAATATATTCAGATGCAGCATCACTCAAGGGAAAACCCAACTTAATCAGTAAAGAAAGCTGTTTCCTAGCTAGCAATTTCATTTCTTCAGAGTTTGCAAAATTTAGTTTAGATTTCATCTTTAATTTGAACTCTTAACTTGATGAAACATTGAACAAGTGTTACATAGAAAGAAAGAGTCAAATCAAAGACCTTACATGGCCTGTAGCCACAAGTCTTAATTCAAGATGATCTCCTCTCTTAGACTTGTATCTTAAAGTTTATGAGTATCAAGAAGGAAACTGGGCTGACTGAGTGGCTCAGTTGGGTAAGAGTGTGAGCTCTGAGCAACAGGGTCATCAGTTCAATTCCCACATGGGCCAGTGAGCTACGTCTGAGCTGAGCTGCCGCTGAGCTGCCAACAGGTGGCAGGATGGCTCAGCTGGTAAGAACACATGCTCCTAACAACAAGGTTGCTTGTTCGGCTCCTACATGGGATGGTGGGCTACGCCCACTCACAACTAAGATTGAACATGGCACCTTGAGCTGAGGGGCCGTGAGTTGCCATTGGGTGACCGGATGATGACTGGACTTGGAACTGAGCTAGCTGCGCCCCCCACAACTAAGATTGAAGGACAACAACTTAGCTGTTTCCCTTCCCCAATTCCTTAACACTGTTCCCCTTCCCAATTCCCCAATAAAATCTAAAAAAAAAAAAAAGTATTCCCATCTTCAAGTACCTTTCAAAAAAAAAGAAAGAAACATAAGTTAAGAATGATGCTTTTGTACCTTGATATAATAAAAGGAGATGCTTAAGAGATTTGGAAAATGATCAAGATATGGATTTTACAATTCAATAATCTCTAGTAATTTTAATAGTACAGAAGAGATGGTGGTAGATTTTCTCATACACAAGGAATGAATATGTCAATATTTTCATATTTTAAATTTGTCTAAAAGAAATATGTTTGGTAGAAAGCTGTTTCATGTACACACACACACACACACACACACACACATGAGGTTGGACAATTAAGTTCAAAACTCATCCTAAAACAAGTGTTATTAATACATACCTCACTGCTGAATATCACTATGGTCACCTTCAAAGTACTCCCTTTGGGAAGCTATGCACTGACGCCGGCACCTAGTCCACCTTTCAAAGCAATTTTGGAACTCTTTTCCTGGAATGGCCATCAGAGCTGTCATCCTGTTACACTTGATGTCCTGAATGTCATCAAAATGTCTTTCTTTCAGTATTTCCTTTATCTTAAGGTAAACAAAGAAGTCATCGGGGGCTAGATCAGTTGAGTAGGGAGGGTGTTCCAATACAGTTATTTGTTTACTGGCTAAAAACTCCTTCACAGACAGTGCCGTGTGAGCTGGTGTGTTGTCGTGACGCAAGAGCCATGAATAGTTGGTGAAAAGTTCAGGTCGTCTAACTTTTTCACGCAGCCTTTTCAGCACTTCCAAATAGTCAACTTGGTTAACTGTTTGTCCAGTTGGTACAAATTCATAATGAATAATCCCTCTGATATCAAAAAAGGTTAGCAACATTGTTGCAACAGGTTCACGAACTTAATTGTCAGACGTTACGTGTTTGTGTGTGTGTGTTGTGTGTGTTGTGTGTGTGAGTATATATAACATATATACATATATAACATACATATAACATATATAGCATAACATGTACAATTTATATATAACATATAAATATATGTACATGTATAAAAGAGAGAAAGAAAGAAAGAAAGAAAGAAAGAAGAAAGAAAGAAAGAGAAAGAAAGGAAGAAAGAAAGAAAGAAAAGTAAAGAGAAGAAAGAAATATATATTCAGGTAATTTTTATTTGTGCCAGGGTTACTGGTTGATAAGACCTCCCTGGAAGGAGGTTTCTGAAAGGCATTCCAAACTTTTACCAATGACTGATGATGTTATAGAATTCATGTTTAACCAATTTTCAGATGACATGAAGTAGAGGAGGCTATCTAACCTACTGACCATCTGCCAGATGCATGCCTCCCTCAAAAAAAAAAAAGATAAATGAAGTGATGAGATGAATTTAATATGATGTTTTAAAATTCTATTTTAAATATAGAAGGCATGCTCATTATAAAAGCCAATTTTAGAAAAATATCAAACAGGACTGAAGGCAATAGAGTAAAATTTATAAGATTCTTTCCCATCCTTCCAGACTCATACTCACTCTTTAAATATAATCACTCTTTCATGATTCTTACTATCCTTTTAGACATTTTCTATGGGAATATAAGTATACATACATATATAGATGCATATGATATGTATGTATGTATGTATACACAGTTAATTCTTAGCAGTTTCATAACAATCTATTTTATTAAGTAGTGTTTATTGAACTAATTTTCTATAGATTGAAATTCAGGTTGCTTAGATATAATGTTGAAATAAACATCCTTATACACAGATCTTTATGCACTGATGTGAACTTTCAAAAGTATAATTATTGGACAAAAGACTAAAAATATATGTAACCTACTAGAAAATCCCGAAAAATATCCTAATTCAAACTCAGCTAAAAAAATCTCAATGGAGCAAATATGGATTTGAATAAAGGACTCAGAATACAACATAACATAAGCATCAAATAGAGATAATGAGACACAGTATAGAATAAAATAGTCTACTAGGTTGTATTGGAGAGTCAGAAACAGAAAATTCAGAGACTATGGGAGAGGGAAAATTTAAAGAGAAAATGGCTGAGAAAGCTACAGAACCAATGAAAGGTATAAATGCTTACATTCAGAAAAAAACCTACAACTAGGGATATCGTAATTAAACTACAGGACACTAAACATAAAGACATTTTAAAAGCAAGTAGAGAAAAAGGACATATAATGTAAAAGGAAGGAAAATTACACTGACAAAAACATCCAAAGAGCAACATTGAAGGTAATGCTGAGAAATGAAACTCAGCATATCTTAATTTAAAAAAAAAAATTGGGGGGTCGGGGGGTGTTGGGTTGACAGTAAACCCAGTTTCAGCCAAAATTAAGAAGTGACTTCTAAAGTAAACTTACATAAATTTAGACCTTACTTATAGAAATATTAACATAAAGAAAAAAGGTTTAGAATTGATGTACTATTTACTTGTAAAATTACATTAGGAATATGGGCTTGGTTCTAGGTACCACTTTTATTTCAAGTGAAGAAACTCCAAGTTCTGTTGTTATTCCAGGAGCAGAAGCAGAAATTGGGGATATTTAACAAAAGTCACAAACAGAGATTATTTTTAAATCATTATCAGTTTAAATGGCTGCCACAGACAAGACAGGTTAAGTATGTCCTAAATGGGATAGATTTGAATGCTTATCACCCAAGATAGGAATTAAATATTAATATGTCTGGACCTAGAAACTACATGTGCATTGTCATATTTTGAAGAAACAAAATGACCTGCTTATTAGAACTAAGCAAAGATGGAAAGAGTTCTTTCAAAAGATAGTGGTATTTCTGTCATTGTAGGTGTTCCAAAGAAAAGCTAGAAGACACTTGGAAAATAGGCTACAGAGAGAATTCAGGAAGTATATGGGAAAAAAAGCACTAAGTTTTGGTAGTTGGCCTGGAGAGATTTGAGCACCCATGGAGAGTATCTCTCTGGGGGAAATAATAGGAATAAGTGAAAACTAGCTTTCACAAAGTCCATCTTACCCAGCAAGGACCTCAGCCTCGTAACACCATCAAAAATCAAAATAATCAAAATGCAATTGTTAAATATTGGCCTCTTTTACAACTTAAAAGGAAAAAAACCCTCCTATTTCTTTGGATTTTTAGTTTTGAAATCTGTTAGGTGCATTTATTCACTTAACTTCTTTAACCCAATGAGGAGAGTCAAAGGAAAATAAAATCAAAGCTTTAATGGCCAATGAAAATATTGGGAGTGCCAATTTCCATATTTTTAGTTGGTATTTTGTGATCTACAGAGTGTTATTTCTTCTGATAAAGTTAAGGCATTTAGTGGGGTAGAGGGAAGAGCAATTTGTCCTACTGAATCAAAGTTCTATAAAGCAGAGATGCACTACATTCAGGTTGATATTAAACTCTGGAATCGGACCTGGATTTCAGGTGCTACTCCCCATTTACTAATTTCCTAGCTGTGTGAACTTAAGCAAGTTATATCACCCCTCTGAGCCTCAGTTTTCCTTTCTATCAAATGAGGATAATGGTAACTGCCTTGCAGGGTTATTGGAAAGTTTAAATAAGAGGGAAAAATTCCTAGCTCAGTGCTGGCACAGAGTTACTATTTGGTATATGTTAATTTTCTCTTCAACAAGTTGATTCCCTGATTTGTTGGTTTATGTTTAAGGAATGAACAAAATAGTTTCACAAGACTAAGTTGTATGAGCATAAGAACAAATCTGGTTGTTCGCCATTATATACCCAGGACTTGGCACAAAGTAGGCTCTCAAAAATAAGTTAATATTATAATTTACAACAATTTAACTTAATCATTAATTTGAAAAAAAATGTTAAGGTTAAAATTTTCTCTTAATTTCCCTGCCGCTTTATGACTTGAATTACTATGCTAAAGCAATGATGCTGTTTCAAAATTTGAAAAAAAAAAGTAATTTTTTTTTTTTGGTGCTTTTCAATACTATGTCTCAACAGGAGCTATATTTTATTTTTTATCTTCCAATGTAAGAGGCCAAATACTCTAGAGGACGACTTTTTTGGGACAGGCCAGGACTCCAAGAGCCTTAACGTATTACCAACAAAAGCTGCCTTTTAAGTGTGTATTTGTAGATGTCACTTAAAAAAAAATCAGCCTCCCATTTCAGCATAAGAGCTGAGGACCACATTTTCAACAAAATCCATCTGGTTTGCATTTCATTTCAGAATTCAAAACCAGGTGTCTTTCATGTGTGTTTAATTTTAGAGGGAGGGAACACCACAAGACATGGAATGGTTAGAAGTGGTTTAATAATAGAGATAAAGGATATGCTGATACTGTATTTCCAAAATTCAATTATTTCTTCTGGTTGTTTCTCTTATTGTTGCTGGTATGGCTTGAATTTGAATTTCCTTTCAAATTATAGGTTTGGGGTGGAAGATAGCAAGCCTGATTTTAGGTACACTTTGAGCTCACAGGCTTTCATAGACGATTCAGAGGTTATGTTCACTCAATAAGAATTTCAGAAATTAGACCAAAAAAAAAGAAAAGAAAAGACAGAGAGGGAGGGCAGAAGGGAGAAGGTAAAGCAGGGGAGAAAGAAAAATCCTTCACTAACATCTTTGTCAAACAATTAGTCATCCTTGGGAAATGTGGTTCAGTTTTTCTGGTAGTGTGAAATTTAAACAAAAGAATAATTATTACACTAGTTACAGAAATCAAGCTGTCTTAGGGGAAAAGTTTTTGATAAATGAAAGGCAATTTTATCTTCTTGTATAGAGAGTGCTATAAAATTATTTCCCTTGGGAGAATGAGTCTACTTTTAATTAAAATAAAGCCTATGATCGGTTGAGTGGCTCAGTTGGTTAAGAGCTCTCTCAAGAGTGCGAACTCTGAGCAACAGGGTCACCGGTTCGATTCCCAGCCCAAGCTGAGCTGCCGCTCAGCTGCCAACAGGTGGCAGGATGGCTCAGCTAAAACAAAAACAAAAACAAAAACAAGCAAACAAACAAAAAACAAACATAAAATAAAGCCTATGATATGAGTCCATACAGTGTTTCCCTCACCCTCATCATTGAAAAATAACTAATCATTTACAATATATATTTTATATGCTAAAGCAAGTAAAATACCACCAAATATACAGAGAGTGCCAAAAATGTATACACATTTTTAAAAAGTAAAAAACTATAGTAATATATACCGATAACAAAAGATGAATACAAGTCACATTTGACTTCTGCAATTACAAGAGGTGCTCAAAGTGGTTACCATCAGTGTCCAGACACTTCTGATTATGGCGAACTACTGCTTGAGCAATGTTGACCAAAGTGTTAACATCTCTTAAAATGTGTATACATTTTTTTGGCAACCCAGTATAACCACCTTTTTGACACCCTCAGTATAACCACCAAAGAGAGATTTTTTTATTTTGCAGGATCACTAGTGGTCAGAAACTCATTTTTTCTTGAAAAGTTAGTCAATAATGATTTTTCTGACATCCTAAAATAGAGTTGACATAGACATGACAGAATAGGCATCTATGTAAAATTAAGGCAATACATATTAAGTCTATTTTAACTAATTTACTAATAAATTCACTAATATATTTAAAAAGTATAATTTATTACAGGGTAACCAGTTCTGAGTCTAAAATTTTCTTTCAGATTTCCTTGAAACTGTATGCCTTTAAGGGGCGAGCATTCAAACCAATCCTCCTTTCTTAATCACAAACCCTCTATATGTGCTTCTTATAATAGCTGAAAAATAACCCTTCTCAGAATGCAAAAATACAAAGGTCAAATTTAGCAGGTACAATGGTTCATATCATGTCTTAAACACTGCTTTATCATTCTCTGACATTCTTTATAAATAATCAACATGAAAACATAAGAAAATATTTTGGTTTAAAAAGCTCAAATACTGTCTCACATTGGGTGACTCATGGTTAGTGGGAAAGCTGTGAGAACTTTCCAGAACCCCCTCTTGGGTGTATGCAGCATCTTATACACACAGGTTAGAGTGGTACAGCATGATGTTTCTATGCATTAGTTTCTATGCATTAGTCATCTATCTAGCAGCCTTTCAGGGAGCCCAGCTTTGTGTTTAGGTCATTCGTGCAATGCCAGCTCCATGGATTAGGAGGTATGTGACACTGAGAAATAACTTCAGCTCTTTGAACTTCAGTAGTAGTATTAAATAAGATAATCCATTATATATACTTCACTCATTGTCTGGTTCAAAGTAAGCAATCAGTATAGTAGTAATACTTGTACTAGTGCTATTATTTTTATTAACCCCCAATCCAAGGGGGAGATTATTGCTTAATGGGGCCCTAGCAGAGAGCACAGGGTCAAGTGTAAGTATTATCAACCAACAAACTCAGACATTTTCAGTCATGTTGAAATTATAGAATAAAGAAACACACTCCTACAAGCTAATTAAGATTAAGGATCACATTTCCCCTTAAGAAAAGCAGAAATAAATTGGACTTTTCTAACTCTCCCACTTTAAAGACTATAAGCCTTATTAAAAACACAGTAAATAATGGCTTTTCATTAATTTGATTTATTTAGATGTAAAGAAACTGGAGAGATTCACATCCTGAACTTATTATAAATCCCAAACTCTTGAGCTGCAGAAAGAATGGAGTACGCACATAGTCCATACCCCAGAAGCAGAAATCAGTGTTTTGAGGCTTGAAACTATTTCACTTAAACTCTAACACATGGAAAGGATATTTTCCAGATATATATGGCAAAGATTTGAAAACAAAGATGAACAATATAAATGCAGCACAACCCTCAGGTGAACTCAGTAGGTAAGCCAAGATTCAAGAGATCAGAGTTATTTCCTTGTGACTTGATTCCTCACCTACTGACGTCGCTTAGGGATCTGCAGAGCTTGTAGTAGTCATCTGGCAAAAGCTGGGTTGGTTATCAGAGATATTCAATGGAGAAACATTTATGGAGGCTCTATTACATAGCCAGATGCTCTGTCGAACTGTAGGGGCACAGCAATGATTAAGATGCTTCTGTGGCAGCCATCTTTGAATTCTGTCCCTTCCAGTGACCTTACATCATTCAGATGAGGAGTTACTGTACAGCATGATGACAAGAATGATCAAATCTCTGTCAAAATGCAAGGTGCCAGGTACACCTACAGGAGACAGCACTTCAGTCTCCCCAAGGGACAGAAACAACTTTGCTGAGGCTGTGACACTTGAACCAGTGGCTTTGGAAGAACTGGCTGGTCACAGGTGGCTGGCTGGGAGTCATATTTGTATAATACTTTATATAAGATTGACAGAACGTCAGCTGTTCGCAAGAGAGGACATGCGGAGGGCAGATGACAGGTATCAGGAGAGGGGTGCCAAAGTCCCTCCAAGTCTCTCTCCTCTCTTGGTGCCACAACTAATTTCAGCTGAGTACTTAAAGACGAATAGAGGTTGGCAAGATTGAAATGATGTGCAACAGCATCCCAGGCAGAAAGGCAGGATAGAAGAAGAAACTTGGGGGGACTTTAAGTAGTTAATTTGTTGAGAAGTGGGTTTCATTCTGGCAGCAAGCTAGAATCCCTTGATGGGTTTAAAAAAATACTAATGTCCAGGTTTCACCCAAACTTAATTAAATTGTTGGCTCTGGGCATGGGGTCCTGGCACTGGTCTTTGTTTAAAGCTCCCGAGATGTTTCTAAAGCACAGTCAGACTTCAGAACTATTTCTCTAGCATAGTGCATGTAGGGAAGAGGGAGGGGTGCAGAAGTAGCAGAGGGTGATGCTGGAGGTGGACACCCCCCTTTCAGGTCATGAAAATGAGGCCTCATCATATAAGCGAAGTACAGAATCCTTTAGGGACTTTTAAATGGAAAGTGGGTTGGTAGGACGGACATCTGCCATTTTGGAGGTAGTACAAACGTTGAATTGAGTGGGAACTAGATAGGAGGCAGCGAGACCACAGTTTATCAGTTCTAGTCAAAGGGTGATATATGCTGCAGTGGATGGTACAGAGAACAGATGAATTTGACGAATATTTAGGAACTCAGAACCCATGTGCCTGGAAGTATAAAAGAAAGAGAAAAAGTCAAGATATAAAATTCATTTAAGGTGTGGGCAACCTGATAAATGATTTTTTCCAATATCCAAGTCACCATAGGCAGAACAAAAGAAGAGCTTGTCTGGAGGTAAAGAAGATGACTGAGGCATTGGACAGTTTGAGTTCAAGGTGTATAAGGAACAACAGATGGCAGTTTTAGAGCATGCTGGATTTCTGGGGTGGTGCTTAGAAGAAAGATCTGGCTTAGACTTGGAGATATGGACAATTGGACATCAGCAGGACAGCAATGGTGGACAAGTCTCAGGTGAGAATGACTTCCCCTGTTGTGTGCAGTGAGGAGAAAAGATGGCAGAGGGTAAAGCCATCCAGAAATGTGGCTTTAAATTTCTGGTTCAATCAGGGCCATTTGATAATTTCAATTTGAGCACCTGATCATATAAAATATCACAATAAATAAAATGGTATTGGTTGAAGCATGCACACTGAAACACTGCAAATTAAAATGAGATTACCCCCTTTTTAGCTTATGTGATTAATCACCACCATCTCTCCTTTAAAATCTGAACAGCAAATATTTTTTTTTCTAACTGCACATCCTTATTTATAACTGGTGGGCTTGGTAAAACAATTTTAGGAGTATGAGTGAAGAACTTTAAAAAAAAACATTATTTTACTAATTAATATTTCTGGTAATGTATCCTAAGAAACAATTATAAAAATATGCAAAAATATTTTTAAAAGGATATTTAATTCACAATAACATTCACTGTATTCAAGATATTATTGATAATAGTGAAAAATCAGAAACAGCTGTCATTTGTGCATTCATTAATTAACGACTCACAAAAATGGCATTTTCTATATTATAATAATTAAGCAGATTCTGGAATAACTCTTGTCTGCCTGTTGACTGTGTGACTGTGGGAAATTACTAACTTCCCTAATAATTTTCTTACATTATCTGTAAAAGAGGGGTGGTAATACCTATCGCATAGGCTTGATGTGAGCATTACCTAGGGAAAAGTAACATTGTTAACATTTTTTGAGTGCTTACAATAATCCAGGTACTCTTTCAACAGTGTTAATATTTTACATGGATTATAAATGTATTTAATCTTCATAAAACCATAGTAAAATCCTCATTTGAAAGATGAGGAATCTGTTGTATAGATGGGTTAAATAAGGTCATGTAACTGATAATTGTAGCTGCATGGGTGCTTACCAGGCAGTCCCGCTCCAAAAGCCTTCTTTTTAAGTGCTTGGGTGTCTGGCATCTGGGAGGACTCAATAAGTAAAGAGTGCTTGTTTTTATGTGGTGGGCCTATGGAAACTATTTTATTCTTCCATTCTGTAGTATTTTTCAGATTTTTATTATTAACCCTCAACTTTATAGTGCAATAAAATAAAATACATTTAAAATAAGATAAAACACAAGAATCTAAGTTGTATTTTTGATTCCACCACTGTCAGAAGTAACTTGACTGAGTTGTTCACTCGAGTGGTTCTTCAGTATTCTTAAATACAAAAGAGGTATGATATTTAACAATGACATTCAATATTTTTAACAGTGAAATTCTTTAAGAAAATCTATTTTAGAAATCTAATCTGGTAAATAAACCAACATATATCTTCTCTGATTGTAATAGGGGAGTGTTTAATGAGGGGAAACAGAGGCGAGAGGCCTACCTTCCGCCACAACACACACACATAATGCACACACACACACACACACGTGCACTCACACACACATGCACATGTGCACACACACTCACACGCCCACACATAACACACATGCACACGTGTGCGCACGCGCACACGTGCGTGCACATGTTCACACACACATAACACACGCACGAACACACACAACACACACACACACACACTCACGCACACACATACACGGCTTAATGATGATCAAGTAAGAAGCAACCTCAAATTTTCAGTCATTTTAGTCAACAAGGGTTTCTTGCCCAGGCTGTATGTCTAAGATAAGTGGGTATGCTGGGATGTGGAAAGGTGGATTCAGCGCCACATGATCACTCAGGGATCCAAGCTGAAGGAGACTCTTCCATCTCACTACTTTACTTTCAGGAACTCATGGACTTATTGGTTATGAGAGCAGGGAAGGCGAGATTGGATAATTGCAGAATCTTTCATTACCTTACCCGGGAAGGGAAATGTGTCACTTTGCTCACAGTTCACTGGCCATTACTAGTCACATTGTTCTGCCCACAGTGAGAGGACTGAGAAGAAGTAGTCTTCCACGTGTCTGGCAGAATAGGAGAAGCAATTATTGATGAAACCCAGCAACGTCCACCATGCTTATCAAAGTGGCCTGAAGGGATCCTCAGAGCACACTTTTAACACATCACTCAGTGCGGCGTTTAATCATATCCTTTCCACTCAAGTAGCCTGTGAGTCTTTGAGATCTACAAGAACTTTCAATAACTGCCTTTTCTTAACCCTCATATTAAACAGGGTACATGAATCTGTATTATATTAGTTCAGTGACCCTTCCTGTCCTTATACTTTAGGATGCAAACAGATCTCCATTTTGTTTCTTATATGAGCACAACCACTAACGTGGTTCTGCACTTTGCTGTTCATGCAATATCAATAATTTTATTCCTAATGAAAAAAAGGATTTGATGAGAACAAAGAAAAGTCTATGTTCAAATAAATTCCAGAAATACTGGATAAAAAAATTAAATAGATATATTTATTGCAGAATTACTTGCTTTTAATATGGTAGTACAGTTATCATTCCCCATGAGGTAATTATAACATGCAGCATTTCCCAGTATCAAAACTCTTTTCTCATTGAACTACTGCATTTCCCCATGTATAAAACGCACCCTTTTTTGAAAAATTTGGGGTCTAAAAACTGGGTGTGTCTTATACAGTGGTTGTAGTTTTTTTTTTTTACTTGCATTTCCCGCAAGTGATGAGGAGTTGTATGAATTTTATGATGAATAAAACTTGAGTTCAATAACTTTATGTAATACATTTTTTTCAAATTTCAGGCCCCAAAATTAAGGTGTGTTTTATACATGGGAGCATCTTATACATGGGGAAATATGGTATTATCCAAAAGTCTCAAAACTCATGCTCCTTAGAGCACATTGAAGAAAATGCCACATGCTGTAGAATATGGCATCTACCAACATAGCACAACCAGTGTTATGATGCTCATCAATATGCTGTGAACCATGTTTTGGCTTACCCTATTGTTTCTAATGCCTTCACCAGCCACAGGAGTGAAGTACAGATAACCAAGGCCCCAAATCCCAAATCCTACATGATAACTGGTGTGAAGTCACTTAGCAGAAGTGCCCCAGTAGCATTACTGGACTGTAATGGTGTTACACAGACATCTATGTACAGTGCTATGCAATGGGGGCATCTAGTTTTCAACACTGGCCCTGACAAGGAAGTGAGAAATGCTTCCCAGCTAAGGGAGGAGAATATAGCCGTCACCTGTGTCAATACAGCACCTGTGTAAATCCAGCAAAGAAAAGACAAAAAGAACAGAGCCCTCAGGGCTCAGAGAGCTACAGGACCATGTGAACAGACAAGTGCCATGTCTAGGATTAACTGGCTCAATCCAACATTTTGCAGAACCTTTTCAAGGTAGCAGTCTGAATAAACAAATTGATGAAGACTGGGGGACTTTCTTCAAGTATATAAATGAGGCCTGAAAGTAAAGGGTCCCAAAGAGAGAAGTTACAATATGTTAACCTAGATGCTGATATTTTGTGAGATGAGGCTGTCACCGGTCACACACACACAAAAATTTAGCAGAATTCAAAAGATTAACATACTTTTGCCAGTCTGTTTCCTCAGACACACTGACCTAGGGCTTCTGCTAATTTATTTGTGAAAATAAGGCACCAGTCTTATCAGAACCACCTCTGGGACAAACAAGGACACGTAGCCAGAACCCAGAAAGGCCCCATCTTTGACTGCATGACTTTTGCCAACACTGGTCCCCAAGAGGAGTGCTCACTTGATCCTGAGGGCAAAAACACTCTTTGGTATTGGGTTGTTGGAAAAGTCATGACGCATTTTTGCAATGAAAACCATAGAAAAAATACATCATGTCTTTTCCGACAGCCCAATATTTGATAAACCTTGGCCCCAACTCCCTCTTTGGTCTTCTAGGCCGTGAACTAGGCTGCCTACTCTAAGAGACATGTGGTGTTCTTTTTGACACTGTTCCCCAAGGCTTGCCTAAGCAGACATGGGAGCACCTTTGCTTCAGATCCAAACTCAGTTCTTACAGCCCCATCGTTGTAAATGGTAAGACAAACAAAAAATAATGGACCCAACGAAAACTGAGCATGTTTTTCTAAAGACTAGAAGAAAGCTGTGCAAGCTTCTCTAGAGTGCCTTGTTTCCTGTCATAGGCATTATAAAGGGTAGAAAGAACAGGAGTGGAGACCCCTCCCATTAACATGATAATGCCATTGGAAATCTGCAGCACTGATGGGATCCCTTAGATAGGAACGTGTGACATCTGACAGTGGATGTGTCATGGGCAGCCTGAACCTCCTATGAGGAATATAGATACAGCACATAGCCCATTCCTCTTCTCTACTCCCACATATCTCTTGGCCCAACAGTAAGAGAACAGCACATACTTCCACCACATTCCAGAACAGCCTGGCATGGTGGTCGGCACCGGATCAAGGAACAGTAGACTCTGTAATGGTGAGCCTCAGAATGAAGTTCACCCTCCCCCCCACCCAGTCATAGGCAATGTGGACAACCTTGGAACTCCCCAAAAGAGGCAGAGAACTCTCTCCTCTAAACCCGCCCCATTGTAGTCAGTCAACTTGAACACACGCTCTCCACAGCTGGGATATTCCCAGAGAGAAAAGGGAGAAAAAAGGTGTTATAGAGAACCAACCCTTCTTGAAAATTCTAGAGATAAATCATCACACCTGGCAAAGGGAAAAGTCTGAGTCAGAGAGTGAAGGAAGGATGGGATGCTACTCACAAGGAGACAGAAAGCAGGAGGAAGGAGATACCTTCATGCAACAACACAGAGTTAAGACTTGGTGTTCCATGACGTTGAGGGTTAGTTACGCATAAGCACAAGTACTCAGTCTTGTCCCGCACAGTCCTACCTCCTACCTGTGATTCTTCCTGAGTCAACGCTGGCCGCTCACCTCCATCGCCACTTCTAACTGCAATCACCTCTCTATGGGGGTCTAACTCTAATGCTTTCTTAACTTATCTGAACCTCTTTTTTTCCTCTTGCTTCATTCATCTCTTATTACTTCTCTCAGAAGCCTTCTAATTAATAGATGGCAGAATGATATTTACTGACAGCACCAACCAGCCAAGAGGAAGTTACTTTCTGCCTGGCAACCTGATTAATGACAGGCACCACAGGTTTCCTCTGCCACTAAGGGCATCTTCTTCTTCACAAGCAAAGAAAGGCACATTGTAGTAGACTACTTAAAGGCTGGAACTTGTTACAGAAGCTTGAACTTTCTGGAGAGATGACTCTTAGATAACAGCAATTCCACATGAGAGCCAGGGTTAATATTGACTCTAATTTATATGGTCAATTACATGTTATCAAGACTCTTCAGAGTGAGCACTGCCAGCCTTCTCCAAAAGGTGAAAGTGTCTGAAGAGTTTCCACTACTGTGGCTTACTCATGATAATATAATACATGATCAAGCCCAGTCCATGCCTAACCTGTCTATTCATTTGTGAATTTTGGAAATGTACTTATATAATTTCCTTCCCAAATTATGTGTTCCGTAATTTTCATGAAACATGATTACACTTTTAAAAATATAAATGAGGGGCCATTTTAAATATTTTGGATGCTACAAATGTTTATTATCCCTTGCCATTCCACACATTCAGTCTAAATGCCTGCGCTTTTCTTCCAATCACCTCTAATATATTTATGTTTTGAATGCAATGAAATATAGGTACATAAAGAGGTACGGAATGGGAGAGAGAGCTATAGATGTAGCCACAAAAAGAAGCACAATTCTCATTTCACAAATGCAGGTGTAGAAAATATATGCTGACTCCATCTGGGTGGAACCATTTGGTCTTGCTTGTCAAGAACAGACCCTATAATAGGTACTCAGTAAATATTTGTGAATTGTTTAAGCAATTGCCTGGAAAATAGAGAGCTGGGAAAAAAATTTTGTTTTCCTTACATCTCAACAAAACTTTACCATCAAAAATAAACTATGAGTAAGAGCTTGGAGTGAGTCAAACTGCTTTGATTCAAATTCTAACTTCACCATTTAAATGACTGACCTCAAGCCTTAAATTTACATTCTCTGTGCTTTCATTTTCCTGGCCTTTAAAATGGAAAAACAATAACACTAATTCATAGGGTTATAGTGAGGATTAGGTGATTTTACATGTGAAAGTATTTACTGAGTAAGCACTAGGCAAATGTTTACTATTACTACCTACTATTCCTATGACTAGGATGAGTACTATTACTGCTATTTTGTCTGGATTGCAATTTTCTCGTTAACGAAGCAGTGTAGCTTTCAAACACTTTTAGTATACCTGTTATGGTTCTATTAGATAGGCAGAACCTCTCTGAATGATTTAAAATAAGGGACTTATTTTCGATATCATACCATATACAGAGATGTGAGCGCTGAAGACGACTAAGGAAGGCTGTTGCAAGTGGCTGGAGATCAGCAGAATCAAGATCTGGAAAGAAATCCTGAACATGAAGCAGGGAGAGCATGGACAAACTAAAATTCTCAAGGACAACAAAATCCCACTGGAATTACCCCCCTACTCCTTACCACGCCCAACTGAGATGATTAGGGGGAAGCTACCAAAGAAGCTACCACCCGCATCATAGTGGAGTTCCATGGTGGCTGGCTCAGGACATGGAGATGCTGTAGGAGCTGTGGGTCCAGTTGCTGTCTCGTGCAAACAAGGTGATCTGCTAGATAAGGGACAAAGTGTATGAGCTGAACCCTACACTGAACTTCAGTGCACAATGATACCTCTCCAGGTGCCTACCAAATCTAATGCAAACTTACTCCCCTTTTGGCCAGCTCTAATTTGGAATCATACAGGGAGGGGGATTCTGGAAATGGTAGTTCTCGTTAGGCTATACTGACACAGTACAAACCATTGCATTCAGCAGTAGAACCCTTAAAAATTCCTCATATAATTGGGTGCCCAGTCAGCTAAGTTGGTTAGAGCGTGGTGCTGATAACACCAAGGTTGCCGGTTCGATCCCCACATGGGCCACTGTGAGCTGCGCCCTCCTTAAAAGAGTCAACTATGTCATTGAGCACAAAAACAATGTGTAACCGATGACCATGGCTGTTCCCCAATTGAAAAAAAAATACTCATATAAGACCTGCAGTATCAGTTTGAAAGCTATTTTCAGTTGTGCTCTTTTTCTCTGGAAAATACAGATCAGTGTCTGAAATATTAGCTGCATCATGTCATATCACAGAGATAAGTTGTCAATTAGGCATCAAACTGTTAAGTAACATATAATTGAATTTCCAGCCAAGACAATACAAATTATTAAAATTAAGTTAATTCTAGATTTCGTCATTTTTTTAGTAATGATCCGACATGGCACTTTGAATGGTAGTATCAACTATGTATCCATAATGGCTATATCAATGTTTCAGTCCAATAGTGAGGAATAAGGAACAAGAATATGGATGCTTCAAATATCAGTCTAATATATTTGTGACAACAAGATTTAAGTATATTTAATCCATTGGATTTATTTTTACACAATATGTTGTCTAGTTTGTTTTCTTTTAACTATAATGATATTGATGGTAAAGGTAAGAGATTGTTTTCCTAATAGTTTTAAAACTTTAAAAGAATATTCAAAATATGAAATGATATTTCATGAATCAAAGTGTTTGGAATGAAAACATTTTTACAGAACACACACCCAGAATGTATTGTGTATGTGTGTCTGTGGGTGCATTTTAGTAGCCATCTGTGATTTAGAAAGAACTATCTCAGAGGCCAGCAAGCTTTACCAGTAATGGGCAAGTTAATAAATATTTTTAGCTTTGTGACCCACAAAGCTCAGTACACTGAGCTAGAACACTACAAATGGGCATGGCTCTGTTCCAATAAAACTTTATTTATGAACACTAAAATATGAATTTCACGCAGTTTTCATGTGTTATGAAATCTTCTTTAATTTTTGTCAACTATTTAAAAATGTAAATATTATTATTAGCTCACAAGATGTATAAGTACACAATGGGCTAGATTTGACTCATAGGACACAGTTTATCAACCCCTGACCTATCCTAATAGAAGTCATTAGCCAATTAATAAAACTAAAATGTTTGACAAAAAAACTGTAAATATTTAAATTTGCTCATGCAGAAATAGATTTAAGAAACTTGAGATTTTTAAAACTCCAATTTGGTATCGTTAAACCACAATGACTGAAAACTAAAATCCCTTCAGATATTCAAAATTGCAATGTTTCTTTTGCATGGTTGCACCAAAACAGTACATATGCTGCACATGCATGCTGTTACACCAAAAACTCTATTATTTTATTAAAATAAGAAAAATAAATTTCTGTATTTTAAGTTCATTTTCAAATTAATGCAGGCCTTTAACAAATTAAGATTACTTCTTGGCGACATAGGAGCATGTCAAGAATAATTAAATAATCTGTTATCATATCATCACAACTAGTTGTCGAGTATCTTGTTTTTTCTATCTTAAGGAAAAATGAAAACCTACGCATTCTGCCAAAGTGTTTTTTTCCCTAGTGATTCAAAAGTTTACAAAGCCATCCGTTGCCATAGAAGCAAAAGAATATAAATTGTAATGCATAAAATATGTCCAAACATGGTATGGATTATCAGATCAATCTGGTGTGGAAGAAGGACCTTCACAACCCTGACATTTGATTGTGGATTTTGTGTCCCACGAGGGATAAGCTTGGTATTCCTTGAGGAAATATTGCGTTACTGTGTTGATTCCTTTGTGTTTTTCTTCAGCAAGTGTTCTAGGCAATGTTATCAGAAACAACAATTTCAAAAAAGGGGGTTCGATCTTTTAGAAAAAATCAGACTCGAAATACATCAAGATTTAAATGATTTTTACAGTTAACCTATTATAGAATATAATTTAATATATATTTCCAGGGAGCAACACCACTCTCTTTTAAGCTCGTGTTAAATTTCCTGTCTACAGCCATGCATTCTAACATTATGTATTTTTATGTTAACTAAACAGTGTAATAGTAATAACAATATGAAGAAAATAATTTCTCCAAATAATTCAATTTTTAGCCTAGAAGACCAAAACCCAAAAATATTCATATTATTTCATTTTATTTTCCTAAAACTCAGGTTTCCCTAAGTTACTTTCAATTTTTCTTTTATCTCAAACTTACCTATTTTGGTTCTTTAGGATTTTCTTATTGAAATCTTTCCATATTTATGAAAGTGAATACTACAAGTATTTATTGTCATCCGCCTCTTGTTGTAACTGAGAACAAACTGCATAAAAATTGGTCCTCATCAAATAATAGATAAAGAAAGTGATGAAAAACCTGAGGATTTAGAAAATAATGCATCAGGAAGTAAGAATATTCAAAGTTAAAAGAAAGACAATACAAATATATTGAGAAAATATGGCATTTCAATCCACTCATTGGAATCTCCAACCCATTCATTAAAAGTGAACTCAAGTGAGGAAATAGTCAAAAAGGTGAGAAAAATACAATTCTTTTATACTGTCCCAATTCCTTATTGTTACTCAGTAAGTGCTTTTTGTATGAATAAATAGGTGAAAGTATATATGTTTTCACTATGAATCCAGATGTGTATTCATCAGAAATTCTATAGGAACAACAAGAAAAAGAAGATGAAAATTCTTTTCAAAAGGCTATCTGATACCAGAGGTGAGAAGTTAAATAATTGCAAGCACTGCCCCCCAACAAATTTTGTGCATCATCCCTAAGCATAAATATATCTATGACACCTCATTCCTAATCTACAATTAACCTGTCTGTTGCATTCTTTCTTCTACAAGGTAGTATAATATAAGATAACCTCTTCTTTTCTCTCCGTAGAAAACCCGGTCACCGACACAAATGTTTTCATTCTAACACTTTTGGGGTATCATCGATCCTCTCTGAACTTCAGTCTCTTCATTTATAAAATGATAAGCACATCCACAACATCATGGTTAGAGCAAATCAAGTGAAATTATGTACATGAAAATATTTCCCATCTGGAAAGCACACAAGGGTAAATCATCTATCATTTTTATGATCTCCTGTAAATAAACCATTCCCATATTTGCTCCACTACTCACTCACTCCCCAACCGCCACTATAATGGCATGATTAAAATAACTGAATGATGGGGAAACTCAAACCTTCTTAAAGTATTACATCATCACCATTCTTGTTTATTTATATGTTTTTACCCATTTTGGTAAAGCCAGTCAGGGGATGTGGGACCACATGCAGAGTGCAGCAGTGATGGAAAGGCAAGGCAGGTGAGTAGAACCTTGCTGAGCATGTATCATGCTAGGCATTTTGCTAGAAATGTGCATAGTTTTCATCTTTAGGGCAGCACATGAATGGAAATAATATGCCCATTTTAAAGATGGGAAAAGTGGTACTCAATGTTCAGGGTTCAGGGTAATGATATTGGTTCTGCCTCACCCACAAACCAGATAGAGATAAAGTTTTAAATCTCTTAACCAGCACCTATAAGAAAGATTCCTTTGTTGAGAACTTCCTACGTGGAGAAATCAAACACATGCTAAGTATGGTTGTGAACAAAAGCTGACCAACAAAAAAAAAAACCAAAAAATTCATAGACACAGACAACAGCTTAATGGTTACCAGAGGGTTGGGGATGGGGGGTGGTAGAAGAGAGTAAAGGGGGTCAAATGTATGGTGATGGAAGGAGAACTGACCTTGGATGGTGAGCACACAATGTGATATATAGGTGATGTATTACAGAATTGTACACTTGAAACCTATGTAACTTTACTAACTATTGTCACCACAATAAATTTAATTTAAAAGTAGAAATAAAAAAATGAAATCTGTATGTCATATATTTTTTAAAAATCTGAGTGTTAACTAATAGGACTTTTTGGGGTATAGTAGCCCTCAGTGAATGACTATGTCGGTGATTCAGTGACTAAAAGAAAGGAGTGAAATATCATTTCTAAATAGCACACATCAGCACCCAGAAGTTACTTCCTCCCCAAATCCCTTCCTTCAGTCTCTCTCACCCAACCCCAGCCTTGCTCATACATACAACAAAAGTTCCCCTCTTTGCTCCACATACTGTAGCCACTTATCTTTCATCTCCAGTGGAATGAGTTATTTTTCAAAACAACATAGTCTCTGTAATAAAATGGCTGTGGGGTTAGGTTAGCACAGAGCATTTTTGTGAAGAATAAACCTACTTTGTTCCTATCTGTTCTATAACCAACATTCATTTCCGAAACTTTAAGTTTACATTTTAGATATCTAAGCAAAAATTTCAGAAAGGGGTCCCTTTATCTACTTTGTCCTTTTTAAAATTACGTTTATCCCTTTCTAATTGAAAAATGAGCAGACCTCAGTGGTGGAAGGCACTTGCTTTCTTGATCCCTTTCAGTATAGAAAGAGTTTGGTTCTTAAAAGAGCACAGGCTTTAAACTCAGAGATGCAATGGATATTCAGTATCTGAACAATCTTAGGTAGGAATCTGAAACTTAAAAGCCCCAATTTCCTCATGGGAGTAATAATGACACCCTTGACTGACATTGTTGCTGGGACAAGCAGATGGAATGCATGTGTGAGGAAGTCCTCCATGAATCGTAAAGCACTTACTTTTGACCCTCCTGCTATAACTTGCTTTCATTCCGCCATTTGTTCATGGAACAAGAAATATTTCTAGAGTGCCTATGGGGTGTCAGGTGTTATGCTAGCTGCAGTGAATGATTGCATCTATTAATACTTGCACAAAATTAGAAAAAGAGAAAGTGGCGTCTTTAAGTTCTCACACATTTTATAGGGAGAGACAACTGTGAGCTGAAACATTAGCAAAGGATACAAAAAGGAGTGTTTCTATGTAGGTAATGGAAAATGTGAATATGTGTTATGATATGAAAGAAGATGAAAGTTTTGACAGAGCGATATGTTTCAGGAACACCAGACTTATTCTGTCATGATTAGGGTGATACCATATGAAGCCAAATTATACAGGGCATTGAAAAATGAAGCTGAAAAATATAGATTTTCTTTTAACAGACAATAGAGACTCTTTGACAATTTGGGGTGTAATAATGATATGATCAAAAGTAGGGCTTCCAGAATGGTGAGGGGAAGAGCTCAAGGAACTCTTTCCCCAGTGAAGTAACCATTTAACTAATGAAAAGTATAAACAATAACTTTAAAAAAAAAACACATGTCTCTGGAAATTTTACATGGGGAAATATTTATTCAAAGAAGTCTACTAACTCTTAACAAGAACAGTGAGACCCTGTGGCACCTTCATTACAATCTACTCCCACCCCTTTCCCTTGATCAACGTCACAGAAGCTCTACTCCAGGCAGCTGTGGCCAAGAAGATGGGGCTCCCCCTCCCCTCCATCCCTAATCTGGACTAAGGGCTGCTGTCATCTCGCACTCCCTGCTCCTGTGCTGCACAAGCTTTCCCAGGCAGGCATGGCTAAGAGGACTGGGGTTTGCTTCCGCCACCCGACCCCCACTCCTATGGCAGGAATCTACCCCAGATGAAGTAAAACAAGAAGGCTAGACCTCAATGGCTCCCACCCCAGTTCACTCATTGGGTAGAGGATCCATGCTAAGAGGGGCAAGCTGAAAGAACCAGGGGCTTCCTCCCCACCCAGCACTCTCCACTGGAAGAGAAATTGCCTTTGTGGAAACAAGCAGACCTATGTCCCCTGCCCCAGCTCCAGTGTGATGGAATAGAAGCTCGGCCCAAGGGGTGTGGGTTAGGTGGTCATAAGATCAGAGAGCTCTGAAGTTCTCTCTTTCTCTAAGGAGACAGACTTCATTGGGAATGTAGTGTGGGGCAGTTCATGCCTGAAGGTTTTGTCACAAACACTGGTGACTTTGGTCATGAGTAGTTGAGAGAAAACTGGTAACTCCATGACACTAGTAGCAACAAGCAAAATGGCAGACCAGCTAGAAGTTAAACAGAGAGAAACAGGGAACATTAGCTAGAGGAGCCCTGCTGGGGGTGTAGCAAGTCTCAAAGGCTGACAATACCCTACCCCTAGGAGGGGCTGGGCAGTAATTAGATGAAACTGAGGAGCAATTTATGCCTGAAGGCATGTCAAAAACAATGGAGCGATCAGTTAGCAATTAGTGGAAGCTAACAGTGGGGGTTCTGTTGGCAAATCTCAAAACTCCCTCAGTTCCACAATTTTCGAGGACAACTCAGAGCACTGGGCTTACGATTATACTCGGGCCTATGATTTACTGCAGTGAAAGGTGACAAAGTAAAATCAGCAAAGACAAAAGGTGAATGAGGTGAGGTGAAGAGGAAACCAGGTGCCAGATTCCGTGTCCCTTCCCAGTGGAGTCACACAGGATACATCACTCCTCCAGTCACATGCTCACATAACACATGTGTAAAATTGTCTAGCAGGGAAGCTCATTAGAGGCTCTGGATTTTATTAGAGGCTGGTCACCAAGACACTCTGCTTAGCACGTACAACATTTCCAGAATCCCAAAAGGAAAGCAGGAGTTCCACATAAACCACATTCTTTGTGCAAACACTATAGACACAGTGAACCATTCTTATCAGCTCTTGTAACGGTGGAGGTTCCCAGATGTGAATGACATCACAATAAAGCTGTTAAAAAAATAACGATGTCATCAGGTCTGAACTTCTGAAACGTTAATGCAAACGTCCTGTAGGGGGGGAATACAGTGGGGAAAAAATCTAAACACAGAGGAGCGAGTTAGGGAATTTCTGCATTAGCCCAATCAAGAAGCACCAAGGAGCTGAAGGGCCAAGGAAGATAGGCATCACTTATTGAGCAATAAGTGTGCGTACATCATGCTTGCTGTGGTCCGAACCTTCATTCACGATCTTTTCCATTACTCCTCTTCACACATCCTTTACTGCAGCTGAACTCAGGACTCCCTAATTAAGGTGGTAATTGTAGGAATGGTAGAGAAGATCATGATTAAACACCAGCAGTTACAGCTTTCCTGTTTCCGTTTTCTATGCACAGACTATATTTAATTACTCAACAAGTTAAAAAAAAAAACATTACCAATTATTAGGTTATGCTACGGTAGTAATGTTCAAACTCGAGCTAGCAGAAGAATATACTGGAGGGATTTTTAATATATAGATTGCTGCGTCCCACCCTCAGGTATCCTGACTCAGTGTTTGTACGTTGTTTTGAAAATTAAATGAATTAATACTTATGAAGCACATAAAACAGTGTTTGTTTCATGGTAAATGCTATGTGTGTTTGCAAAAGGAAATAAAATTTCCCAGTATTGTGGTTGGCTGATTTAATCTGGAATGGCCTCTGGATTTCCAAAGTAATGCTGACATAGTAGCTACTGTGGTGATGTCATGTCCCTTTACTTGAAGCAGAAATTTCATGAAGGTTATTACAGTTTGAAAAGTTTTTGTATGGCGGTGATAAAATGTAGTCATGTAGGTAAACAGAATAAAATGATAAAATTATGTTAAACCATCTCTATTTCTGAGAAGGAGCCAAAGAAAATGCAGTTTACTCCAGTCCTTCTCACCCAATGGAATATGATGCCCAAATCTCTTTCCTCTCAGAGGACAGAGAAGTGGAATGGGGGTTGCTTTGGAAGTCAGCCTAGCTAAGGGCTGAGAGAGATTCCCAAGTCCAGTTAGTCAAAAAGCTATGGGGTGGGAGTTGAAAGGGGTAGCCATGGACTTAAAAGTGAAAAAAGTGAACCTAAGAATAACAAATCAATGGTTAGCAGGCAGAGGTCTGGGTCAACTGCTTGTAATTTTATTGTTGTCTAAAACTTACTTTTATGTGCAAACCGCAGCCGTTGAACGAGGAGGCATATTCGGTCTTTTGTTCATTCAACAAGCAGTTAGACATATATTGTAACCTGCTCTGAACACCACACTGTGTGAAACGAGATGTGGAGCCCTCAGACCCACCGATATATTGTTAAAAGGGACAAGAACCTTTGAGACTTAGGGGGGACCTGAGAGATCTCGAACATTATTGCTGCTGTTTTTAAAAGGAAGTGAAAAAGGATACCAGATATGTCTTGCATGATGTCCCAGCAAGGAAATTCTTACACCTAGCTTGAAAAAAAAGAAAAAAGAAAAAAAAAAAGAAGAAAGATTAAATCAACTATGGGAATAAAGCTCTTTTGACCTGGTGACTTATCTAAGCAGCAAGTCCCTTCCCTTGATGGTAGTTGAGATGCCTTGTTTGTACTCACTTGAACCCTGGACTCTTTACCCTGCCCCCAACTCCCCTTTGCCTGAAAATAGTTAAAAGGCAAAGCAGTAAATCAGGAAGTCTGCACACACAGCAGGGTTCAGTTTACAGTACAGCAGGGTTAGGGTTGAAGACTGAAGTCGTCCAATTTCATTTTCAAAGCTGAACATCTAGTGCTGGATTATCATTAATGACAGACATCTTGGTGTCAAAGGGTTGTGTCAGGTTCCAGACCTTTTCATGCTTTAAATTCCTATGTTTAATCAAAGGTTAACCAAATCATTGCTGGTAGCAAACTGTGGCTTCAAGGTACTGTGGGTGGCCTGCCTTTGCCACCGGATCAGCCATTGCTGATAAGAACAAGAATCCACTTAGAGTTCATGTATACACATTCCTAAATGTTTACCACTTTACTAAAGCTGTAGCAAACAGCCCGTGAGAAATCGGGGCCAGAGAGGGGATGCCGTTTTATCTTTAACTGGGAAGTCATTTGATTGTTTGAATAGATGCTTATTGATTTGCTAAATCGTCTCTTTAATTTGTTTGGTGAAACAAACAGAAATGTGTCCAACACTTTATTATTATTATTTTTTAATTTCTCGCTTCCTTCACAGGCCTGACTTCAGCTGTTTCTCCAAGTTGTCCATAATTTTAAGGAGTTTCCAGTTATGTTCTTCGATGGGCCTCCACAGAGTTTTCAAAGGAGAACGTGCCTGCAGGTGAGGCTCAGCTGACGGCAGGGAAGGAAACTGGGCCGGTTTACTCATCGTGGTTTGCCTGTATGGCAGGAATTTAGGAGTTTGAATTATTGGAGTAGCAAGAACCAAAGAAGATGAAATCTTCCTAAATACATAGCTGGAAGCTTTTTCATTTTTTTATAGGTAGAGAGGCTATAAGCAGTGGTTCTCAACCTCAGAGCGAGTAAGAATCATCTAGCTGCTTGCTAGAAATATAGATCCCTAGTGTTGAACCCTGAGTAATCGGCCCCCTGATTTTATAGATGCAGAAGTGGAAGGAGGGGAGGCAGAGGGCAGAACCATGTGCCCGAGGGCACCAGCTGATCCACAGAGCTGGGAGTGCAATCTGAGTGTATTGACTCTCTGACGTGGTAAGTACTCAGAGCTGAGTGCGAGGAAACTCCTGTCCTTAAGCTAAACAGACACATAAAGGGAGCATTCAATTTATTGTGGTAATTCTTTTATTAGCCGGATAAACAAAGGGCTTCAGGGAGAGTAAGTGGTGGCCACCCCCAAGGGATGTGGAGGGTGGACTTGAAAAGTAGGTGTTTACCAAAGTGAGTGAAGTGTAAGCACAAGATTGTAGGAATGATAACACAAATGCAAGGATGCATTAGAGTTTGGTGTGGTCAGGAAACTCTGCGAGTTGTGCACGTGTCAATAATCCGTATGTACTCAGTGTCAGGGTGGGGTTGCAGACTTGGGGAAAGGCTGGATGTGGTGAAGAGGTTAGGAACAGACCACCAAGAGCCGTGAATGGTGTTCCAAGGAGTCTTCCCTCCATCCTGTAGGTGAGCAGCTCTCTACTTTAGTGCGCAGGAGAACCACCTGGATGGCTCTTTAAAACAGATCGCTGGGCCCAACCGACAGAGTTTCTGATTAAGCAGGTCTGGGGTGGGGTGATAAAATGTGTATTTCTAACAAGTTCCCAGGTGTTGCTATGCTGCTGGTCAGGGATCACAATTGGCAAACCACTGCTGTCCGTGCCAGAAGCAGTTTTAAAAAATAAAGAACATGATAGCATTTAAACTGTGGAATGGAAATCCAAGGCGGGATGCAGAAATCAGGGTATGCTGGGTGCAGAGAAATAAGAGGACCCATGGCCCATTGATTGTCATTTAACATGTCCGGCATTCTGAGCTAAATTTCTAGCTTTCCTTTAATGTACTTAATCTAGGCATTGCCAAGTCTCAAGCATTTGGGTTTGACAGAATGTTAGAACTGCTGTTAATAGCCTTGTGAGGAGAGGTTGGTGTTCGGTGCAGGGACCAGCTGGTATAGGGGAATATTTCCATGGGAATGCATGAAATTTGGGCACAGCTAGCTCTTCTTTAGCTGTGGTGTGGGAAGGGACATGTGTTTCCCTTTGCTCCTTATGGACACCATCGTCTTCTAAATCAGGAACACTAGAATCCTCCATTGGACCTCACCTTCCACATATAAAGTTGCCAGCCTATAGACATCGTTTAAAATTTGAACTCTTCATCCCAGCTTTCCAAGTTCTCCTTCATCTGGATAACTTCAGTTCCCACAACCTTTAAGCATATACCATTTATTCTAGAGAGTTCGGTTACTTTACCAGACCTCAGAGAGTAAGCCATTTTAGTCCCATCTTCATGTCATTTCTCATACCAGTAACACCTTTCTCCTTCCCTGTCAAGACAAATCCTACCCATCCTTCAAAGCCCAGCTCAGAATCCTCTTCCTTAACCCTCACTGTATTTTTCTAGCATACACTGATCCTGCACATTGTGAAATTCTGTAGCTGCGATTGATGTACAACTCGCAATTCACTCCTTAACTACGTACATTTCTGACTCTGCTTAGTGTTTCTTCACTGGTCTTACTTGCTCAGCCAGGCCACTGACTCTGTGAAGTCATCTTCTGTGTTACCCAAGAAATTAGCAAAAGGTGCTCTGCACGGAACACGGAAATTAGATTCTCAAGGGCTGATGTATGATATCAACCCCTACTGCCAGGAAAGCAAGCACGGTTCACACCTGAATCGAACATAAGCTTTTAGCAGCACAGTCAGATGTTGTAGCATATTCCCTAAAATTAAAAAGTAAAGGAACCTAAACGTACCTGATGGACATTTCCATTTTTCTATCCTCAACATGCTGGGTCTATGGTAACATCTCCATTTTCTGTGGGCTCCTCCCCATTTTAGCAGGCACTTGTCGCCTTTTTGCTTTTAGATTTTTTTTTTCTTTCGCTAGTTTTAAACTTCTGAATTGCAAAGCCCCTGGTCATAGGAAGAGGCAGGATTAGTATAGATACAGAACCTTGAAACTCTGGACTTCAGGAACGTACCCTCTGCACTCTCACCTCAGTCGTCCTCTCCCTGCATCTGGGACCAGCTCCAGCTTGGCTTGGCTCCTGGATTACGTGGCGCCCAGACCTCCCCCTCTTCCTGCAAGACCCCTACACTCTCCCAGCCACAGCAGCATCATTTGCAGCGCATTCCCAGGTCTACCTTTCTAAGCCAGTCTTCTCCTCCTGTCCAGACCTACACTTTAAGCTTTCAGAGGTTTTTGCCCCCAATTATCACAGCCTGCAATTCTATCATTTTATAGACAAACATAATGCTTGCTAGTTCCTGCGAGGCCAGGCTCCTGTCTCGCTTGTCTTCATTTGCATGATGAGCTTCACACCTCTGCAGTTCTTACAGACAGCTGATGTGGGGATCAGTGTAAGTCTTTCTCTTGGTTCATTTTTGTCTTCTATCCTTTGCCTGTAATATGCACAACCGTTTCACATTTACCATAAAAGGTGAAATCCGTGCCCTGCTAATCACATAGAGGAATTAGGGTAACAGTGGCCTCCCATGACTTTTGTCCATTTAATTTGGATTGGTTTTTCTGTTTGCATCAAATGTGGTCATCAAAGATTCTATGATTAATACACACACACACACACACACACACACACACCATTTCTCTACAGAATATTATAAACTCATAAAAGATAAGTGGCTTTGAAGTTGGCCTGGCCACATGTGTATCCTTCCTTATTTGTACTCTTCGTCATCTTCCTCCTGACTCCTAGAATCAAGATAGACATTGGCTTACTTTCAGCCCTTTCATATCTTTAATTAGCTCTATGCTTTCTTTTATGACATCCTGAAATCTGGTACAATCTTTTTCTCGAGTTAGAAACTATGTTAGGACTCCTTGTCTTTCAAAGATCAACAATTAATTAAAGTAACCCCCTGACAAGACCAATCTTAAAAGGATCCGGGGCATATTAATTATTTCCAAGTTTTCATTAATAATCAACATTTAGCTGAACCTTTTTTGAGACTCTGTGGGAAAAAGAAAAGAATGATGGGTCAAACAGTCTAAAACCCTGGAAGGAATACCTTGAGATAATGGGAGAATCAGTAGTGGCGAAATTGGTTTTGCCTCCATTTCTTTTTGTCCCCTAGCATCTATCATGGTCTTTGATGCATTTTAAGTACTAAATAGATATTTGTAGAATGAATTAATTAACATGGAAATAATGCATAAAAATTAGTAGCACGTGGAGTTGTTCCTACTGGTTCTGAAGTATTATATGTAGTGTTCTCAGTTCAATATGCTATGGTCTAACTGCCGTGTTTTGAAAACAACATTGTGGATTCAGCCAAAATACAGCGTGCAAATTACATTCTGAAAATCTTGTTAATTTATGTTTCATTTTAGAGGGATGGAATTTCTAATTTATTTCCCACAGCCTTGTCAAAAGGGTGGTATTGATTACAATGTTTTATTTATACTTTCGAATCTCTCTAAGGTTTAAACTCAGCTTAAAAGCAGGGTCACGAATCTATTTTGAGTTAAGTATAACACAAAGTTGCTATAATCAGATAACTTTACTACTCACATTAAAAATAAAACTAACATTGAAGTCGTTTTAGGTAGACAGTGTGCAATGGCTCCCCGGAGTCCCCTTAAATAATTTTACATTCTGAGACATCTGAAACTTTGATTGATACATTGATAAATGCTTTTTCCTGTTTTAGATGATGAAGAAACCATTGACTACAACTAAAGCCAAGTTTTGCCTTTAAAATATCCTCTAGTGAATGTCAAACTATATCAAAGCCTCATTCACGCTGTAATGCATATCATGAATATTGTACTGACCATAAATCCTGACTGTGTCCAAATCTTATAATGGCAACTCTGCTTTCAAACAGTTATATTGTTGGCGAGATCTCTCTGAAGGCTGCCCACAGGGATTACAAGGTCATCCTTGGTCCCAATGAATTCATAAAGCTGTGAATAAGAAGCCCTTATTTTTCCAGGGATTTAAGTGCCACGATAAGGAATGGAGTATGTCAATAACCTGCTTTATAGGGTTCCTGTCTTAGATGTCTGGATCTGATCACATCTCGGGTAATAATGTTGCCTCATAATTATTTAAGGTGAATCATTTGGCAGCATGGATGGCTACAGTCACTCTGAGAGAATATTTAAAGTCACTTGGAACTCAAGCAAATTCATTCACTTAAAGCCATTTTAATTAATATCAATCCCAGGATAACCAACCAAAGTTAGTTGATTCTGAGCCTTTCCTCGATTATTCGTGTTATGATTAATGCTTGAGTCTTTGCCTCAAATGAATTCTTCATAAGGAGCTTTAACTGATACTGAGCATTGAAGCCAATCCAAACTGCAGTATAAAAAAAAACCACACAAAATCTTTCTCTGTGTTAATTCTCTGATTAAGAAGCCAGAGCTCCTCTCTCACTACAAATGCCATTATTCCTAACCCAAGATTAACTGATTCCATCCCACTCCAGTGATGTCCTACTTCTCAAGCACGTGCAGCTGACTCTGCCTTACACTTGTGGACCATCTAGTACTTGATTCTCCTGGCTTCCGTGCCCTCTGCCTTCAATGCCTTTCCTCTCACTTTCCTCAAAGTCAGAAGCCTTTTCTGAACAGTCTCAGCTCCAGGGTGCCACTCACTTTATTTAAAATTTCCTGACCCTTTTAACAATTTGTATTACTCTTTACTCCATCGGTCACTGCCCTGTCTCTCATTCTCCTAAAGGCAGAAACAGTAAAGTTTTTCCTTGGTATTTCATCCAGAGCCAACAGCAATACTCAGAATACAGCAGATGTTTGCACATGTTTGATGCATGAGGGGACATCAGCACAATGTGGGGAAACCTCTCCGTGGAGTTGTCTTACTTTTTCTCTTTGGTAACCCTCCAAACTTAAACTATTGTTACTAAATCCTCCACCCTCTTTTGTGATCACCATTTGCAATAGGGACTAACTGGAATTCCATTGCCCACGTGCAGGCACATGGAGGGAAAATAAAGGGAAAAATTCAGGAAAACAGCTCATCCTCAGGTTACTGATTCAGGATCAGTCTTATTGATGAACAATCATAATTTATTATGTAGTTCTGAAAGAAAAAGAGATTATTAGTTTAGACACAGCTAGAAATCTATTACTCTATTTATAAAATTGTCAAAAGAAAGAGTTGGGATATTGTGCCTCCTTGGTGCTATGTGTTAGATTTTTCTGGGTAAGTCATTTCTGAACTAACCTAAATATGGAGAAGTATAGTTACTCTTCTGGAAGCCTGATATTGTTTCTTAGACCTGGTGACAAAGCAGAATCAGGCTGTTGAGTTCAATGGAGCTGAAAGCAAAGGCTTCCTGCACCACACCTGCTAATCACTGAAGTCAAAGGCCAATTCAGAGAAGTAACACGACACTGTTAGTCGTCAAAAACTGCTTGAGTTACCACAGCTTAACTTATGACTCTCTTGGGAGCATCACTGCTGTGAAATCTATAGAATGAGAAACTGCCCCTAAATGCTGCTCAGTAGAGAATGCAAGCATTTCCCTCAAATGGCACTGGCGTGTCCAGAGAGCAAGGGCAGGGAAATTGATGAGGGTACTAATTATTCTTGAAAGAGCCAGAGAGGAGTGGAGAACATTCAAAAGCTTCATAACGAGGTGAGAAGCCAGGGAATGGATTTCCCCAAACTTTCAAAAGATTCAGATTCATAGACAGCAGGGCTGGTGAGCAGAGCAGGGCTTTCTAAATTGGAACAGGTTTTCTTCTCTATGTTCATCCTGATTTTTTCCCTGAGGGCCTAGAAAGTCCATTTTTTTTAATTGTGAAATTTTCTATTTTCTTTCCAACACTGAATATCTATACATAATAAGGGGATATACAAGGCCAGACAATTAAGTTTGCGAACTCATCCAAGAAAAAGTGCTACATACCTTATCGCTAAATATCACTGTTGTCACTTTGAAGCACTCCCCTTGGGAAGCTATGCACCGACACCAGCACCTAGTCCACCCTTCAAAGCAATTTTGGAACTCATTTTCTGGGATGGCCACCAGAGCTCTCATCCTGTTACACTTGATGTCCTGAATATCATAAAAATGTCTTTCTTTCAATATTTCCTTTATCTTCAGGTAAAGAAAAAATCATTGGGGACCAGATCAAGTGAGAAGGGAGGGTGTTCCAATACAGTTATTTGTTTACTGGCTGAAAACTCCCTCACAGACAGTGTCGTGTGAGCTGGTACATTGTCGTGATGCAAGAGCCATGAGTTGTTGGTGAAAAGTTCAGGTCGTCTAACTTTTTCACGTAGCCTTTTCAGCACTTCCAAATAGCAAACTTGGTTAACTGTTCGTCCAGTTGGTACAAATTCATAATGAATAATCCCTCTGATATCAAAACAGGTGAACAACATCATTGCAATAAGTTCGCTAACTTAATTGTCAGACCTCATAGACCACAACTACTTTGACTAATCTTTTGTCTTCCTGGGTTTGATGCAAATTAATGCTTTTCCCCCATTGAACACTAAAAAGGAACACTATGATAGTTCCAGTGGTGAAAGCTTTCAAAGAAAGGTTCAACTACTCACTATTTAAGCTCACTATGTAAATGAGTGGTCCTGGGTCCAAGTGTAATTACTCTGGACTTAAACAAGGTCAAGTGGAGTTGGGCTTTAAGCAACAGATACACGCCTGCATCAAAGTTACCAGTCAGAAAGTTCAAGAAGAGTTAGAATAAATTCTTTAATTAAATTCTTGGGAAACCAAGTGGCATGACTCGTGTTTAGGATGGAAAATATTTCTAAATGTGTGCCAGCATAAGAGGAGCTATTTGATACTGATAAAACCATACAAGTAAGATAGCAAAAAAATTTCAATTAAAGTTTACTATTTGCAAGAACACTGCTATAGTTTCTGTAATAACTTGTACTTGCCCTCAAATTGATTATAGTAATTCAGTGGTATCATAAGAACATGTTTAGTTTAAGATAGGTTATTGAAAGAGATGTCATGCAAAAGTACAAAGACTGAAAAACCAATTCTCTATGCTGAGGTGGTGAAGAAAATTTATGGTAATTCAACATGCACAGTTGCTTGCTTTGCCTAAGCATTTCTACTGGTTGAACTATGCCTTTCTATTTTGGAATTGACCCTAAAGTCTTTTGTATTGATTTAATGGAGAGCATAAGAAATCCTGAGAAACCTTTTCCCACTAGTTACCTACTAAGTCACTGCGTGGCTATCCTGACCCTGTCACAAAGGGTGATTGACATAAGAATCTCTTTAGCACATGGGCCATAATTTCCTTATTTTATCCACTATAAAATGTTTAACCTACTTCAGGATCTCAGACAAAGGTGGGCATATCCAGGTAAAAGGTGAGGTTTGGTTAATAAAAGAAGGTACCATACGAAGTTATGGTTGGATGACCCCAGTTTGAACTAAGGATATACCTTGGAAACATATTCAACGAGGACAGAAAAGACATGCTCTTCTCTGAGGCTTGCCAAAGCTTGTTCTAGACCAATACATTTGCTCTCAATGAGCTCCCACAACTAGCACTGAAGCTTAATAAAATGGAGTTGAATTGTCCCTTGCTGCTGAAAATAAATATAAACTGTGGGTGCCATCTGGACATGCTGGTGCAACTGAAAGTCTTGTCCACTCTGTGGCTGCCTTTGTGCCAGGGCAGCACATCTGTCCAAGGATGCTCTGATCAATGCTTCAGAGATGCAGCCAAAAGTGGGAAACTGTTTCCCAGGCAGGATGGGTTATTCAAGGAACTTGTAAATGTTCTGTGGTTATTCAATTTCACAACCACTAGGTCTGGGCTACAGGAAATGGTATCTAAACTTGGACAGAAAATCTACAGTAGAAGCAATTCAGATAGATTCCTGGGTAAGGATCATCACTCAAGTCTTTAAAGAGGGTTTTGTTTTATTTCCTCACTTACTAAAGAACTGCTAGACTGGCCAAATCTAGGTCCATCTCAGGCAGATTAGGGACATTTCTATTATTTTACATAGTCTTTATGTATGTGTACCTGAGAGTTAATTACATGTTATGCTCTTTTTTTCCCCCCCCAGCTAAGTCTAAAGCAGGAAAAGATAGGTTGTTCTCTGACTATTTCCTTGCATGTCAGAATAGTAATGCCAAGCAACTAACGGACTTAGAAATTTTCTGCTCAGTTTTGTGGGCACAGGGGGCCTTAAACATAAGAAAGAATCAAATTGAGATTGAAGAGTGGGAAGGAGAGTGCTGTCTTTAAAAGCCTTCTTACATGAGTTATTGTTATATGTTATCTCTCTACTGCCATTTAAATCCTCTCCTCTCTTTTCTTTCCCCTTCTTTGAACTTTGGGCAAAATTAAAGCCTTCAGGCTGATCTGCCTCTTAGAGGTCCCCAGAGATATTATAGAAGCTGTAGGTTTATGCTTCCTACAAGCCACCTGACACATTTGCCACATGAGCCCACTCATTAAAACTGCCATGTTCCCAAGTCTTCTTTATAGACAGGCAGTTCCTTTGGTTGGAGGAAGATTTTTCTCACCAGAATTCTAGAAAGTCAAAAAGAATTTCTAAAAAAAGTGCAAACCACTTCAGAAGGACCCAAGTTCTTCACAGCTTGTATATGATTATAAATGAAGTCTCCTCTCAGTAGCCAGTTCAGCTCCAAACCCACACAAACAAGCTGAGTTCCATTCAAAGCAGTAAGAGCACAAACTCTCTGCTTCCTCTTTTTGGAAAATAGCTTAGCACCTTTGCAGTCATGAAATCCTCAAGGAATTCTGATGAGCCAAGGAATGAGAGCATGGGGCTCCATCAAACCATGGGTGTGCGAAGTGTAGCTCTGTTGGATTGCTCACAGGCTTGTACAATTTCTCTCCCAAATAAGATTAGATTGATGTATGATTTCTGAGTAACTCTCTAGCCCTTCCCCCTTTTTATCATAATGGAGTTATGTTAATCATCTTTGTCTTCAGGGATCTCATTTTGAGCTCAACAAAGTTGTGAAAATATCAACTGACACTTCTCCAGTTTCTATTCTAACTTCCCTTATCAGCCTTGATGGATAGTGTTTGGCATGGTGCCTTGTCAATTATAACATCTAACGTTTACAGAGTCCCAGCCAAAGCTGTTAGCACAGTCTTACTCTCCATTTGATATCCAGAGCAACTTAATCCCCACTTTAGGCAACTTTCACTCCTCCTTGTCCATCATGGGTTTTATATGAAGGAAGAATTATTGCTTTGCACTTTCCTACTTCCTTGGGTTCTAGTACTCTCATTTAAAAATCATGCTTTTTTTTCCCTCTTCTAAAAATAATCTTTGCTATCATTATTAATCTACTGTATTTAAAAGAAACCTGATAAACTGAAAGTTTAATAAAAAAATGCATCTTTTACCATATCAAACCACAAGTTATCTCATAAAAATATTTATTGGAACTGTAGATTTGAGGAAATGCAAATGAAAACAACAATTATATATAATATGGGCTTATCAACTTGGCAAAGTAAAAAGGAGGACAAATTATTCATGAAAGTATAATTGGCATACTCTTTCTAAAAAAAAGCAGAATATATGTATCAAAATTTTTAATGCACATATATTTTAAGCAATTTTGTCTTAAAATTTTTATCCTGAGATTGTTATTAAAATTGTGGGCAATGAGAATGATGAACAAGGAAGTTTTCCTGAACCATTACTTATAATCAAATGTCTTACAATAAGAGATTAAGTAAACCAGTTAAAATCATGGAATAAAATATTATGTGGGCATTAAAAATCTCTGAAGGAGAGGCTATTTTGTTTTTCAAGTGTCAAATTTTTGCAGTTTTCATACTTCTTTTTTATAATAGAGCAGAGTAATAACAAATAATTTCTCTATTTTAAAATATACAGAACAATTATATAAGCATTTTTAAACATAGTTTGCAAGTGTAAAGAGCCGATTATTTGCAGGTTGCAACTTTTAGTAACAAGTCCATCACCTCCAACTTCAAAAGTCATATAGTGTATTATCATAATATGCCTTTTTGGAAATCATTCCTGATGTTGCCCTGAAAATAGAAAACTACAATAAATTATTCAAAGAAAACTATTCTCTAATATTGTGTCCTTATGTATAAAGTAGTTTTTTCCTTTTCAAAATTCTATGGCTGTAAAAGTCTGCAGAGTGGATGAGTGGATAAGTGGTAGTTACCTTTCTACAAGTAATTAACAAGATTATCAGCCAGATCTTCGGGTGTTAAGATGTCCTAAAGGCACAGGCACAGAAGTCACTCCAGGTTAATGCTGTTGATCTATTTAAAGCATATGCATGAAAGCAAGTTGCCAGCCCCTTTCCAACTGAACCAGCATATTATATAAACAGCGGACCTTCAATAAAGATCTATGAAGTTCAACAGTTATTTAATGAGCCTCTACTACTTTCCTAACTCCGTGTTAATCATTATATAGATTCGAAGAGGTATAAGAATGGTAACATTCCAAACACAAGAAGTAAAATCTTATCAAAGAGTAAAGAGCAGCGCAAATGAGAACATTAGTAATAACACAAATATGTTTGAGGGGATGAGAAAGTCGTGGAAATCAGAGGCATGAAAAAACCAGAGCAATGGTCAAAAAGGGTGTCAGATAAAGGTAATTAGAAAAGCTCAGCAGTGTTGGTTGGATTCGAAGAGACCAGTGGATGGATGCAAATTCAAATACTTACAGGGCTAGGTAAATGTACAAACGAGGCCACTCTAAAGATGTCATAGACCAGATGGAGACAGTGGCAAAATGAAGAGGGGACAGTCACTGCTCTGCCCCAGCAGGTTGTTGTCAAAAGGTCAGTGAAGACCTGGTGTTGTCAGAATGGAAGTTTTGCAGTTCCAGATGTTTGCCTATAGACAGAGGGGAGTCATGGCCAAGACAGTGATGCCAATTGATCCTGTTTACACTGTCCTAGCCCCCTGTTGGGGTTAAAGTCACGGTCACAAAGGCAAAGCCCCGAAGAGATATGGATCCATGATTTATTGTAGGGATTTGATCCTATGCAATTATCAGAGCTGGTTACATAGTCTATCTGAAGCTGTTGTTTATTGTTTCTGTGTCTGATGTGGAACTATGAAGCCCAGAAAATTAGTGGTTAAGAAGGGAGAACGGGCATGCAGGGAAAGCAAGGAAAACGAGAGCCTGTTAGGTTGAACCAGAACCCACAAGGGAGAACCAGCACCTGCAGTGGTTCCTCAGGGTTCCCAAGCTTCCAACTTCAGTGATGCGGGTTCCTGCAGAGGAAACTATGGGCTGTGTGGCTGCCCCTAACCAGCAGAGCCAGTATACACGTAATAATGTGCGTGAGTTGCAGTGGTATCCTGGGCTCTCCTCTTACTCCAAACACAAAAAGCAAGATGACCGCTGCAAATGCAGCCCCTACCTAACCCTCATTCAGCTTGTCTACTCTTGGGACAAATATGTGTTGCCTTCGTGATGAAGGGTGCCAGTGTCTTCTGTGGGACATTCCCATCATCAAACTTGGAAACTTAGAAGAGTAGAAAGAACTTGGATGAAATGTTAAGCAATTTCACTTCTGTATTTTTCTTTCTTTGCTGGATTAGGTGACCATAGGCGAGTCACTTAACTTTTCTGGTGCTCAGTTTTGTCACTAATAAGATGAAAGAATTTGGGTCACCTCTAACCCAGCAAGTTTAAGAAAGCAATGTTTGTAAAAAGGAAAGTAATATGCAAAAATGAGCTGAAAGAGGCTACTTATAGCTTTGTTTTGCAGCATGTATGGGTGCAGAATGGAAGATCTGAAGCTGAGAATACAAGCAGGCTGATTTAGAGGCACCTATGAAATAAGGAGAGACAGAAAGACAGGGGTGTGATGAAAAGAATAGGATGGAGTGCTGGGAGACTGGGACTCTTGTCCTGGCTTCATCACCAATTCTTTGAGCTAAATAAACTCAGTCATTTAGCTTATGAGTGTCTCAGGTTTCTCCTTTTCGACATGAAGGCATGAGTTAGTTCTGCTCATCACTCATTGGCTCACAATAGAATCCCCTCCAGTGCTTTAAAAAAGCACTGGTGTGCAGGTCCCATCCCCAGGGATCCTGGTTTGATTGGTATGTAGTGTGGCCTGGACATGAGGATTTTTTAAAGTTCTCTGATTCTAATGAGTAACTAAGCTTGAGAATTCATTAGTAGAATTTGCTTTGGAAAATGGCAGCATGGTTTAAGGGTTCTGGGGGGGCTTCCCCCACCACACACATATACGCCCATCACAAACCTGTCAGACTGCATGATGGTTCCTCCTTAGAGATTCATCCCATTGGGTATTGAAGCCTCTTCATTACTTAATCAAATTCATATACTCCTGGTAATGTGACACCTCGAGTGTAAAATAAGTATATCTTACCTAGAATCATAAAAACTAATTTGGAAAGAATCTCAGAGGTCACAAGTTCAAACTATCAAGTATTTTTAATGTGATTTTTATAGATAAGGAAATTGAAACTCAAGGATGTCTTTCTTCAGTTTTAGGCTTTTCTACAGCTTTTGTGTTGGTGTGGATGTGGGGAGGGATTTTAATTAATGTCATCTTTCTTACATAATATTTTTTTTAAATTAGAGGTTTTGAACTGTACTTGTGTCACCATGCATTTTTTTTTAAAGCCACGTATGCTCTTATCTCAATCTATTTTAGTTTAAAATCCTTTTGGATGGGGATCACCATGAATAATGGTTTAGCCTTTAATATACCTCATTTATCTAAATAAGCATTTCCTGCTCTGTTTTATCATTGCCCTCTGATTGCTTCCTATGATCTACCTTTTGCTCTTTGTACCTTCCATCTTAATCCACAATATCTCTGCTCCGCTGGCCAAAGCGAATATGTCATTGCCAAACTCAAAGCAAAAAGATCTACCCCTTATATTAAAAGACATAAACAGCTATCATGTAATGTGCATGTCTGTTCTCAGAGCCATGTTAGGCATTTTGCCTGTCTGGGAATCGTTTGGTTTCCATTGAAGTAAATGGATCCAAGTCTGTAAATTTGTAACATATTAAATTAATCATTCCCTAAAGTTCTAGTGTGTTTAAGTTTTGGCTACTCTAATTAGAGCACACACCCTTTTTTTCTCCCCTCTAATCAGCATAGGCCTGTCTGATTCAACCTATCTGAATCAAATCCAAGCTATCCTATACCAAATGCCGGTGAAATGATGTTCGCAAAGGTATGACCTCATCAGGGAT
>NW_017732239.1:37252-38860 GCF_001890085.2 Hipposideros armiger | reverse complement strand
AGATAGACATACATCTCACTCTGTTTATTGTTCTTTAAATGAGGGTCATTTGATCTGTTACTACTTTGGGACTATTATGGATATTTATGTAGAAGTTTTTGGGAGGACATAAGTTTTTATTTCTCTTAGGTATATGCCTAGGAGTGAAATTGCTGGATAATATGGTCACTCTGTGTTTAACCTTTCAAGGAACTACCAGACTATTTTCCATCATTTTACATTCCTACCAGAAATGGGTGAGAGTTCTAATTTCTGCACATCCATGTCATCATTTATTATTATCTGGCTTTTTAAAAAATTAAATCCATCCTGGTGGGTATGAAATGACATCTCATTGTGGTTTTGAATATATCCTGCATTTTCCTGATGACTAATGATGTTGAGCATTTTTTTTTTAAATGTGTTTAACGGCTACTTGCATATTTTCTTTGGAGAAATGTCTACTCAATTCCTTTGCCCATTTTGGATTAGGTTGTCTTTTATTTACTTGTAAGAGCTCTTTATATATTCTAAATACAAGTCACTTATTAATGCAATATTTTAATATTTTCTTGCTTTATATGGGTTGTCTTCATATACTTGATGGTAATTTTTTTAAAAATAAAAGGTTTAAATTTTGATGAAGTCCAATTTATTTTTTTGTTTTGTTGTCCCTATTTTTAGTGTCATATCTCAGAAGGTTTTGCCTAACCCAAATAACAAAAATTTATTCATAGTTAATTCCTTTAATAATATTTTTACTATTTTTAAGTTACTTCTCAGTGGTTGCTTTAGGACTTACCATATGTACCTAAATGTATCAGAATTGACTTCAGATTCATACTAAATTTATTCAAATTAGCTATAAAACGATTACTTTTATATAACTTTTTTCCTTATTCCCCCTGCTGTGCAATCATTATCATGTATTTTAAATCTACATATGTTGCAATACAACAACACATTCTTATATTTATTACCTTGTTATATTATGTATTCTAAAGAAGCTGAGAGAAAAATAAGAGCTTGTATATATTTACATCGTTTGTTATGTTAATTTTCTTATTTACTATTTCTTGATCTATTCATTTCTTTCTGTGGATTACCAAGTGGGGTTATTTTCTTACTCTAATACACCTTTGTTTCTATCCACCTTCTTTGTGCTGTTATTGTAAAATATATTACATTTCTACATATTGTAGGCCAATAACATGACTATGTATATAATTATATATATTTTGCTTTCTAGCCCAGTTAAAAGAAAGAAATAGAGGAAATATGTAACTTTTACTGTCCTTAATAACTACCTACATAAATACCTTATTGGAGCTCTATTTTTTTTAGGTGGATTGTTACTTATTGCATGGAGTCACTTGCTTTTAAGCATAAAGAAATTCCTTGAGTATTTCTTTCAAGGCGGGTTTACTAGCAATATTTTTTCGAGGTTTTTTTGTCTTGGAATGCCTTTATATGGCCCTCACTTTTAAAAGATAACTTTGCTGAATATAAAATTATTGTAGTTTTGTTTTGTTTTTTCCCTTCAGCAGTTTTAATATGTCATCCTACTGCCTCTGGCATCTATTATTCTCATGAGAAGCCAGCTGTTAATATTGTTATCTTGTACGTGAT
>NW_017732239.1:33911-36580 GCF_001890085.2 Hipposideros armiger | reverse complement strand
AGCCCAGCTCCAGGTTGAGCTGTTGTTCAGCATCTTAGCTGTGGAGGGCAGTGTCACTAGCCCTCATATGTGGGCTCCGAACCGGGGCCTCTGGCGTCCCAAGCCAGCTCTTAACCATCGCGCCACTCGGCCGGCCCTCACTTGTTTCTTCTACTAGTTTAAATCTACTATTGAGCAACTCACATAAATTTTTTATTTTAACTCATTTATTTGTCCTCATTTCTTTTACAATCAAATCCTTAGGGTCCCTCCAGCTTTCATGCCATACTGTAATATGCACAGAGCTGAAAGATGATAGGCTCCTAGAGGTTATCTCCCTCATGGGTATTATACTTTTCAACTTCAAAATTTTCATTGGTTCTTTTAATAATTCCTATCTTTATTGATGTTCCCTATTTGATGAAACATTATTGTCATACTTTTTTTTTTACTTTTTAAATCATTATTTCCTTTAGTTTTGAACATGTTTATATAAAAGCTGCTTTCAAATTTTTGTCTATTAAGTCTGAAATATGGGTAGTTTCTGTTACTTTTTTTTCTTGTGTATGAGTCACACTTTCCTGTTTCTTTGCATTTGCCATCGTTTGTGTTTAAAAAGTGGACTTTTTAGAGTATATATTTTAGTGGCCCTGGATACTGACCTCCCTTCTCCAAGGCTCGTTAGTGTTGTTGTTTGTGTATTTGTTTAATGATTGGCTGGACTATTTGGGTGAAGTCGCTATCCCTCACAGTATGAAGACTCTGATGTTGCTTCTCAGAAGGCAGTTTTGGGCCTGTGCACAGCCCCCCTTCTATGACAGTAGTTTTAGCAATGTTTCTCTTTGAGTAACTTCTTCCCTGATTTTTGTTAAGCCCACTCTCTTGGTATCACACCCAACTGTTAGCTTCCACACGTCGCTGATTATTCTATTGTTTTCAGCGATTCTGGGTCATAACCTTCTCCAAAGCCTGGTCCAATCAAATTCAGATGTACCTGAAAGGGTATATTTTTAGGACAGGCTTTGATGTCTTTCTTTTAGTGCTGTTTTTGTCTCTTTTTCTATTTCTCTTTGGTGAACTAGCTGGCCTAGGATTTAGTTTGTTTCCTTGATGGAGTTACCAGCTCCTTCTTTATATCTTTTCCACCAGAATCACCATGGTTTTCAAGAGTGCCACTAGGCTGAACATCCCCACTGTCAATTCTATGTAAAGTCAGTTTCTCAGGGAGAGCTTTGGGGCTCTTTGTTGTTATGATTTAACTCTACTCCCGGAGATGCACCCCCAGCAAAATTTCCGAGCTCCTACTCCAGAGCTGGAGTTACAGTTTGGCTTTATGAGCAGGTCACTCAGCAGGGCAGTAGCACCTAGGCTTCTCAACTTCTAAACTAGTTAACTCTCCCAGAGTAGAACCTCTTCCATACAAGTCAGCTGGAGTGAGGTAGATTGGGGCCCTGATTCTTGGCCTGCCACACCTGGAATACAGTCTCCACTCTATAAGAGGAAATTGTGTGAAGAAAGCTTACTACCCTCAACCTCAACCTCACTCACCTAGAATACAGCCTCCATAACACAAAGCTAAGGGGGATGAGAGGCACTGGCATTCTGCCTACTTGTGTGAGGTACCATAGCCTCTATTGAGAGCTGGTAGGTGGGGAAAGGGGGAGAAGAAATCTTGTTTTCTCGTTTACACATCCCCGTAGTTGAGCTTAGATCACATTGAGCTGTGGGCAGAGGAAGGACTCTTCCGCTCATGCTCAAGCACCTCAGGCTGTCTCTGTAACAGAGTGAAAGGCTCTGTCTCTGGGACTCCATTTTGTTCAAGTCTGCATTATTCCCATGGCTTTCAGGCTAATGGCTCCTGCTTTAGACAAGCTAATCATTACAGGAATTCTGCTTGGAGCTTGAACTCACAAAAACAGGCCCTCCCATTTTCCATTTACTTGACATGAAAGAAGCCTGAACTCTGTACTTTCTCAAGGATTTGAGGATTAGGGCTCCCATCTCCTGGGTTGGTACTTTCTCCATCAGTAAACCTTTCCTTACGCCAAGCTTTGATGTTTGAAGTTTTGGCCTTTCAAAGTGTCCTTCCAGGACTTTGGACTGGTAACATCACTTCTTGCTGAGACTTAGTAGATGTTCTTAAATTTATTTTTTTGTTGAAGTATGGTTGACATACAATATTATATTAGTTTCAGTTGTATGACATAATGATTTGACATTTATATGTAATCACCACAATAAGTCTTGTATCCATCTGTCACCATACAGAGTTATTATGATACTATTGACAAAATTCCCAATGCTGTACATGACATCCTTGTGACTTATTTATTTTATAATTGGAAGTGTGTAGCTCTTATCCCCTTCATCATTTTCACACATCATTTCATCCCCCTCAGTTTTGGAAACCATCAGTCTGTCCTCTGTATCTATAAGTCTATTTCTGTTTTGTTTGTTTGTTTTGTTTTTTAAGATTCCATATATAAGTGAAATTATATGGTATTTGTCTTTCTCTGACCAATTTCACTTAGCATAATACCCTCTAGGTCCATCCATGTTGTTGCAAATGGTAAGATTTCATTCTCTTTTATTGCCAAGTAATAATCCATTATATATATATATATATATATATATATATATATATATATATATATATATATATATATATATATATATATATATATATATAT
>NW_017732239.1:29497-32991 GCF_001890085.2 Hipposideros armiger | reverse complement strand
AGTGCTTCTGTCCAAGCAAACTTTAGTAGCCTAACACTACTTCCAAATGCCTGTGTCACTCACCTCCACTTCATCATGTAAGCATTGTTTCATCTCACATCATCACAAAAAGAAGGGTGAGTACAGTATCGTAAGGTATGTTTGAGAGAGACCATATTTATGTAACTTATATTATTACAATTGCTCTATTTTATTATTAATGATTGTTGCTAATCTCTTACTGTACATAATTTATAAATTAATCATAGGTATGTATGTATAGGAAAAAAACATAGTATACATAGGGTTCTATGATTTCAGGCATCCACTGAGAGTTGTGGAATGTATCCCTCACAGATAAGGGGGGCCTGCTGTAATAATTTTTCTATGCTTCAATTAATGGGGTGAGAATATTCCTTTCATTTCTCACCAAAAATAGCATTATGTGATCATTTTTATTTATATCCTTTTATTACTGATGTTCAAAATGTTTTCATTCTCTCAATATAAATTAATTATTTTATACACGTGTCTATTGAGATTCTTCAGGCTTTTCTTACTATTTTTATGAGCCCTTTAATATAATATGGAAAAGACCTATCAATATTTGTTATGCGTACATTTGCGCAACTTGTTTTTGCCTTTTATTTTAGCTGAACACATTTTTTACTTATCTAAACAATTTACATGCAGTCAAATTTACTAAACAGAGCATCAATTTGATTTTTGAGATGAGAAAAAAGAGGAACAGAAGGACTTATTCTAAAGGTCACAATTCTGAAAATTGCTGTCAGTCACTTTTGGTTTACAGGGCACTTCCTGGAGAGTGGCTCCCCTCACAATGGCTGAAGGGTCGTTGCCTTCTCTGAGTAGCACGCCTCTCCTTATGGGTCTGCATAATCCATTCATGAGTATCTCATCAGCTCACTTCTTCTGGTAAATTCCCTCTTAAGGAGCTTTGCTTAAGGTTTCAGTTCCAGTGAACTGGGCAGTAGATCAATTCTCTACACGTTAGGAGCTGCGATATCCTATATGATAAACTTCAATTTTCCTTCATCTAGGAGACACATCTTTCAACTCACTTCATGGGTTAGCTGGAAGAAGCTAGACAGGTAATATAAGCAAAAGCACATTTTTCCATTCTGATTCTTTCTTTCATTTACCTAGTTGAATGAGAACACCTCAATTCATCTTGAGTAAGTTTATGGTGGCTAATCTACTGGATATCTCCTAGTAGGAGAGCACCTGCAAGTGCCCTCTAAAATACATACTTCACCATTAATTTAGAATATTAGTTCTTAAGTCTTGCTTAGACAGCATCATCACCTATTCAAATGCCTCTGATACATGTCTCTATTTCTTTCCTTCAAGAGGACAGCCATATTTAATTAGTCTTTAGTAGTGATCTGTCTATACAGCTGAACCCAAAGTGTCTAATGACTGTATGCTTCTAGGTCAGCTGTGTAGACAGATAACCACTGATGACCCCACACACACAATTTCAAACTAACAAATAGAAGTGCATGCACATCACTGCAAGCTACCTATTTCTTATTATTAATTTAAGATAGGGCTTGCGATTTTATTCTTTCCTTAAAATATCTGTCTCGTAGTAGTAGTAATAGAAAATATTGATCAAACTACCAATCCAGTTCATTTGGGAGAGGAATCAACTTCTAGAGAGAATAAATTTACTCTTGTGGTTTGAAATAATATATAATCATATTAATCTAGTCCAGAAATAAGTTGAAATTATGTGTTTTCCTTCATTATCCCTAAATACACATCATGGGCTATAATAACTTGCAGTTTTCTTCTGCCATGAAAGCAAAACTTTCTAACTGAAAACTTCATATAACCTATATTTTATCGGTGGAGATGGGGGTGTCTTAAGTATGAGAATTCCAAACTGGCATTTTCTTCAGAATGTAGACAGGGCTCACTTTTCAGATGTGGCCTTATCCTGAACTTCTCTGAAATAGCACAATCAACTGACTGCATTTGACTATATCAGTTTACTGAAATTTGAAGCTGTCTGTATCTAAAGCTAGATCTATATCATATGTATATGCATATGTATATGTATGTATATGTAAATGTATAGACATAGACATAGATATAGACACAGACATTGGTATAGATATATTTCAGGTGTTATCAGGAAAATGATAATCCAAAGCTCTAGGTACTCAAAATCAATGCACATGAAAACATGAATAATTGTTGTTACTAGTTTAAAATGTTGTTATCAGTTTCTGTGTGAGTCTTCCGTTCATAAGCAAAATCATTGGAAGATTAAAATATAAAAACACATAAAAATTAATGTTAAATTCCCCAGAGTATACTGTTAGCCTATATTTGCTTTGAGTAGAGAGAAGGAAATCAATTACCAATTTTGTTTCAAGCAATTGCTCTGGCTACTGTTACCAGGAAAAACATAAATTCTTCTAAAGCAAACTGAAAGTAAAAACAATGTTGTTGTTCTTGTTGTTTTCAGTAAATTCCATAAGAGGTATTTGACAAAGTCCCACCTACAACCACCACAACATACCTGCAGCGCCAACACATTCTTACCAGAGCCATTCTCAATGGCACAGAAAAGCAAAACAAGACAAAATGAACAAAACAAAACAAAACAAAACAATAGAAATTCCTGGGAGCAAGGATATGAACCAATAAGACCTAACCTAGTGTAGAATATTTGATGATACCAACCTTTAAAAGGTTTAATGTATTTATGAAAATGGTCTCATAAACTTTAATATACAGACTCATGTTTTGCTAGTGGTATTTTAAGATAAATGTTCCACAGATATAGTTTATAAATCCAAGTTTTGATAAGACTGAGGGAAAAAAAAAAAGAAAAAAAAACCCCAAAAAGAAAACACATCCATTGTTTGCTGTGAATACTCTTATGCCTAAAAGCATTTTACAGAGAATACTATTTTGCAAGCACACTTGGCCCAAACGTCTGTGCTATATTGTGTTTTCCTAATCAACCCATTCAGGGACTGTAAAACAAGAATTCATATTAAAACGTATGTAAGGAAGACACATTTCTTTTTTAAAGCTCATTCATCCATGATGAAGCTATTAAAAGAAGGTTCAAGTTAACAATAAAGAACGAGGGATAATTATGTGGCTGTCTGTGGTGGGAAGGCCCAGACAAATGATGGTGAGGTTAGAATGATGGAGACCCAGCAACCAGACAGACCACAAGGATGTCCTGTGGGGGCTTATTTGAGTAGAAATAAAGAGGAGATCTACACAGATGCGCCAAAGATTTGTGGTAAATAGTTGACAGACATTTCACTAAGTGAGAAAGCATGATGTTGGGGTGCATGGGGATGATGGTGGGAAGGGATGAGCAGCAAGCAACTCAAAGCAGTATAAAGAGTGCACAGCTGTGGCATGTGCTGGGGAGGTAGGTTCAGGAATAAATCTCTGATGCCTCCGAGGGCCTGGTTCTAGAGAAACTTAGGATAATGGGAGGCTCATCAAGCAAGGAGTAAAAC
>NW_017732239.1:22003-28661 GCF_001890085.2 Hipposideros armiger | reverse complement strand
GCTCCCTTTGTGTTCTTCTCAGGTTCCCACCTGCCACCACCTGCCATCTTGACAAGGATCTCTTTATCCCTCTCCTCCTTGGCTCTCTGAAGAATGAACTATTGTTTCAAACATTAAAAGATAATGAATAACACAAATAAGTATGTAATTATAAATCAAGATACGTGCTAAGTAAGAAAAGAAGATGCAATGACAGAATACAATGGGGATTTGATTTAAGTATGGGGTGGGGTTGAGAAGTGGGGAAGTAGAATAAGCAGAAGAATAGGAGAAAAGAGGTTTCTAGGCAAAGAGAACAACAAGATTTCTATTTTAGCATCACTGGGACAGTAACCCTGAGAAGCAGTATCAGGGTCTGTCTCTGTTCTCCCGAAACCAGATGGGCTTCAGAACCAATTTGCTCATAAATGATTTAGTACTCACAAATTAAAAATAAAATCTCAACACTTAAATTCTTAAAGAGTGACCCTAAATCAGCAATGTAGAAGGAGACATCACAATACTTTACATAGTAATTATACGGCTATAGTCATTTCCATTGTGATCTAATATGTTTCTATCATTTTTCCCAGGTCTCAACAGAGGGAAAGGGGATGAGAAAAGGGTAAGAAGTCTCAGTAATGTTCTTAATTGTCTTGCCCTCAAGCTCTCTGACCTGCCGCTGATGCTTGAGGAGCTTAGGCCATCTCACATTGTTCCAGGGCAGTGCTGGAAACCCCGTGCAGGCTATCTCACATGTGCTCCATGAACAAAGACTCTCAGCCTCTTCCATTTTCTCCTGGCTGATGAACCCTGCAGAGCAGCTATACTGTGTCCTCACCTTCACTCCTACTGGGGTTGGCCAGAGGCTGATGGGCACCAAAGGAAAGCTTGCCAGTCTGCAAGATCTGTCTTGAGGCAATTCATTTCTTATATTGATGGCACCTAGGAGTGGGTTTTGTCATTATGGAAGCTTCTGGCATCATTTCTCATCATTGCAACAACTGGTTAAAAGTTTTTGATCTCACCGTGTCATAGAGATCACACTGGAAAATAAACTAGGTTTTACTCATCCTTTCCATAGAGTTCCACCTATAAACATTAAGTCATGTGTCCTTTAGCACTTGGGAGTGGCAGGGGGGTAAGACAAGTCCAAAGGATAAGTATAAGAATCATAAACAAGGTGATACGTTAAACACTATCAATATGCTTGCCCTCTTGCTTTTCTGAATATAAGGTCTTCACCCCATTTACCCAAAGCACTCATTAGCTCCAGGGGACGTTTGGATATTATGAAGAGAGAGAAGAAACTAGTACCTGGCCTCTGAGATCAAAATAGACAATTGTTATGACAGTAGAATTTGCAAGTTCCACAGGACCTCTGTTCCCCTTTAGGTTATAAAAAGTATGCTTGGGGACTCAGTGTGGTGCAGAGGGTGTGCTCCATCTGAGTCAAGTGAATGTAAGCGAAGGTATGATTCAGGAGAAATAGAAGAAATGCCCAACACTTTTGACGCCTAGGAAATGTGTGGGAAGAAGAAGAGAAGAGAAAAATGTGAGTGTGAGTCAGATAGGTATCTTCTGATGTCCTCTCTGTGGTGAAAAAGAGAGAACATTCCAGAGAGCTGAGGGAAACACTGAAGGCATAGAAGGTCTCTGCTCTCTCAACCTTCAGGTTTCTAGAAAGAAATCACCTCTGAAACATCCGGCAGTCACCAAGCTGGGAAGTGGCCACAGCAACTTGACAACGTTAGGTGGTCAGGCAGAGAAAGGCCTCAAAGGTTAACTTTTTGAAGTCTCCCTGGGTTGCAAAGCAGTTGAGACTCTGGCTGGGTAGCTTGCCCACGGACGGCATGACTATGTAGCCATGGTTACTGAGCAGCCTGCAAAACCCAACCCTGCAAGGTCTGTAAACAAGCAGAAGCCAATGGGACTCTCGTTTGCCAGGGAGACTGCTCAGCCCTGACCACGTTGAGAAAGACCAGCTTCTGCACCTTGCCAGCTGCACAGCTTAGCTTCAAAGGACAAGAATGAGCCGCGCCAGCTGGATGAGGGACACTGTTCTAGAGCCCAGTGTGACAGAGAGCAGTGAGCCCGCGGACCTAACCCTTCTGCCCATTAACTTAAGTTCGTGTGCTTGGCACTCTTTTCTCCATATGCTCAGATAGGACAGTAACTTAAGGAGAGAAAGAGTGACAAGAGGTGGTGTTTGAATAACTATTTTGTAACACTTAAATGGACTACTTAAATCAGACTAATACTGATACAAGCTGGCATATTTTATTCTTTTTATTGTTTGATTTTTTTGGAGGGTGGTGGTGAATAGTATGAGTACTTCAATGTCAAGAATTAGGCTTTTTTCATCTTTGGGTCTCTTCCAGTACCTGACCCATGACCCTGCCTATAAAGGGAACTTAAAACAAAAATCCCCTGAACATAAGTAATGGATAAATAGATATTTTAAAATTTCAATGGTTCACAAAATCTTAGAGAGCAGCTCACAGTATCTTAAAGTTATCCATTTATTTCCACACTTCTCTAACTCAGTGCTCCCGAGATATAAATCACCTGGAGTAAGAAGAAACCGTGTCTGGATTTCCAAACCTTGTGAATTTTTCTCTGTTTCCCAGTTATTTTTGTGTTGGAAGGAGGCATCACGTCTAGTTTGTGGAACTCTGGGTATAAGAGATTTTCGGTCAACACACAAAGGTTCACAGAGGTTTTTCCTTCCAAGAATAATCTCGCGGGGCTCCATTCAACAATAAATATTGCCCAATTTCCCTGTGCAGAAGTCAGTGTAAGGCCGCAAACACGAAGGAAATTGCCTCTGCATCCAGCCGGCTGATTTGGCCGGCCAGCAGCCAATGCACAAAGAAAGTCTGTCTCCATTTCCCTCGTACTTTTCCTCCTCTCTGAGTCGCAAGCCATGGAAAGTTATGGGAAAACCTGGGAAGAATGTGTTAGAGATTCTCTTTTCCCGCAGACCCACTAATTATGAAGAACCAAATTTTTTGCTTAAACTGACTGGGCAGTCATGATGCTGACCACTGGACATACTGCAGACATGGGCTTCTGTTAACCTCATTCTAAAAACAACCTAGGGAGAGAGGCCTCAGTCTTCACTCACTGTGTTTCACTTTCTGGCTCCTCCCAGCAAAATTAAAATAAAGATGACAGACATTTTATGACACATTGCCCTTGTTACCCACTAGACTCCTAAGGGACACGCTTCTTCTAAAATCATAGAAAAAGCATCCAAAATAACACACATTTTGTTATCTTAAAAGGACAAAAGACCAGGGTTCAAGAGACTTAGCTTGTGATTCTAACATAAATAAGTCACTGGATTCCTACATGACATGGGCCAGGTCTTTTTACTTCCCTGCATCTGAATTTCCATCCTGAAAAAAAAAATATCTTGTAACAGTGTTTGAAATTCTGGAATACAAGATAGTTTTTAAATTATTAACTGGATATCAGTCTTGACACTTTGGCTTGAGTTACACATGATTTTTTTTTCCAAGGACATTTTTAGGTGATTTTCTAAAATCCGTTCTTGAGTTGATTAGCTTATGTTATTCTATAAATAAAAACTTTTCTTCACAAGGTATTTGAGTACCTCAAGGTAAAATTCATATAGGAAATGTAGGATAAATATTTGATTCTTTCCCATTATTATACATTGTATTATTCAAGCCAAGAGGGCTGTGAGTATAGACCATTCATTTGTGATTTTCTCTTTAGAGTTCTGAGAAGCTGTCTCTTCTATGTAACTGTGTTTTTTATGCTAAAGAAAGCAGGATGTACTGTATTGATGGTATTCAGCTGAAATAAGGTATTTGCTGGAACCAGTCATGGTCCATTAATTAACTTCTGAATTTAAAAAAAATCTAATAGCTTTGTTAATCAGAAGGCTCTCGTGATGTATAATCTTCATTCTAGGCCATAAAACCATATTCAAATAATCTAGAGAGCCTCAATAAGAGAAATTCTGTATTTATTAATGAGGAAATAACAAGATCAGTGAATACCGATATGCCAACTCAAAACTCACGACTTGATGTTAAGGAATGCCATGAAAAGGAGGCTCACTGTACACATTCAGAAGTATATATACAAAGTAAATTTGTACAATTTGCACTAAGTGGGCAACACGTATGTCTATTTGTTTGAAAATTATGCGGGTAACAGAGGGGGGACATGTTTTTAGATATGTTGACAAAAGCATGCTATTTATATTTTTGGAAATATTGGCTTCTATATTCTCTAAACAGACTGCTCTGTTATCAATAACCACTTGGTGTTGTTAAGTTCTCAAGAATGTCTAGGTTAGCAACGTTCCACACCTACACTCAGGTCAACACGTGCAAATATCTAACAAATCAATAAAGAACATGAAAGGTGAAACCATCACTTTTCCAGTTATAGGTAATTATGCTCAGAAAAGAATGCAATAATTCCTTTAATGTTAACTTTACTTAAATGTCCATTTTCCACCTTTGTCTCTTGCCAGAAGCACAATAATTATTCCAGACCTGGGCTATGCAATAAACGTCTGGGAATAGTTTACTTGCTTAGGCTGTTTCTCATACCAAAACATAGAACATGTGGTAGTTCACCATCTGGGTCCTTTATATGTAACTTTCTGAGTTCTCTAGAGTTAGTCACATGCTCTGAAATACAATAATGCAAATAATAAGACATTATTTCACCTTTGGCTCAACCTACTATTCAAAGAACCTAAGGAAGGCAATTAAACTGTTCATTTGAAGTAGGATTGAAAAAAATGCTTTGTTGGAAAATAATGCAGAACATGAATTTGTATTTTAAATTTCTGAAACTATTATCAAAGTATTAGGAGTTTACAGCTTGATGGTAATCCTCTGACAAAAAACAAGTAGAAAGGGGAGATTTAGGAATCAAATGATCACATTTTAACATGTAACCAGGGAGGGTGATGAGAGCATATTAAGAATGAAAAAAAAACAACAAGTCAAATACTAACAGATGTGGAATATTGTACCAAGTACAAGCCTAAAAGGCATCTACAAAGAAAAGAACCATGGGAATAAAAAACTAAAGGGAGTTTCCTGAGATTGTTTTAATCTGTATTCAAGTAGGCTGAATTTAGCCAAATTTGCCTAGGAATTTATACTGGCCTGCCCAACCTGGATGCCTGATAAATAGGTCTTAAATGGATAGATAAGTGTTCAGCCCAGTGTGGGGGTGTAGACTGGAAATAACATAGGGGACATATTCCAAGTGCTGGAATATACAACACTCTACATTATGTTACACAATGTACTCTTGTAGAGCTTCTGCTGAAAAAATCTAATGATAATCTAATTGGCCTTCCTTTGTAGGTTACCGCCTTCTTTTCTCTGGCTGCCTTGAGGATTCTTTTTTGTCGTTAATTTTTGACAGCTTCAATATAATGTGCCATGGAAGAGGCCTGTTGGGATTGAGGTAATTAGGTGTTCTATTTGCTTCTTGGATTCGAGGATCCAGGATCCAGTTCTTTCCACAAGTTTGGGAAGAGAGAGACTTGAGAATTAAAAGAAATGAAAGAACTCTACAAGAACCTTCTGACTCTATTAGAAAGAGCAATATAAGAATAATGGGCATACCAGAAGGAGAAGAAAGGGAGAAGGGAACAGAAAGTATAATCATACAAATATATTGACGAAAACTTCCCAAACTTGTGGACACAGCATATTCTTGAAAATGTGAAAGCTGGTTCTTCTGGATACTTCTCTGTGGACAACAGTCCTGAGACTGTTTCTCCCCTGACATTCACCCCAGATCCAGTCTGAACATGTCTACATATAATCTACCAAGCAGGTGATTGCTTTGAACTATCACTTGATTTTACCAGGCAACCACCAGAGCTCTCACAAGGTTATCTTTCACAAAGAGCCTGACCTTGTTCTTCAGGAGTTTGCTGTGACCTGTAGGGCTCTCATGTGGTCTTGCCCCAGCCTCACTCACCAAGCTCAACCGGGGACACTGAGTTCCCGTCCAGCTACATTGGATTTCTGTCCGTCTCTAAAATACAATAAGCTCATTCTTGCTTCCTGATTTTCCCTCTGCCTGCAATGTTTCCCCCCACATTCTTTGCATGTTCCAGTCGGTCTCATTCTTCAAATCTCGGCTTAAATATAATCCTTCAGAGAAGATTCTCCTGAACACAAACTAGGTAGAGTGTTTCTACTTTAAGTAGAAAGGAATCAGTCGCTGTTCATATCTATAAAAGCAACCCATCACTCTCCCGATGATGACTTTGTTTACTTGTTTACTGTTGGCTTTCCTCACTGGAATGTAAACTGGGCCGGGAAAAACCTGTCTGGTTTGTTATAGCATCTCTAGTGCCTGGTATAGCATCTGAAGCATGATAGGCCTCAACATACTGTTGTTAGATAAGTGAATGAAGAGAGGAATGAAAAAGATTTTATAGTGAAATGGAAAGATGAGAGGAGGACAGAAGTGCATGTGCCGAGTGAAAGAGAGGAGAGAGCATTAAGACAAGAGGTTGTTTATTTCCTGTGGGTCCTTTTCAAACCCTTTATCCTCCTGCCCCCCAAAACCTAAGTGGACAAGATGAAGGTGCATGTTAGCATATCCCAGAATCCTTTTAAGGGTATAACTATGGGGTTTGACCTTAGGAAGAACAGGAAAATTA
>NW_017732239.1:12624-19368 GCF_001890085.2 Hipposideros armiger | reverse complement strand
AAAAAAAAGTGAATCGAAGAAGAAAGCAAGAATGTTATGTGGAGAGATGCATTTAGCAGCTATTACTAAAGTCTAGAAGGGAGATAATAGCATGAACATGGGTGGCAGTAGCAGTGAAAATGGTGACTTTGCACTAATGACTGATTAGGAAAAGAGAAGAATCAAGGATACCTCTTACACTGGTTTAACTGAGAAATATATATATATATATATATATATATAAAGTTGTTCACTATTCAAAAGTGTTGTCCACAGAACCAGCAGCAGCAGCAGCAGCACCTGAGAACTTGTTAGAAATACAGAATCTCTGGCCTCAACCCAGACCTACTAAGAATGGGGCTGTTAATGTGATTTGCAGGTGATTTCTATGCACATTAATGTTCTAGAAGAAGTGTTCCAAAGTCAGGCAACATTGGGGCTCAGGCACACACAGTGGTAAGAGTGCAGATTAGAATCAAAGCCAAAAGAAAGAAGTGCAGGGACATATTTAAATTCTGCACGGACCCAGAATAAGGATTTATGCAGGATGGACTTGAAAACATAACTAGGTGAGGCTTCTTAATGGAAACTCATCCCAGAATAAGCAAGTTAAATCCTCACATTCCAGAAAGTAATAAGACAATGATGGGAAGGGCTGTTTCTTAGCCTAATTATGAAAATAACTTATAATAATAATAGTAGCTATGACAATAACTAAGACTTGTATTGTGGTTCACAGTAACTAAGTGCTTGCTTTTATATACTTTTTCTGCTGGAGAAATTTGAGTTAAAGGAAAAGCCCTTAAGAGTACAGGGGGGGAATGGCATTGTATTTTGTGGAATGTGCAAGAAAAAATGGAAATCCTTCTTTACTCCCATGTATTTTGACAGAAGCTAATTAAAAAACAAAGCAAAACAAAAAAACTAAGATTAATACTACAGCTTTATATAACAACCTCACAAAATCTGTATGCCCTGTGTACAGGAAAAATCATGGTGGGTCATTTCTATAGAGCAAGCACAGAAATATTGGAACATAGAAAAGATGTGAATATGGGATTGCTGTATCATTATGAATTTTGATAGAAAGAAAATGCCAAAAATAGTTCTTAGTTACACTCTAACTCAAAGGACCATGCAACAAAGATTACTAGGCTCTTGCCATTATGCACTACATCAGTCCCATATACCCCAAAAGCATAGGGGGCAGGAGAGGAAAGCCACAATATTATATGTATCCTTAATATATTGCCAAAAATAGACGTGGTTCAGTTGTACTCTATGGCCCCTGAGGTTACAGAACATCATTCTTTTCTAAAGTTCCAGCTGGCAGTTACTTTTCCTGACTCTCATCTGCTCCCTTGTGTTTATCTTATATTCATGCACATAACAACTGAGTTACCAAATCAGCCTGTGCAATCTTGCAGTTATTGTTTTCAGAAAAACGCACATGACAATTATTACATCAACAATTGAATAATTCAAAGCAGCCATTTAATATTAATATCATGTGTGCATAACTTGAAGAGGACACAGAGAGGAACAGCAAGAATGGTGCAAGGCCTAAAAATTTGATCTTCAGGAAAGAATGAAAAAGGTAACTTGTTTGATCTTGGACACAGGAGGCTGGGGGAGAAATTAGAAGCCTAAGAATACATGAGACAGACTTAAAAGGGGTATCTTCTAGGACTTGGTCAACAGGACAACAGAGGAACACAATGGATATGAGTTCCAGTGACCACACCAGAAGTTGAAGATAAAGGGTAAAGGGATTAGAGAGCCCAGGTGTAGAGGTTGATAACACAGCACTTTGGATTTCAGTATTCCTGGATTTAAATCCTGTCTCTGTCTGATTAGAATAAAACTGACTTGAAAACTATGGAAAGAAGGAAACTGTGCAATGCTGTTATTGTGATAGTTTACAGAAAGTGGGGATTCGAGTATTTGAAGGCTCTTGTAGTAGAAAGTTGGAAAACATAATCTTAACCTCTGTTTTGTTCTGATTTTGTCTGTTACTTGGTAAATTCATTTTTTCTAATTTAATGCTTTTTTTTCACTAGTTCTGAATATGTGAATGTTTGAATATTTACTATTTATTCATTATCTTGAAGTCTCAGGTCTCATACTTGCAAAATAGAAATAATAATAGTTCCTACCTGGTTTGGTTTTTGAAGGATTAAATGACACCTTTCAGGCTGATTGGCAGATAAACTTTCAATCAATGTAAACGCTCTTATTTTTCCTGACCTGTGTAGAGCACTCTCTAAGCCCTGGGAAGAATTCAAAGGTGAAGCAGATAATAAACCTAAACCGTAAGAGCTTTTAGAATCAAGTAAGGGAAACAAGACAGAGGTTCAAATGACTGTAATGAAGAGGAGTAAATCTGCCTCAAGAAAGATACAGGTAATAATATGGGCATTTAAAGAGGAGAACTGACTTTAAATGAGTGAGGAGAATATGAAGAAGGTGGTTTTTGAACTGGATTTAAAAATATAAAAAGAGTTTGACCATCTGGAGATGCGGGAGGCAGGGGGTGGCGGGAGAGTAGTGGGATAATGTATTCCCAGCTAAGAGAACAGGACAGGCATTCATTTTGCAATATTTGTAGATACTAGTGCTGACTTGAATATTTGTTTCAACAAATTTTCTCTCTTAAGATATTCTAACAGTTTGCTAAATTTTAAGCAGTTGGCCTCCCACTCACCAGCCTCAAAAGCAGTAACACATTATTTTTAAAGAAGCATCAACCATTTCAATGAAATACCATGGCCTAGCTTTGGTACAATGCTTCTGAATTTTCATTGTTATTTCACTATTGAATTTGCTTCCAAGCTTTGTCATTTAATCATCCACACTGGCAAGAATAGTAGTTTATTCATGATTGTTAGAAGGAAGAAAAACCTCAGATATTTAAAACAACCTATTTAGATTCGAAGCAAGTACAAAGCTCAAAGTGGGGCTCTTTGGAATTAGTGTTCCATTTCACACTTGGATTCAAATTAATATGGAGAAAATCATGAGCATCAACACATTAAAAATGTTAACAAAAGAATGGATTCATTTCTGAAACAGTTTCTTGGGGTTAAAATACTAGAGGGAAACGTTCTTGACCAAACATATTCTTGATTGTCCTTCAGGAAGTTAGCTTGCAAACTTTTGCATAACGATAAGTGAGTGACTCCCAGACGAAGTTGATTTTTTTTTGTTTTTTTTCTTTTTTCCTTCCCTCCTGCTAATAGATATAGTTTATAAAATTACACGTTTATAGAAATCTGTTACATTTGTGCATTCCAATAAAAAACCTAATTGTGTAACATGAAGATTTAAATTCTTAACTCCACCAAGGGGGCTTTATTTTCTGACACTTTGCTGGTTTTTAGCCAGTCAAAAATAAGTATAAGTAAAGGAGAAGGGCATTGCTTCACCATCTTGACCCAATCAATTCAGACAGTCTCAGAGAGAGAAACAGAAGCAGGTACAGATTAAACTCACCCACCCCAGGGGCTTTCACACCCTCAGCTGAGGTGTCCAAATGAATAAGGTACACTTCCCCGAGCCATGTAACATCAGCAGACGATTGAACTCAGCTTCTCCATGAAACTGTTAACGTTGGCCTTAAGCAATGTTCCCTCTTCTTTTTCTTTTTTTTCCTGAATTATCACATCATAAATTATTCAGAATGAAATCTAATGCATGATCACATTTCCTATGACAACAATCAAATTTATAATTTCATCAACACTGATTTGAACTCAATACAGAATCCCCTGATTGAGTTATACTTTTATTGATGATATTATAACACCTTCTCTTCTTTCTACTTTTCAGACACAATTCCAGGTTTCTTTCTTTTTTTTAATACAGGAAGAGTTTCAGAGAATTTCGTAAGTAGGATAATGTCCAGATTTACGAAGAATAGAATGTCTTGGGAAACACATTTTGTTGTAAACATTAAAGAAAATACTTGTACGAGGCTGGACTGTGTACTGTGGGAAATGAGCGGTCTTGCTGTCATCTGTGGCCCATATGAACTGATAGTGAACAACTGCGGTATACATACGTATTTATTCGCACATTAAAAGTGATAGCTACATCTGAACTCACATTTTCTAAAAGAAAACCACATTGAAAATCATCAGATTGCAGCAGCATACTGAGGTTTATCTAACTTGGGTGAGGACAAAACTCTTCACTGGGGACTTCATTTTATGAAATTATCAATGAATTCGAATTTCTAGGTCATGAGAAACACCAAGTATAGAGAAAGGAATGCTTTGCCTGTATGTATGTGTCAAACAGAAGACGCAATCTTTTTTTTTTTTTTCTGTCTATAACAGGAAGACGGTATGCAGTGGATAGAATGTGAACTTGAGAGTTAAAATTAGCTGTGTTTGAGTCCCAGCTCTGCCAGCTACGAGAATCCTGGTCTTAAGTTATTTCTCTGAGTTTCACTTCCTGAAACACCTGAGATAGAAATAACGATGCATATCTTGAAAGCTAATTGTGGATAATAGATAAGATCATCTGTGTATCCAAAGAGGTTCTAGACTTCACACCACCATAGGCACTTTGGAGTCTCATTACGCATAAGAGTACAGATTTCAGTGTCTCTTGCCCAGTCGCTCATAATGGGGGACTTACGGTTTACCTCAGTCTCACTCGGTTACTTCGCGACATCTCCCCAACAGTATTTACAGCTCAGTGCTTCCCCCATCAGTATCCTCGGAGCCTGAAGCCTTGCCCGGGTCAACGCTCCTTATGCAGTTCCCGAGAAGGCCGGTAGATGTGCTAAGATCGTCGGCTTCCAGCACCTCCCAAATGGAGCACTCAAAGGTATTGGGGCCACTGACTCCCCCGAATCCTCACTGCACTGAAACCAGGATGAGAGCCACTCAGATGTGAGGCGAGAGTTTCTCTTATTCTGTGTCATGCTGTCGCCTGAACCCAAAAGCTGCTTAGTGCCACCCTGGTTTTTAGTCACTGACAAAACCAGTTTCTTCGCCTTTTGCCTGCAGCTTCTCTCGCTGCAAGGCTCAGAGTGATGCCACCAGGCCACAGAGGCCAGCTGTGTGACCTTGAACAAGTTACTTAACCTTTCTGTACCTCCCTATCCTGCTGAATTACAAAGGTATTATAATAATGTCTACTTATAAGGTTTCTGTATGCAAAACACACATTGTAAGCGCCACACAAGTGTCAACAGTTATTAAACTTTTATTATTCTCAGAATTGTTCTAGAATGTGGACCCTGGGAACAAGAGGAAATTGTTGGAAGAGGTTAAATGATGACTCTAACTATTTAATTGAAATAGTAAAAGGAGATTTGATTTATACTGTATCCCAAACTGGTATAGTTATCACCAATCAAAAGATACAGTTTCAAAAAAAAATAAAGTATTCTGGGAACATAGAAGAAAAATTAATTCGTTCTGAGGACATTTAAGGGGTAAGGGAAAAGATTCATGTAGGAGTTAGGGTTTCCAAAAGACTTGGAAAAATTAGAGTAACTTTGAAAGAAAAGAAGATGAGACGGTAAAGCCAGACCGATGGCAAGCCATGAGTATAGAAACAGGCTTGGAAATCAAGCAGATTAGAGAATGGTGGCTGTTACGTGGGTAATGGAAGTGGGAGAATAGTGAGGGTTCTAGCTTGAAAGGTAAGGTGGTGCAGATGGCACTGAATGACATGCTCCAAAGTTTAGATTTATTTTTAAGGGAATAAAGAAACAACACAAGTTTTCATAAATAGAGCCCTTGACAATTTTAATATTTTCAAAGAATGCCCACTTTTAGACGTTATGTTGGAAAACCCTAAAATTGCCTTTTATGTTCTCAATTTACAAGTTTGTATCTCATCTACTAAGTTACCTTTTTGGTGGTGGTGCTTGCTGTATGCTTTATAAGTATGTTAGCATTTTAGCCTAGAAATTTTTAAAAAGTAGACGTTATGTTTTATTGCATTTTACTTTTATTTTACAAACAGAAATATTGCCTTCCCCCCCCCCAAGTGCTGACATTAGTGATCACAAGCAAAGATCTCATGAACTTAATAAACTTGAGATAAAGATGGGATTCATTAGGCTAACCATAGACACGCATCAAACCTAAGCCTGTTGACTACATGAGTAATTAGGAAAGAAAAGAACAAAGTAAAAGGGTATGTATGACATGTTATAAATTTTTAAAGACTGTGTATAAAAGATGAATTATAATGGGGACTTTCTGATCAAGTTTTAGTCCTCCAGGAAGAGGCTTTAAATATTTGTCTGTGGCATATTTTCAGACTCCATGCTACTAAAGCTGGAGGAAATACTCTGAGCGTTCTCCTGTGGACATGGAAGTTCATTAAACCTCCATTAGTACACAAACGCGCACATGAACACAGTGCTGACACTCATACAAATGAATGCAAAAAAGAAAGACAGGAAAACCAGGATATGATGTCCATTGGACCATGGCCTGATTTTCATTTCATCTGGATATCTGATGCAGTGCTTATTTTTATGGCTGAGTTTCAATATGCAACTTAAACGTACAATGAATATTCACTGAGCACATGTCTTGGGTCATTCAGTCTCTTAAGATGCCCTGAAAACAGTATAGGGATAGGTAAAGTCCTTGCTCTCTTCAACTCACATTCAAATTTGGAGAACTGTTGTGAGAAAAGTAAAACCTAATGATATACTAAGAGTGTCTTGGTGAGCTTAGCAAAAGTCCCCTTCCAACAAATTAACTCCATATATGTTAGAGTGCTATCATCAGTCTC
>NW_017732239.1:6034-7624 GCF_001890085.2 Hipposideros armiger | reverse complement strand
ATTATCAGCTCCTTGACCGGCTTTTGAACCTCTTTCTATACCCTTCCTCTCTATCAAAGCTCTGCTCACACTCGTTTACCCTCCCTCACCTTTCTAGCCCTCCTCTCTGTGTTTCACGCGGCTGGCTCCTTCTCAGCTTTTAGGCCCTGGCTCAAAAAAGAGAACGTCTCTGACCAATACCTGCTCTCCATCGCCTCACCTCAAACCTTCGCATTTCATCACCGAGTTTATTTTCTTTAGGAACATGATCAGTATCTGAAATAATCTTGTCTTTTTAATATTTTACTTTTTTTTAATTTTCTCCCTTCTCCAACCAGAATGCAAGCTCCGTGAAGGCAGCTCCCTTAGCAAGCTTGAACAACCGACGGTGCCTGACCATTGGTAGGCACCGAATAAATACTGCAGGAACAAATCGATGAATTTCCTTTTTCTCTTCAGCAATGACATAATGCTTACGATAATGCCAGGCACTGTCGGAAAGTTTTTCTAATTATTAACGCTTCTCATTCTCGTAACAATCCTGTGAGGTTGGAATTCGTATTCTGTCCCTTTAACTGACTGAAGCTGAGCCACACAGTGGTGAAGCCATATGCCCACGTGGGAGAGCGAAGTAAGATTCACATCCGTCAGCTGGCTCTGGACTCATTTTTCCCATCCTCTGTGCCAAGCTTCCTGAATGGCTTATTGAATGATTTGATAAACAAGTTGGCTACTAAAAACCTGATCATCCCTAGGTGGGCTAACAATGCACTGTTCTGAATCTAAAGAGCAAGGGCGGATCATGGAATCTGTGACTCACTCAGACATTAGCTCTAAGAGGTCCAGCGCTCAGCCATCTGGTGCTGATGGCTACAGCACCATGCGGGCTTGGGAGCTTTGTTAACTTGCAGTGGTGGCTTCTGAGTGCTCATAAAATATTTTACATCTATTTACTATTGTTCTATAACTTTGGTCAGTTGAAAAGATACCAATTAGTTCATTCATGAGAAGAGATTGCGAAGGCTTTCGATGAGGAAAAACCTCAAAGGCTTGTTTTTACCATTCTTTATAAAGCAGCCGTGACATTTTATAAACGTTGTTCAACCGTTTTATAGTTACTGCTGTTGAATTTTTTGTAGAGTATTTCCAACCCTACGCCCCCATTTTCTTGAAAAAAAATTATAATCTTTGTGGTCTGACACTACTAATCATCTGGAAATAAGATGAATCATAATAGAAAGGATGTTCTTCATTTAATCTTCAAAGCCCTTTTTATGTTCACCAACATTAAAAAGCTGTGGGTATATTCATTTTGTTCCATTGAGAACATTAGTCTTCCCTTAGTACAGACCACTTTTTTTTTTTTTTGGTCTTTCTTTGGGTAAAATTTAATCTTATTGAAACAAGTTGCAGCTGTTGTACAAATTCATATTTTTTACACTGATAGGAAGCAGTCAGACATTTCAGCTATTCAGTTTAGTTTAAAAGTAAGTTAACAGTTCGGTTCATCCTTAAGAAGACAGTGATGAAGGAATTGTGCAGGAATGTGTTTGTGGCCTACTGAATGTTTGTGATTAAAAATACTTGTGGAGGCAACACTGCTAGACTTGA
>NW_017732239.1:3021-3759 GCF_001890085.2 Hipposideros armiger | reverse complement strand
CATTTTTCTTTCCTAAGTTCCTTGTTATTAGTACATATATTAAGAAGTTAAATATCCCATTGTGAGAGTTTTGAAAGATATTGACAGGTAAGGACAGCAAAAAACAAACACACAAAAATGTATAACAGTAGAGTTTGGAGGACATCCTGAAACGTATTATAAATGTGCCTTTGCCTTTGAAGTAATCTGTCTTTTTTTACCCATTTCTAGAGGGAAAGGGATCACTGATTCTGGAAAAAAAAATATATGAACACTTGTAGAGACAGCCTCATGAAGAATTCTTTCATCTACCTTTTGGTGGTTCTCCATATAATCCTAACTATTATGATCTGGAAAAAATAAGGATTACTCTATAATTACTGCCTAATGTCAAATATTTCTAAGACTATGTCATGATGTACTGTGCTCCATCATTATTTGTTTATATTTTATATATATTCCCTATTGATATATGTATATTTTCCTCCTCTCATATATAATTAATGCCTATGGTTTTTGGATTCTCAGAATAGTACTTTCATCTTTTAGAAGTCACCTATTCTCAACTCTAGCCCATGTGGTTCTACAAAAGATAGCCACCCCCCCCCAACCCTCCTTAGCTCCAAGGAATAGCATGTAACCAAGACAGAGCCAATTATAGAACTGAAATCACCTGGCGATGGTGACAAGCTCAGGAGTAAGCATGTGATCCAATCAGAGCCAATGATACTAATTTAAGACATTTGTTAGAATCATTGG
>NW_017732239.1:0-916 GCF_001890085.2 Hipposideros armiger | reverse complement strand
TAAGGCCTCAACTATTTTTAGATGACAGTCATAAAATGAGGAACAAAGTATAAATGACCAGAAGTAGTAACCACCACTTGTAAGACTAAAAATATGCTGCTAGTTGATACTGTAAAGGTCATAGGTTTTCTCTGACCTGTAGTTTTCATGCAGGCTCCACAGTTTATCTAAGTCTATTTTGATCACTCAGACCTTACTATCGTCTCATAAAAGAGCATTTTTTCCACTTTTATATCTATAAAATTTATTTTATGTGCTCAGGAATTTGATTCACTGCCTTTTATAAATTCCAATATTTATTACTATCTTAAAAAGTACGCTAGAGAATATTTTGATTAAAGAATCTGACCATAAAATCGTTTTTATAATCCTCAAGATTTATTTTTGTAAAGTCATATATATTATATATACACACATTTATATACGTACATATATTATACATGTATGTGTATATGTGCGTGTACATACCGTGCAAGGTATAGCATTTGAAACATGCAATGGAAGGGCTGCAGCCAGTCATTTACACAAAGCACATGACATTTATTATACTTAGTGATTCCCTAGTCTAGGTAGAATAATTTTATGTAGATGGAAAAGAACAACAACAGCAAAAAGGTCATAGATGGGGGTGAATTGCTAGTCGTAGTAGTCATGGAAGTATCCTGTTTCATTGTTCCGTAATTTTTCTGTAACCACTCAGAAACAACAAAAATCACAGTGTTCTTATGCTGGTTTTTTTTTAGAGATTTTATTGCATTTCCCTTTTATACTTCAACTAGAAACACAACACCGTTACCCCAAATTGAGCCCCATAATCTAAAACACTAATTTGGTTTTAAAAACCCATATAGAATTTTGCTCTCTGCCTCCCCACCATTTGTCCCTTCTTGTCGGATTCTTTCCAGATTTATGTTTC
>NW_017732238.1:513425-580310 GCF_001890085.2 Hipposideros armiger | reverse complement strand
CAAGTAGTCCCCTACCTCAACCCCTTATCAGTGAGACCTCACCTGACCCTGGGTTTTTGGGGTAACCATCTCCTAGTCTCACTCTTCCTTACTGCTGCTAGAGCCCTGCACTGGCCTCTGGCCCACTGAGCTGAGTGTTTAACTGCTGGTTTCCCAAGGCGTCCTTATGGCTGGCTGTATCTAGGGCCCGAAGGTGGGGGACAGAATGTGGGGAGTACTTGCAGCAGGCCTGGGGTTGACAGGGGTGACGTCTCCACCTTCATGGGTGACTGGGTGAGGCAGGAGAGGTGGGAAGTACTCCAGGCACCATATCAACCCATTCCTGAATCCTGCTGGTTCTCCCTCCCAACCTCTTTCCACTGGGCGCACTGGCGCCAGCATCTCCTGCCAGCATCCAGTCCCTCCACAGTCTCGCCACCTGCATTCTGTCCTCCAGTCCAGGCCACAACCCATGAACTTCATGAAACATACATCAGGCCATCTTACCTACCCCCGAAACCCTACGAAGGCTTCTCGCAGCATGGAGAATACGACCTGAACTCCTATCCTCCTGGTGGTCCCCGCGGACAGGCGGCAGAGCCGGCTCCTGGCTCCTCTGTCCTTGTTTTACATCACTCCCCCACCCCTTTCATGAACTGTAGATCAATGTTCCTTGGAAGCACCAAGCTCTCTGTCCGTCTCTGCCCATGCTGTCCCTCTGTCTACATCACGCTCCTGTCACTGCCCCCCATGGCGCTCTACCTTTCCCTTCACAGTAACCATCGCCGCTGTAACTTCTGAGGGACCCTCCACCTCCCCACACAGCAGGAACCGCACCATCTCGCTTACCACTGTACCTAAGGCCTGGCTTTCGGCAGATACACAGTAAGACACGACTCCCTGGTCCCAGTTCAGAGAAGAGACAAGGCCACAGGCGAAAACCTGCCCATCTCTGGCCAAATGTCCAGGCCTGGCGTCTGCCAGTGGGCCCTGAGCCCCCTCAGTGGCCTCAGCCCATTCCCTCTGACCACACCACGGGACGGCCACCCTCCTGTCCCTGGGCCTTGGTGCAGCTTTCTGCTTGAACACCCTCCTCCTACATCCTACATCCCCTTCCTGGTGAAGGCCCTTGTGTACCAAGACCCCGCCCGAATGCCACCTCTCTCCAGGAAGCCTTCCTTTGCCTCACAGGCAGGATGGCGTCTCTGCCGACCTTTCTCACACCCAGAGTGCAATGAGCGGCATCCGGCTCCTCTCCCCTCTCCAGGCCTCAGCCTTTCCAGCTCCCAGTCACCCTGAAGCACTCGCTGAGCTGATCTGCTCCCACTCGTCTGTGAAGCCAGGCTCCTGGGAGGGTTCAAGGTTTGCGGAGAGCAACTCCTGAGGATGGTGCCAATTACCTCCACGTCTGTCTCATCGCTCAAGCTGGAGGTGTCCTCGCTGGCGCTGTCGATCTGGCCCGCCGATGCCACTCCTGAGGGATGAACAGGGAAGGCACTGAGGGCCACCCTTTCCAGACCCGCCCGCACTCCGCCATGCCAACTCATCAGAGCCAGGTGCTGAACGCGCGTGCCTTGCTTCAGCTTGTTTTCTTGAAACACCACAGTTGAGGTGTGTACCACTAGTATCTCTACGTTCCTGCACAGTTCTGAGGCCCTGGGAAGGACTATAATAGGTCCTAATACACATGCGCCAGCATCTGATGGCTTAGAAAGTCTCCTTCCACCATCACACTGTGAAAGGTAGGGCAAATGCCTACTGTACACCAATAAGCCTCCGAGGCGGGCCCTTTATCAACCTGAGAGCAACAAACAGAAGATGCTCCACCACCACCCAGGGTGCTCAACTCCCTCGGCAAAGCCTGACATGTCCCTGCAGCCGACTCTCCCTCATCAAGGGGGTGGGGAATTGGTCTGAAGTGGGGGGCCCTCATTGTCATAGAGATAAGCCTCTGAATTCCAGAGTGTCCCAGGGCTTGACAAAGCAGTACCCAGGCCTGCCTCCCACCCCACCTGCCCATACCCAGGGGGCTTCTCACCAGGCTTGGCAGTGGTTCCGAGGGCCGGGACGCTGCTCTCCTCCTCACTTTCTATGAACAGGATGGTATTTGCTGAGGGCCCTGCTGACTTTTTGGGTGACTTCCCAGAGGGGGCGTGGGCCACTGCCTTCCCTGAGGCAGGGTGTGGTGTGGAGTTCACTGTCTTGTTGACTTGCTTGGCCTTTGCCTATAGGGAACAAGTGACAGACACACTTGGGTATGGCCTAGTGAACTAAGAACACAGACCCCATCTGAACCCAGCTCTACCACTTCCTAGCTGTGTGAGTCTGGGTAAATTACCTCCCTAGGTCTCTGTTCTTCATCTTTAAAGTGAGGCTAAAAATGGTGTCTCCCTTACTGGGACACAGTTGTTACTTGCTAAGTGGTAAGTAGCAGTTTCTTGTAATTATCGTCACTACTCCGAAATTATATTTTTACACATTGTTGCTTACGCTCCAGGCAATTTCAGGGACACAATCCTTTACACGTCTGTAACACTGCTTTATGGATTACCAGAAAACGATACTCTCCTTTCTAAGTAGTTTCCAGTCTAGAAAATGCTTTTAGAGCTTTCAGAAACACAAATGTCTTATTCATTACAGTGTCTTACTGCCTCACAGTGCCCGGAACGTAACGGTATCGGCACAGATTTGCAGAGTGAACTGGTGACTGCAGGGATGAAGAGAAGCCGTCTGTTCCACATGCATAAGGTGCCCAGTGGCCCATGGCAGTTGGCATCACCCCATCTTACAGAAAAGGAAACCGAGGCCCAGAGAGGTAAAGACTCACCCAGGTCACACAGCTGGTGACTTAGGCTGCGACTTGAGTCCAGGTTGAGCAATATGCACAACCCTGTCCTTCTCTGACACAGGGGACTGTCCTCTACAGAGCACTGCAACTCCCACAGGTAAGAGCTTGGAACACGGTCCCACTCACCTTGGCTTTTTCTTTCATGTTGGATGGCAATACTGCCCCCACGACTGAGGAGTTGGTAGATGCCAGTCTTGGGGCTGCAAGACACAAACACCCACTGGATGAACCAGGTGAGCTTTTTCTCACCTAAGAATAGCAGACAGGCTTCAGCTCACCTAACAGTTGAACTGGTGTGGCTGCCTAGTGCTGGATAAGGATCTGGGGCCGTGCCCAGACTGGGGGAAAGAGCTCTGTGGTGCATTAGCCACGTCCAGGTGAGGGAGGGAGGGAGAGGAGCAACACGAAATCTCCACGTCTGCATCCGTGATGGAGTCACAACTCCCTGGTGGCATGAGATGCTGGAGCCCCCCAGAGGAAAAGGACCGGCCCATGGTCCTGCCACATGCTACCATGCAGGCACTGCACAACTCCAGGGGGTGCCATTCCCACAGGCTGCCACGGAGCCCTGAAAGTCGCTCAGCAAGACAGGGGCCAGTGGTCAGATGGCCCGCCCCAGGTCCGCAGAGAAAGCTGCTCGGAATTTAAATGGCTTCTTAGTGGGGAGGTAGCTGAACCATGAGACCACAACCCAGTTAGATGGTGCGATTTCTAGATTCTTAGTGCTTTTACATCTCCTTCAATCTCAGACAGAAAAAGATTTCTAAGATATGCAGCAAAATAAAGATGGCACGATCTAATTCTTTTCCTGGCATTTAACTCCATCTCTTTTTTTAATTATGGAAAATTTTAAGCACATTCCTAAGTAGAGAGGAAGTATATGCTGAACCACCCAGTTCCAAACATTATCAACTTGGGGCCAATTTTATTTCAGTTGTCCTCTCACTCGCCCTTCCCCAATGAGTATTACTATGAAGAAAATTCCAGACATCATATCATGTGCCCATGTGTATTTCAGTATGTTTCTCTCAATGAGGACTCTTTTTAAAAGAATTATGATTCCATTATCACAGCTTTAAAAATTCATTAATATCGAGTAGCAAGAAATTTTACAATTTTACTTTTAAATAGTATGTAGATATGTACGAGTCGTGATAAAAAAATACAGTGAATGTTTAAATTTTTAAAAATTTATTATAGTAAGATATATTGCCATTAACCCCCCTCAAAATACTCCCCACTTGCTTCTAACAAACTTATCCCATAGTTCTTGCCACTTTCTGAAGCAGTTCTGGAAGTCCTCTTTCATGAGTGTCTTTAGTTGCACTGTCGTGGCTGCCTCGATGTCCTGAATCGATTCAAAACATTTAACTTTCATGGTCATCTTGACTTTGGGGAAGAGCCAGAAGTCGCACAGTGCCAGATCTGGTGAATAAGGCAGATGAGGATACACCATAATGTTTTTATTTGACAGAAATTGCCATACCAGAGTGGTGTATGATATGGAGCCTTTCCATTGTGATCAACAAATATGGTGAATGCTGCTGCTGAGTGCGATCCAATGGAAAGGCAGGGATCTTTAATATGGGAAGCTGTGTGTTAAACCTTAGTAACAGTGTTTGACAAGTTTCAACTTGTTTGGTGCAGTCAGTCAGGTATGAGCTACTGTTGAGAGAAGGTGTGTTTTAAACTGTGCTGTAAATCATCTTCCATCATGACAACGTCCCATGTCACACATTGCTTCTGGTACGGCAATTTCTGTCAAATAAAAACATTACAGTGTGTCCTCATCCACCTAATTCACTGGATCTGGCACCGTGCGATTTCTGTCTCTTCCCCTAAGTCAAAATGACTCAGGACGTCGAGGCAGCCATGACAGTGCAACTAAAGACACTCATGAAAAAGGACTTCCCGAACCATTTTAGAATGTGGCAAGAATGATGGGATAAGTGTGTTCGAAGCAAGGGGGAGTCTTTTGAAGGAGATTAATGGCAATGTGTCTTTTACTATAATAAAAATTTTTTATTTAAACATTCACCATATTGTTTGATCACATTTTGTCATGTATGTATGTATGGGTGGCTATCTGTATGGCTGTACCCGCAAAGGAGAAACTTTTAGGGTCACCTGCCAAGAGATACTTTTAGGGGGTGAAAAAGGAGCAGGGTAGAAGAGGAATCTCCCATTTTTCTTCTAAATGCTTTTGTACGGTTCAAAGTGAACTCATTTTGCATTTGTAATTTTAAGATTAAGCAAGATGCAGAATATATATATTCAGTATGATTGCAAATATTTTAAAAGCACGCTCAGGAAAAATAAATGTAAGAATAATTTGCCAAACTGTAGGTGGCAAGAATATGGGTAACTTTTTCCTGCCTTTTAAAAAAGTAATTTGCATATATTTTATAATGAATGCTCCATAATATATCCTATATTTCTTTTACAATCAGAAGATATATTTAAAAGTTAAGACATTTTACTTTCTACATAAGCAAAAACAACACAGTGCAGAGAAGAATGACCATTCCTCTGTGGAATTACGACTACTGTTGGTGAAAGCACACACAGCCCTGAGAATCTGGGGAGAGGAGGTGTGAAGGCCTCATGGGTCACCCCCGCCAAGGCTGTGAAACCAGAATGCCCAAGACTTACTTGTACATGTCCAAAATGACAGGATCAGCAACTCCGGAAGCAGCCCATGGGCCACACAGAAGAGGGGCCCACCAGCTGCCCTCTCCGAAACCTAGCAGTTCTGAAAATGTGGGCTTCCTTCCACTTTTATTGCAATCAGCTGGGGACTTGTAAAAATGCAGCTCTTGGGCCCCAAATTTCATTGTTAAGGGCTTGTCTGGGGTTTTTTTTTTTTATCATCGGATCCCCAGCAACTGGGGACACAATGTTTGGCACGAGGAAGGGCTCAAATAAATACTGAAATAGGTATGTAGGCCCTTCCGATCTTCCCCCTTAAAGGTCCTGGTCTTCCCAGGGCTCAGTGATGAAGCTGAAGGTGGGCTCCCCCGGGATGACCCAATATCTAACAGCCTGTTCCCAAAAGGGGCCGGGCCCTGGGCTGAGCCCCCACAAGCACCAATCATGGGGGCCCAGCAAGCAGGGCTCTTACTGGCTTTGGCGGTTTCAGCTTCTGCCTCTTCCTCCTCCTCCTCTGAGCTCTCCGAGCTGCTAATGGGGTCTGACACACGGGTCTTCTTGGCCTGCAGTGCTGCATCCTCCTCTGCCTTCCGCTTCCGGCCAACCTCCGAGGTTCTGCAGGACAAGGGTGATGGACTATAACAGCGGTTCTCAACCTTCCTAATGCTGCGATCCCTTAATACAGTTCCTCATGTTGTGGTGACCCCCAACCATAAAATTATTTTTGTTGCTACTCTATAACTGTAATTTTGCTACTGTGATGAATCGTAATGTAAATATCTTTTTGTTTTCCGATGGTCTTAGGCGACCCCTGTGAAAGAATCGTTCGACCCCCAAAGGGGTCGCGACCCACAGGTTGAGAACTGCTGGACTATACCAACCAGGTAACAAGGGCAACTCTAGGAGATTTGAAAAGAAAGATCTTCCCTCATCATCCCACCCCTCCAAAGGAAATACAAATAAAGAGAGTTTACACATCCATGAAGGCACAGTGTAGACACAATTCTGCATTTTCACTCATTTCATAAAGTGTTTTTATAATTGTCTAATAGACTTCAAAATAACCAGGAATGGTCAGTAACATATAACAGTAGCCAACAGGCATTGAGTGGTAATGTGCTGGCACCTGTAGGCACTTCACAGGGCCGTCCAGGCACCTGTCTTCCCCAGAACTTCTAGCACCTGAAGTGCCCTCTTTCTGGAAGATTCTGCCCAGGTCCTTCTTGTCTTTCAGGCCTCAGCTTCGATACAGCCTCCTCAGAGAGGCCCCTCCCTGGTCATCCCCTCCCCCAAGACATTCTCTGCCCTGTCATCCTGTTTCATTTTCTTTAGAACACTTTTCTCTCTTGTTATTTTACTTACTTCCTGCCTGATGCCCACACTACACAATAAGACCCGGGGAAGGGGGAGGGCTGGCGGGAACCTTTCTCAGCTCACTAAGATCCTTAGCACACAGCATGCGTCTCAACATGTGAACAACTAAGTGACTTGCCCAGGGTCAAAGAGGAAGTTTGGGGCACTGATAGGATAAGCACTCAGATGGCTGAGTCCCTATAACTTTCAAGTATCATCTCCTTTGACCCCACGCTCCCAGCCCAAGGGAGTCACACTGTCTATGCCCCAGGTACTCCAGCTGTAATAGACATTGCTCTGCCACAGTTTGGGACGTGCTGCTCAGGTCCCTGATTCCCAGGCAGGTCACTTGTTGGGAATCTCTTGCTAAAACAGGTTTCGTTTATTACATGTAGCAATTTCTTCTGCCTCTCTTTTCCCAATAAAATGTAAGCTTCACAAGGGCAGGAGGTTTTCCTCTGGTTTGTTCCCAGTCATGTCAAGAACGGTCCTGGCTCACAGAAGGTACTCAGTATACTGGGAGGGGTGCCTCCAATAGTCAGGTATAGCACTTTATTTGCTATTATTATCTTCACTTTACAGATGAGGACATAAACCCAGGGAGGCCAAGTTTGCCCAAGGTCATACAGCTAGTTGCTAGGTTTGAATTTGTCAGGAACCACTAGGCTAGGCTGCCTCTGGTAGGTAGGAGGTTCTCGTCCCACTCAGTCCCGCTTACAGATGAGAGGGGCCAGGGGCAGGGAAGGGCTTGTGGTACAGCTCACTGATGTGGTTTTCTGGGGAAGTGCTGTGAATAACAACCAAGACATCTGGGCAAGTCGGAGAAGGTGAGGGAGAGGAAGTGTGTAACATGCCCTGTGCTCACTTTAGCAGCAGAGGAGATGCAAAGAACTGAGTGTTGATAGGACTTTCCAAGACCTTAGCTCTCCACTGGAAGCTGGGATCCTTTCCATACCATTCCTGCCTCTACTTACACACCTCTCAGGACAGGAAGCTCACCACTCCCACTGGAGCCTGTCTCATTTTTGGATAGCTCTGATGACCAAATGCTTGTACTTAGAAGCTGAAAACTGTGTTCCTAAAGCAGGTACATACAGATCCCACGGCAGTCTCTCAGGGCCCCCAGAGAACACGCCACTCCCTTTGTCTTCCGTGTCCCTCACCTGCCCCTCTGCCATCTCTTTGCCATCCTGGACAATTCGGTATTCTCTATCATTCCTCGTGGGATATCACTACAGGTCCCTCACTCTCCTACTTGGCTGTGGTCAGGCCAGTGCATGGAGAGAATACAATTATCCCCTCCTTCATTTTCACACCATTCCTCTGTTGATATACCCTTGGATTATTTCCCCTTCCCTGAAAAGTAGTTCTACATGTTCCCTGAAAAGTAGAAGTTCTACATGTTTCACAGGCATTTCACACTCAACATGTCCTTCAAGTCTTTCCCTCTAAATCAGGCTCCCTTCCAGCTACACGCACACGCCAGACACCTGGGAGTCGACTAGACTGCCTCTCCAAACCACCCCCAGATCCTGGTTTTATGTATTCCTGGAATCCACTTGCTGCCTCCTGTGATTCCTGTCTCAAGCCCCACCGGCTGTTGCCCGGATGACGATGTCCACAGCCTCGGCCAGTCTCACCAGGCTGCAGGCCGATCTCGCCACTGTGCTTCACCCTTCCATGGCTCTCATGGCTCTTGGGGTAAAGCTCAACTTCTCACTGTGGACGATCAGGTCATGCATGGGGTGGGCCCTGCCAACTGCCCAGCCTCACCTATAATGTGCCCATGGCTACAGGCCTCAGCACCAGCAGATCCCTCCGCCAGGTACATTCCACCTGCTTCTCCATACCCATTGCCTAGTTCATGCCCCCACTCCCTGCAGCTCTCAAATCAAAGGTCACCTAAGGGAGGCTTCCCCTAAAACCCTAAATGAGGTTTATGTGGTTTTGGCACCAGTTACCTTCTTTTTGTAATCCTTAACTACCATTGTAATTTAACATTCGTTTCATTCTTTGATGCATGCCCACTTCCCTGACTCCAATGTCAATTACAGGAAAGAAGGAACCATGTGTGTCTCACTCATGACACCCCCCATGCTTAGAACAGGGCCTGGCATTCAATAAGAGCTTAATGTTTGTTGACTGAATAACAAACTGCCGAGAAGCTTTTGTCCTTATTGTTATTTAATATTGATCACAGCTCTCAATGTCCCCTTCCACTACCAGACACCCACACAAACAATCCGGCTTCCTGTGGGCAATAATGGTGTCCACAGTGGGCTATGGGGACAGATCTTAGACCAGATTAGTATCCTAGCTTAGTCCAAGCTAATAGCTTGGGGTGTCCCTACTCTAATCCTTCAGCCCCGTCAGACTTACTGTTGCCAGTGCGTATAGATGTCCAGAAGGGTTACAGGCTGAGGTGGGAAACTTTTCTGCAGGGAAGTAAAAAGAGAGCAGCAATTAATCCCCCAGCACAGCAAGGGTCCTCCTTGGGCCCAACGCTCCACAACCTCAAGATTTGCACAGATAGGTGGTTGAGAAGGGGTTATTTTGCTTTGGGAAATATGTCTGCTTGGCCCTGCCAGTACCACCCAAACCTTCCAGAGACAAGTAAGGCAAGTATTTCCAGCTAAAACCTTTTAAGACAACATGCTGGTGAGAGGTGCCTTTGAGAGACTGGAGCTAGAATGTTCCAGGCTAGCATTTATCCAGCCCCCAGGCTCCCTGGCACTCTCCATGCTTGGAGGCCACAAGACAGGGCTTTTTCTACCCCTGACCTTTCAAAAGGCTTTTAAAGATCAGGCTGGTCAATCTCCCCGGGACAGTATGAACCACAGCCCAGACACCTGACGCATCCAGGTGGCATGACCACAGTCCACTCATCCATCCACTTGGGAGAAGCAGAGGGAACCAGGTGGAACCCAGGCCTTTGGAGCCAAGGCCAGAGGGCCCAATGTCTCTGCAAATGTCAAGAACCCGGGTGTCAAGTGCCCCAATGAGGTTGAATGAGCAGAGGGTGTTGGGGACTTGGGTAGAGTAGCCAAGAGGGTGCACACAGAATCTTGCAGAGCTCCTGTTAACTGGCTGGGCTAATCTCTTCATCTCTTTAAAACTCAAGTTCCTTCTTTATGACATACCACCCCTAGCAGGTGGCTATCAGGCCAGAATGAGATAATCTAGTCAGTGCTCAGCAGAGTGAGCCAGTAACACTGAGACTTCAAGTACCAGTGTCACTCTACTCCATCCTGGGCACACGGGTCTCACCGTCCCTCAAATGTGTCAGGCCACTTTGCCCCCATCAGGGCTTGCTATTCTTTCTGCCTGGAATGCTCTCTCCTGCTAACTACACTACTCACACTCACTTCTGTCCTTCAGGTCTCTTCCCAAATGTCACCTTCTCCGTGGGGCTTCCTGACCACCCTATTTTTAATCGGATTTTGACGTGCCTATCCCTCTTGTCTGTTTTATTTTTATAGCTAGCACCTATCATCATCCAACAACACCCTATATCATTAACTTTTTTTTTTATATTTGTCACTTGTCTGCTCCTGCTAGAATGTATGCTGCACGGGGGCAGGATACTTTTGCCTAGGCAAATGCCCCAATGAAGACAGGTGCTGTCGTTTGTCCTCCTTAGCTACTAAGTGATGTAAGTGGAGTAACAAGGGCAATCGAGGTCCAGAGAGGGTTAGAAAACGCGTAGATAATGTCTTAGGGCCCATTACCCTTTAGTCTCTTCCAGGAGGTTCTGAGAGCAAGCAAGCATCAGGACTAGAGCTTCCACTATCGTCAAAGGGATATGACTAACCAGGTAATAGATGACTAATCAAGTAATCACTTCACCAGCTTAAACCTCTTCACCGGTCTTCAGATTAAGACCAAACTGCCTACAACGGGGCTCCAGCCAGCACCCCACCTCCCAGGGACCTCTATCACCCTTGTACTCCACGTTTCAGTCATAATGTACTTTCCCAAGGCCAAGACCTATGTAACAAGTGCTCTCCCACCAAAGGGCATTTGCATCTCTGCCTGGAATATCCACCTCCCTTCTCTCAGATCTCAAATCAACACCCACTTCCTCAGGAAAAGTCCTGGATGTCCCTCACAAGGGCAACCTGCCACCCCTGTCTCAGGGCTCTATGCCTCTCATTCTTGCCACTTGCTGTAGTGTTAAGTGCACAGTTACTTTTGTGATTCTTCGATTTATGTCTATAGACTCTTCTACTAGGTTTGGACTGTAAGCTCTAGAATGGCCGGGGGGCCGTGCTCACCATTTTAACACCAGCACCCTGAGCGCCAGATTAAGTAGCTGAAAGAATGAAGACATGACTACACCACGAGTTCGCATCCCAAAGCTGTCCGGCTCAGTACACAAGGCCTACAGAGGGCCCAAACTCCAGCTCAATTCAGGCGCCACAGACCCCTTCTCTTGGCATTCTCCTTCGCCCCCTGGGGCTGGTGGCAATCCACGCCTCAGACTCGCAGCTACAGTCTCATCCTAGGGGGCCGCGCCGAGCCACGTGGCCCGGGACCCAGGAAACTTTAAATCGCTGCTAACCAGGAAGAGGGTGGAGGTACCGGACGCGGGAATTACAAAGTCCTGCGCGTCTGATTACATGTGCTGGCACGCCCACTGCATAGATGGGGAAACTGAGGCCCAGAGGGGCTGGGAGCCACAGCGGGGGACAGAGGCTGCGGCTCTTTCGGCACCCCTGGCCGCGTCCCCGAGCACCGCGGGATCCGGCTCTGGGCTCCCACCAGGCCACCAGGGGAGGGGGCGCGGGCCACAGCTCTCCAGACATTACACGCGGCCCTCGCACACGGCCTGCGCACACTTACCTGACCGCTTTGCTCCTTCACTTCCCGCGCCGCGCGCACAAAGCCCGCCTGCAGCAGATGCTGGTAGATCAGGGGAAGCAGCTCCCGCCGCTTCCTGGCCTCAGCCATGCCCACGACCTGCGGCCGAACGGTTCACCTGCACGCCCCACTTCAGTCCCCGCCCGCCACTTCCCTTGTGCCCTTAGACCTCGAGCGCCACACTTCCGGCTCCTCTTTCGCCGGGCCGCGAGGCACACCGGGAAATAGAGTCTAATCGCCTGGAGTGGTGGCCCGGCCCCGGCGGGAGAAAGGGGCGGAAGCTCGGAGGACAACGAGGCCTCCTATTGGTGGGGGGCGTGTTTAGACATGGACCCGCCCCCTAGGCCGGCCTTGAAAAGTTTGAGTCCCTCTAAATGCTTCAGACTTGCTCCTTGAAGGGGTTGGTCTTCCATGTTAGCTCCCTGATGGCTACTATCTAGTTTTATTCATCTCTGAACATCTTAATCTGCACCTCTTTCTAGACTCGGACTTCCAGTTACCCACCCATTTATTCTTTTCACACTTTTTCAGGACCCATGAACCAGAAACTAGTTGTCATTATCATTAATTCACTGAACAAATCGTTACTGAGCACAGTACCTTGAGCTAGCGCATGGCTAGTAGGATGGGGGGGGGGATAAAAAGACAAATAAGACTCACAGGGACCTCAAAACTCACAGGGACAAGAGACACGGTAAACCAAGCAACTATGATTCAATGCCTAATGTGCATTGTTGGGGAAAGGCAGAGCCTATGGGAGCAGGGATGAGGGGCACCTAACCCTACAGAGACATCTAAGACAAGGCTTGAAGTTGGAGTAGGAATTTCCGGGTGCAGAGGAAAGAACTGGTATCACAGGCAGAGGGCACTACCTGAGTACAGACAGGAGAAGCCATAGATACGTTGGTGTAGGTTGGCAAACCCAAACATAGAACCCAATCTGTGCTGTTGGGCTGTAGAGTTGGTGGGAGGAGAGGGAACAAGGGAGGACACAAGGGGATGGAGAAGTAGATAGGCCTACGGCACTCCCCTGCCCCCCAGCAGAGTTTGCACTTTACTCCAAAAGCAGTAGATAGCCTCTTCTGACTGGTGTTATGCAGGAGGGTGGCCTGTGTTGGTGTTTTTAAAAGATTGCTATGACCCAAGCGTGGAGGACGGTTTGCAGAGAAAAAAAACAACCTGGAAGCTGCTGTAGTTGTTGAGAGGAGGTTGTCAGGGAGAGGATGAGCTAGGTTGGGGAATATTTGAATGAGCTGCTCTTAGCTTCATGGACCAGTTGAGAATCTGAAGATGGCCTGAACCACCTAGCCTTTGATCTAGAAAACTTTGAATGTGTACAGACATGTAACATTTTCCATCAAATATCAGGATGTAGATAAGCACATACCTGATAAGCACATAATCTCCTAGGGTTAGAAATGCTCCAAGAAGAAACAGGGACAGGACTATGGGACTGAGTGCAGTGAATGAAGAAGAAAGAGGAGACTAATCTACATCCAGCCATTTAGCAAATATTTACTGGAGATGAAACAGTCTCTACCCCAATAGAGCTTATGATCTAATAGGGGAGACACATGCTAAACAAATAGTTATACCAATCCATTGTTACAGTGAATAAGTGCAGAAAGGAAAAGGATAGTATTTATTAGAGTGTTTAAAAGCTATCCTGGAGTTGCACTGCCAGGGTTCAAATTCTGGCTTAGCCTCTTATTAACTATGTAACCTCGGGCAATTATATAACTTCTCTGTGCCTCAGTTTCTCCATCTGTAAAATAGAGATAATTATAATTTCTACCTCATAAGGTTGTCATGAGGAGTAAATGAACTCTAAGCAGAAATGCTCAGAAGAGCTGCTAACAATAGTGCTGTGTGTGTACGTATGTTAGCCATTATTGTGAAACTAGGAAGCCATTATTTAACAGGAAGGAGGGATCTATCTCTTTTTGGGCATTAGAGGATTTTCTGAGGAAGTGGTGTTCATGAATCTTAACTATGTTAAGGGGAAGTAGCGGGGGAATATTGGACAGAGGGAGGAGCCTGTGTAAATGGCCTGAGGCAGAAGGTACAGCTGAGAGAAGAGGCAGGCAGGTCAAGTCCTTTATAACAAGGCCCAGAGAGAGAGAGCAGTGGAGTTGGGGAGTATAGAAGGTGGGCAGAAGGTAGATTCCACATTAAGGATCTTTCTCTTCATCCTAAGAGTGCTACTGACAGTGTAGGCCTGAGCGGGACAGGGTAACATTTGAATTTTAATATGACCTGCAAGAATGCCCAGTGGAGAGTGGAGTAGTGTGTGTATGAGTAGATGCGTAAAGACAAGTTAGGTTTAGGAATGCAGGCAGGAATCCAGGGAGAATAGAATGGGGGTGGTGCTGGTGGCAGTAGAAGTGGAGAGTGGTAGAAGGCTCCACAGTTATCAGGAAGTAAAACCGGCATAGAGATGTATTGGAATGGAGGTTAAAGGAGAGGAAGTGTCAGAATGGACTCTGAGGTCTCTGTGCAAGCATGTAGGCAGTGTGACTTTCATTGAGATAACAAAAACTGGGGAGGACTGGGGTTGAGGGGAAGGGTGAGCAAGAGGGGAGGGTGTGCAGGGGGCTATGAAAAGTGCAAGTTCTATTTTAGACATGTTGAAGTTGAAATGCCTTTGAGACACCAAGTGCAGTTGAGAAGGCACTGGGAAGCCTGGGTTTGGACTCACTTGGAAATGTGAGGTTGTCAGTAGAGAGATGATCATTGAGACTGTGGATGAAGGCAGAAGAATTGCCCAGGGGCAAGAACGTGAAGAGAGAAAAGAAGGTGGCCTATGATGGCTCTCCGAGGTACACTCAGAGCTTAGGGCTGTACAAAGGAAGGTATGCCTGCAAAGGCAGAGAAGGAGCAGACAGACAGAGAGGAGAAAACCCAGGGAAGTGGGTGGAGGGGAGGAAGGCAAGAGAAGAGTTTCAGGCAAGTGGGAAGAGTCCGTGGAGAATGCTCTGAGACGTTGGACAGGATGAGGCTTTGGTTTAACGACAGGCACGGGGATAGCTGGTGGCTTTAGGGAGTGCTACTGCTGTGGAATGATGGAGCGGTTCAGATGGCAGTGGTCTGATGCGTAAAGGAGGGCTGAGGGAGAAAGTGGGTCTTTTGAGAGGTTTTTATGAGAAGGGGAGGAGGGAGCTGCTGTGACAGGTTCCGTGTGTGTTGGGGGAGGTGTGTTATGAGGTGGAAGAAGCCAGAGTGTGTTTAAAGGCTGATGGCAGATCAAGGGGAGAGAGATTAATGAAGGTGTAGGAAACAGGGGAGATCATCAGCCAGTGATGTTCACGAGCACATGCAAGGGGATGGGATCAGGCGTGTAGGTGGAGGGGTTGGTCTGGGAGAGGAGCAGGGATGACTTCTCCAGAACCAAAAGAAGGAACAAAGGAAGGACGGATACAGATATAGATGTAGGTTTGCAGTGGGATGTTAAGGGAGATTTCATCTTGAGCTTCTATTTTTTCTGCAAAGTGGGAGGCAAGGTCTTCTACTGAGAGTGAGGAAGAGGTGGGGAGGAGTTTGAAGGGAAGAGAGCAGTGAACATTCCGAGAGTTGAGGAGCAAACTTGCCCACAAAAGCCCCATTTGCCTGATAGTGTTGTCATCCTAGTTGAAGGTAGCGGTCATTAATTTATGTGTGTCCTGTCCTGTCCTGCAGAATGATTTCTGCCTTCATGGCTCATCTACCCAGATGTAGGCAGGGGCAAAGTACTTAGTGGGGTCAATTTTCAGGAAGACAGAGGAAGCCTTTATGCACTGGTCCACCACGAGTCTGGTAACCAGGAGCCTGAGCTCGGAGAGGGTTGGCAACTTAATCGATTGTGATGCCCAGGTTAGTGACTGGATGGATGGATGGACCGCTCACTGAGGCAGTGAACAGGGGGATGAGCATACAAAACATTGGAAGGTCAAAGGTATTTTCCACCTTTCCAAGAACCAATTTCACCCCTTCGAGAGCATTATCACCTCAGTAGAATACATGCCTTAGCAAATTCCCTGAAGGCAGACTCCGGATTGTCTTGTTGGCTGCACCCCAATCAATAAATATTGGCAAATGCAAGGGCGGTTACAGCTCGTCTCCTGAAGAAAAGAGGGCAGAACAGGCTGGCACACACTGAGAGTATAGGTTTGGAAGCAGAAATGTGGAAGGCTTCTAGAAGGCAGTAAGAGAAGGAACTGGGGGCTGCGTCCTTGACTGACCTTGGAAGAAATGGAGAACTGGTATTAAATTAACAAACAAAACCCAAACCAAACCGGGATGGTCTAATACCTTCTGTCTGCCAACAGGTTGTTTGTTTTTGTTTTGTTTTGTTCCTAATAAAATTCATTTAAGGCACTTATGGTTTGTCCTCGGCTCCTGGGAGGCTGCCTCTTCTGTGGACGATTTCTTTATTTCCTTGATTTTCCAAATCATACCCTTCACTGAATTGCCTCGGGGCCCAAGCACAAAATTAAAACATTAAACTGATAAAAATATAACATGGCAACAATTAAGACAGCAGCAAACAAAACAGTGCAGTAAAAAAAAAAAATAGCCTCAGAGCATTTTTCTACCAGTTAGAAAAATATGTCTTTGTTAGCAGTAGAAGCCTGAAGCCTCCAAACCACTCAACTGCGAGCACCTCCCGGATAAGCAGCATGCCTTAGTCCTCTTGAATTCTTGAGCAGGGCACTCAGAAAATGAGTGAAGGAAGGACTGTCAGCAGAAGAGGAGGAAGATAAACAGGTGGGGTATTATACCCTTATTTTCCCAGCAGGAGTGGCTCCTGCACAGTGGTGGGAGGTAGCATGATACAGGGAAGACGCTACTGGGCCAGGAGTGAGGAAACTACCCTTTTGGCCTGGTTGTGCTGTGTGACGTTGGGCCACTCTCTTGCCCTCTCTGATCCTCAACAGTTCTTTTGGTTGGAGAGGTTGGACAAAGACTCTTTCAGAGAGGGGTCCATTTGGGAAGGCTGCTCCTGCCCTCAGGACTCAGAGACGGCCCCTTCATCCACTGTAACAAGGGGTTCTCCCAGGACCAAGTCACTTGGGCCAGTAGGTTTCCCATGGCCTCCTTTCCTGTAGTGGGATGACAGTTTCTCTATTTCTTTTTTCTTCAATCTCTTTGGAGATTTTGAATATTTACAAAAGGTTGAAAAGTGATTACTGAAGTAACAAGTCAGACAATTCACAGGTGTATAGAGGCCAAGTTAACCTTTCCTCCCTCTCATCCATTCTCAGTCCACTTTGCCAACCTCCAGGCCCTCCCTTCCCCAACCAACCTAGGCGGGTGGCTGGTGTCAGATTCTTTCACATCCTTCCTCTTCCGGGACAAACACAGACATCCTCCATAAGATTTTAATCCCCTTTTCTCATTTCTCTTTCTTTTTTTTTACAAAAGGGGATCATACTAAACACACACCTGTGCAACCTGCTTTTTTCACTTAATAACATATCAGAGCCATGTCTCCAGACATTCTAAATGCCCTAGTAAATACAGCCTTACAGCCCACAGCTTTAATTGTTGTAGGATGGAATCAAAAGTGAGCCAGGGGGGATGCACGGGTTTATTTTAACAGCTAAAAGCCAGGTTAACTGCCCAAAGGGTTATAGGAATTCGCAGTCCCATCAGTGTAATTTCTTATTTATGTGGCTTTATTTCTCAGAGCTGGAAGTGTCCTTGGAGAGCATCAAGCCCAGCTCTCTCCTCTTACTGGTAAGGAGACAGGCCCAGAGGTAGAAATCGACTTGGCGCGGTCCCCAGTGGGGTAGAGGCAGAGGCAGGCCCTGTCCCTCTTTGCCTGGACCATTTCCACGTCACTCATCCCTCCAGGCTGCCTCTGCCTCCGCTCTCTTCTCCCCTGTCCATGCTTCACATTGTACTTGGCATCACATCACTTCCGGCTTATCAAACCTCCCTCAGGTGAACCACTGACCACAGGATCAAGTCACAGCTTGTTAACAGGCATTCAAACCCATCCGGTCTGTTCATCCTTCAAAGTCAAGTACAAATGCCATCTCTTCAATAATGCCTTCCCTGACTGCCCCAGCTTCTCCCCTCAGGCAGGATAGGATCATCTCTGCTCTGCAGCAAGGCCCCTCCTTGGAGGAGCCACATTGCAGGAAGGACCTGCCAGGAGGGGGCAGTGCACAACCAAAGAAAGGTCTCCCAAAAGGTCAAGGTCACCAGGGTGCCTGAGGCCTGTCACAGACTTTCTGGTACGTATCCCTTGGTCTCCAGTGTGAATGCCTGCGGGAATACAGGGTGCCACCCCAGTGGCATGACCCTCTGGCAAGCCCCGCCTCTCCCTGAGCCTCAGTTTGCATCTCTGTAAAACCAGAGGGTTGGACCAGTTCAGTATTCCTGGAAGTGTGGTGATGCAGAGAGTAACATCAGGAAATAAATAGATGGACATTTTAAAATGGAAATCATTATGTGTTTATTTTAATGTGTATTAACAAAAAATAACTAGCAACATGAAACCTGTTATTTCACAGATCGTATTGCTTACAATGGGGCATAAAGCAGGCATTCAAGTAAAAACAAACAAAAAAAACAACAGTGAGTCAATGTGAAAGAAAGTGCCAGTTAAATAATAGTACATGTGGTAAGACTGCGGTGAATGGCTGTGATGGAGAAAACACTGGCCTGCCTTTGATGTTCTAGAATTCTGTGATTTGCAGTGACACCTGTCCTTGCTAGGGGTGGAGGCAGGCAGGCAGGAAGGGGCACTGGGCTTGGGGTGGAGGGGCAGCAACGCAGCAGATGGGCCTGTCCCTACCACCTGACCCTCCTCCACCTGTGGAAGGGTAGGAGTGCCTGCCCCCTCCCTGCCTTCTTTCTCCGCTTCCCTTTGGTTACTAAGGAGTGGGAGGCTGAGAGGGGCTGCATTCTGGAAGCTCATCTGCTCCCTCATTTTCACCCAGCACCCTGCTTGGCATAAACTATTCAGGGTGATGATTAACAAGAATGCAGGAAGGCTCTGGGGGTGGAGAGAGAAAATAAGGGCATGTGGACAGAGTTTTCTTACATACGTGAATGTCCAACCTGGAATGACCATCTAATGATTCCCAAACTTGGCCATGCATGGGAATCATCTAGTGATTCAATAAAAGTACAATTCCAGGGCCCACTTCAGGCAATTCTGGTTATGGGGCCCCTGTACCTGCATTTTTAAAAGCTCTCCAGTCAATTCTGATGCTTCTAGGTTTGGAACCACCCTGTTAGAGTGTATATCTCCCTCAGTGTGTCTTGGAGACACAAAGGCTCAGAGAGGTTGTGTCGCTTACCCAGAGTCAGCCAGCAAATCAACAGCAGATGTCCTGACTCCCAGCTCACTTCTTCCCACTGAGCATCGCTTGTTGAGCCTACTTGTGGTTAGCAGAGAACTCCACTGACAAATGGGTGGGGTTTCTCTGAGCCTTTATTGCCTCTGGGCTTGTCAAGGACTTCCTATAGAAGAGAACATGTTGTGTGAGCAGCTCATCTGCAGTGAAGGCCAGAAGGGGTGGGGAGGGGTGGAGGTGGAAGGGAATGGAGGGGGTGGCTGGGAGATGCAGCCTCCTCCCTGCAATTGCCAGCCTGCATATTAGCCTGCTGAGGGCAGGAGCCCATTCGGATGTAGGCCACCAGTAGCTGGATTTTCACGAGGGATCCTTCAGGAACAGAATTAGGAGCAAGGACTAGGAGGAAAATTCCAGATGCCGTTTTCTAACAGTGCTCAGTGAACTGGGAGACAATTAATCTTGGAGCAATTGTCAGGCTCCCTGCCTTTTATAAAATTATTATAAAGTATTTAACATATGAACAATATGGGGAGACAAATACACACAGATCCCATGCTCCCAGGACCTGGACTGTGAAACAAGACATCAGAAATAAACAGGAGCATCTCAACCCATTCCCCTCCCTCCTCTCACCCAGAGTCAGCCACCACCCCGTTCCTTGAGGTGGATGTGCATGGTCCCTCTACCTGCTTTCATATTTACATGACATGTGCATACATTGGTAAACCACATAAAGCATTGCTTTGCAGATTTTTAAAGTTTTTGTAAATGATATGATATTGTACATAGCCTCCTGTACAAGCAACTTGCTGGTTTGGATTCAAAATTTTGTTTGAAATGTATCCATATTGACGTGCAGAGATCTGCATGTATGTGGCCACATGTATTTCATTAAGGATGTATCACAATTTATTAATCCATTTTCCTGTGGATGAGCATTTGAGTTATTTCCAGTTTTCCACAATACGAACCACATTGCCATGAACATCCTTGCATGTGTCAGCGCGTGTGCCCTAGGGAGGGGTCGCTGGGTGCGTGAGCTTTTTCGGGTTCACCTGCTCTCACCCGGCTGCATCTGAAGGGCTGGCCAGTTTCTGTTATTCCACATCCAGACTCACGTTGCCAATTGTCAGACTTTGGAATTTATGCCACGGTGGTAGGGGCCAATGGGCTCTCATTCGTGTTTTTAATTTGTGTGTCTCTGATCGGTGGGGCTGAAACGTTTTCATCATCTGACTGGTTATTTGGGTTTCCTATCCTGTGAATTGCTTTCGTATGCCCAACCCAGTTTCCCTGGGTTGTCTGTGTGGTTCTTATTGATTTGTGGGAGCTCCAATCCTGGGTCTGTTGCTGCTATCTTCTGCCAGTTGGCGGCCTGTCTTTTCACTTTATTGATGGAGTGTTTTGAGGCACAAGGGTTTTACATTGTCGTATAACCAACAGCGTCAATCTCTTCTTGTAGGTGTGGGCTTCTGCAGTCTGCAGTAAGCTGAGGCCATTGCCCCATATAAGGCCCTTAGGAGGCCTTGTGGTGAAGTGGGGAGTATGGGCTCTCAAGCCAGGCCAACTTGGGCTGAATTCAGGCTGAGGGATTTGCAGGCGAGGTGAATTTGGGAGTGAGTTATTTTACCTCTGGGATCCAGCTTCCTCACTTGTAAAATAGGGGTAAGGACAGTGTCCAGCTCTCAGGGATGCTGTGAGGCTGGAAGGAGGAAGGCAATGACAGAAGAGCTAAGACCCGAAGGAGAAGGGAGGACTCCCCGAGCAAAGTCTCTAGAGAAGCCATCACTTGAGACACATCCAGTGTGGATGTTCTAACCTTGCCTGGCCCACAGAGGTCAACACAGTCTCTGCAGGCCTAAGTACATCTCAGGGTGGGGCAGGGCCTCTGGAGGAACCGGGACACGTGGTACCCAGGTCTGCCACCCTCTCTCTCCCTTCCACCATGGCCCTGGGTCCTGAGCCCCATGTTTGGGGACTCCAGAGGCAGGGACACGTGTGGAGTGGCATTCCTGAGCTCATAGCAGAGGAGGGAGGGTGTACAGCACGGCTGCAGAAAGCTGCCCATTCACCAGTGGCAGCAGGCTTGGGGGAGCACCTGATGGCTCCAGGGAAAATATTCGTCTGAGGAAAGAAAAGTGCACACGTGCCTGGTCCCACACAGGTGACCCCATGCCAGCCCACACAAACAGGTGTTTTGAGGCCATAGTAGAGGGGGACCGCAAGTAATTTATCCTGGGCAGAGCACCCTGTTGGGGCACGATGAAGCTGGAGGTAGGGCGCGCAGAGCCCTCTGGGGTCAGCAGCCTTTGGGACAAGGCCACAGAGCCCATGGTCAACAGGGCCAACTATGGTTTCTTATTCCCCCCACAACTGACCCCAAATCACTCCACCACCAGCACCACAGAGGGGTCAGGCTGCTTGAGTGGCCAGAACCCTGGATGTCAGTCAGCAGCGTTGTTTACAGTTGAAACTTGTTTCTGGAGTAGGCAATGTATACTCATGATGCAACATCGTAAAGGTACAAAGAGGATGCAGAGAAAAGGGAGTCCCCTATCTTCCCAGGAGGAAGCAACGCTAATGGAGAGTGGGAGAGTATATAAATATATGTGTTTACATAAGAGTGATAGTAGTACATCATGCTCACTGTGGCAAATCTTGCTTAGTTCTTTTTCACCTCATCTTCTCTCTTCCAAACTTCGGACCTGGCATATAACAGGCAGGCGTGAATGTTAAGGAATGGATGGATTTGTGGACGGGGTGGTGGATGAATGAATAATGTTTATCCAGGTTTAGGCTTTTTCCACTCTGTATTTTGAGACTTAGCCCTGACCTCGGGGAGGGTCCCTCTTTCTTCAGCGTGTTGCTGCAGGTGGGTAAATTCAGGCCTCCTTGACCCTGGCACAGAATCATAATAGGGGAACTAAGCAAACCAGGCAGCTGAACAGCTTAATTGTCATTTCCACCAGCAGATGGTTACCAGGGAAACTCAAAGAATGTTAGAACTGAGAGGGGTTTTCAAGCAACGTGGAGGCAGCCCGACAGCATCTCAAATTGGGAGGGCGGGGGTGGGGTGGGGAGGGTGTCCCCCCAAATTCTTTAAGACTTTAGTTTTTTTTTTAATGTTCCTTTCAATGATAATCTAAAACAATTGAAAATTATGTTTTTGGATCATCTGAATGTCTGCCTGATAATGTTGTGTGGCCACGTGACCAGGTCCATGTTGGCGTGTGTCTTTATGATCACACTGGCACTGGGATAATCAGTGACTACGCCATCTCCTGAATACACCCAGATTTTCACACAGATCGAACATAGCGGGTTCTCATAGTTTGTGTCTGCAAAACCTCTAAGATCCCTGGATGTATTCGTAGGACCAGTGAGGATTTTTTTAAAAGACATCTGTGAGTTACTCAAGTATGAGAAACCCTGGCGAGGAAAAAAAGGCACCAGGTGAGGGTCAGGAACCTGGACTCGTGTCACATCTCTGCCTCTTACGGGCTGGGTCACCTGGGCTCTTTTGTGTCTTCTGTTTTAACTTCCCCATCAGTAAAACAGGGATCAAAACGCATTCCTTGCAGGATATTGTGAAGGCAGAATGAGAGAGTCAATGTGAAAGTTCTGGCTTCATAAGCGTGTTCCACCTTTTCATTTTGTAAGGTAGGGAAACAAAGCCTGAAGGGGGCATCTGACTTTTCCACATTGGTTATTGGCAGAGCTGGGCTGGGACTCAAGCTCCTTCCCCCACCTGGCACTTCCTCCACTGTCCGGGTCACCTAGTCCATTAGCAGGAGTGGTGTGATGCTAATTCCGGAAAGTATAATAACAACATCTCAGGTGGGACCTGTCACTATTTGGGCAAACATACTATCTTTATTTTTGTGTGTTAAAGAGATTAAATTAAGGAAACCGAACAAATAAATAAACACATTGGCCTTCCCGCAGCTATACTTCTCTTCCCAGAGCAAAAACAAATTCTTCCTCAGGCAAAAGGTCGGCTAGGAGGCATTTGGGGACAGGACACCTAGCTACAGACTGCAGTGCCAGACACTTTGATCTACCACTTTGCCAAGGTGAAGGGCCATTGAGCCTGGCACATTGGCTTCATTTCAGCACCTGCTGCTCTGGGGCATGTGGTATCAGGGTTGGGGTCACCAGGGCAGCTCTGAGCTCCAGTGGGCAGGGACCATGTCTGGTTACTGCTGTTTGTCCCAAGCTCAGCTCTGGGCTTTGCACAAAGTACCTGTTCAATCAACATTTAGAGAATGAAGGAATGAGTGACTAGAGTCATGTTCTTTGTGTTTAAAGATTTGGAGGGACCTCTCAGAGAAGATGCCTCACAAATCCAGGTTCAAAATCAGGAGGTCAGGAAGCAAGGGAACTCAGTGCAGACATGGCCTTCTGGCCTGGATTTCATGGAACGGGCAGGAATGAGATAAACAGGGAGTGAGGCCCAGTCCAGAGGCTCAGGTCAGATACAACAGGTTGATTGACTCATTGTAGCAAGTCTCTGGGCTGAGCATCCTCCATATGTCAGGCTCTGGGCTAGATGCTGGGGGTCCTGAGTGAAGAGAGTCCTGTACCCCAGGAACCGCCTGTGGTGAAGAAGAGTTTGGGCTTTGGAATCAGACAGATGTGAGCTCGAACTCAAGCTCCACAATGTGTGACCTTGGGCAAGTTACTTGACTTTTCTTTTTTACTTCTTGAAAGGTAAAGAAGACTTGACTTCTGTACCTTTCAGTTTAGTTCCCTGGAAAATGGGATAAAGAATCAAAATTTCTTCCTCAGCTGGGAAACCAGATACAACTCTAAGGCACCTAGTACCTGGTACAGAGTGAGACCTTGGCCCCTGCTATCCAGCGTGACCATCTGACAGGGCCTGGGCCCTGCTAGAAGATGGGCCCATCTCTTCCACCCACCCAGAACCCCCAGCAGCTTCTTGGACCAGACAGGATGGGTATCTCTGGTCCACACACATCCAGTTATTTATAGTTGATTTGTTATTGTGGTAGTTGCTGTGGTTGTTATTTCTACTAAGAACATTGATGCTATGAATAAACTTGTGCATTTCCCCTGGTGCATGTGAGCAAGGGTTTCTGTAGGGTATACATAATAATAATAAACAGCCGGAAAGGTAAGGGCACTGAGCACACAGAATGAATGCTACGGGGAGCTGGAGTGTGCTGCTGGAAGTATTCTGAGAAGCCAGGTGTTAACCCTGTAGTTGCTGGATCCTGGGGAATGTTGGGAGGGTCCCCAGGGGAGGAGCTGGGGCAGTCAGAGCACAGGGGCTCACACAGCAAAGGGGTAAGGGGGACAGACTCAGAGTAGTAGCTATTTACCAACTGGCATGAAATTATTTCAAAATTTTGACAACCAGTATGGTCAAATGGTAAGTACTGGTATCTATGTCCCTGGGGGTATATACGCCTAAGAGTGGAACTGCAAGGTTGTAGGAAAAGGGAACAAACAACTTTACAAAATAATACCAGCTTGTTTTCCAAATCACTTATCCCCATAGACAGTCCCTCTAGCAGTAAGCATCCAGTTGATGCAAGTCCACATCCTTGTCAACACTTGGTATTGTCAGGTTCCTTATTTTTTGCCAGTCTAGTAATTATAAAGCAATATCTCATTATGGTCCTAATTTGTATTTCTCTGAATCCTAATGAGGTTAAACATCTTTTCATATGTTGATTTGCTTAAAGGACTTGGGCCCCTGATACCACAGAAAACAGTCTGCTATACCTGTCTTGAATAACAGCCAGGTGGGGTGGTAAAAGCACTTGGTGGGGAGCAGGAGACCTGGGTCCAGCCTTAGCAGGGTCACACCTCTATTCTGTGCCCTTAGGCAAGGCATTTACCTTTTCTGAGCCTCAATTTGACCATCAGCCAAGTTGGGGAGAGCCTTACTCTGAGCCTTACTCTGTTCATAGGAGGGAAGCTAAGAGATCAAGTGAGATCATGGAAGTAAGTATGCTTTGGGGACTAAAAAGCCCAGTACCAGGCAAAGTTTAGTATTCCCTCCTTGCTTATAATTTAAAAGGCTTTGAAGCCTAGGGGAACAGGAACAGCCAGCCAACCTCCTGGAAGCAGAGAGCACCAGCTCCAAGTCTTAAATGAAAGCCTCCTTACTTCCCCCCACCCCCACGTACCTCTACCCCCATCAGGCAGAGAAGGAACAAATTCCATTAGCTCCTGGCACAAACATGCCTTAGGCACCCTGAGGGGCTTTGGGAACCAAAACTCATGCCCAGGCTGCTCTAATATGAAGCTGGCTAGTCCCCTGGGGACTGGTCCTTCCCTGAAAGACCCGCCATTGTAGGCTGCTGGGCCAGACAGTGGCCAGGACTTAGCTGCCCAGGCCAAGACACAGAGATGCAGCCACGCAACAGTGCCTAACCCTTAGTTTCATGGCTCTTTCCTTGTTCCTCTGGCCTCACATCCCTCACCTGTTCAATAGCAGGAGGGTTGGCCTAGAGGGGCCTTTCTCAAAGCATGTGCTGTGGGGCACTATCCATCATGGGTGGTAGCTAACGAGGGGAGGAAAGATGCTATGGGGAATGAAATGTTGAGTTACAATAGATTATTTTTGCAGCTAACATTTGCTGCATGTACCAGGCACTGGGCTAGGCATTTTACAAGCATTATCTCACTGACTTCTTACAACAACCTTAGAAGGCAGACTACGGCTGGCTTCATTTTAAAGGTGAAAAAAGCAAAGGGTTTGCAAAGGTTAAGTGACTTACCCAAGGTCTCTCAACTGGTAAGTGGCAGAGCCACGATTCAAACCCTGGCGGTCCGTCTCCAGATCTCCTGTTCTTAACCAGGTTGAATGAACAGAGCTTGGTGACTCATCAAATTGTGAGGGGTGTGGGGAGGGGAAGGAAGAGTTGACATGCCCCTTCTCTGATCTGGCTCAGTGTTAGATAGTGTTCTGGTGGCTGGTGGAGAAGCACAACGAAGAAAAAAAAAAAAGCCCACCCAGTTTTAGCCACTCCCGCCAGAACTTCAGGTAAGGAGGTACATTCAGCCGAGTATGAAATCACCCCGAGTGGGTATGGGGAGATAAGACTCTCTTCTAAGCCAAGACTTAAGGGACCGCTAAATATGGGAAGAGGGCAGGAAAAGGGAGCCTGAGGCAGAGGGAACAGCTTGTGCCAAGGCCAGGAGCTAAGGGATAGCGTACAGAGTCACGTACACAGTGGCTCAAAAAGGTGGGGCCGTGGGAGATGAGGCCTGGACATCAACAGGGGCAGTCCCCCAAGGCCTTTACTTTGAGGCTTCCAGATTGGGGCTGGGACAGAGGAGGGGTGAGAATGTGGAGGAAGTTCCTGGGGGACGAGTGGGCTGTTGGCTGAAGCTGGGAACATGAAAGAAGGACTAAGAGAGGGGGCAGAAAGGGCGGCGATAACACACTTGGCTTTGGTCTCCCCAGTGTTGAGGGGGTCACTGCTAAGGTCTCTTCCAGTGCTGACCTCAACTTCCCTGGAAGGAAGGAACATCTCCCTGCGGCCCCTTCACCCCCAAATATTCGGGGCAGGAAGGAGCGGATCTGCTTTGTCAATGCAGCTTGCAATAAAGAGTCTCATTCAGGGAGGCAGACAGCTGCTTGACTATTAATAGGCAGGGGCCTCAGCCGCAGCCTGCTGGGAGGGCCTCGGCATGCAGTTCTGGAAAGGTGAATCGGTTCTTTCTGCCTGTCTGCGTTTTGCACCCTGTAGTGGGACAGTTGGCTGGGTGCTTGTTTCTCGGAAGGTCAGTCACCTTGAGCCTTCACTGGGACAGTTTGGGAGGTGTGTGGCGTGGCCTTGCTGGACTGCTGGCCCTCCCACTTCACGGGGACCCAACCAGAGGGAGAGGGAGCCCAGAGGACCCAGAGCTGGCCAGAGAAGTAGACATCCATGTGGACAGGGGACTGCTTGGTTGGGGTCTCCACAGCTACTGTCATAGAAGATAGGCACCCGCAAAGAAGGGGGTCACAGAGAGATCAGAGTTGGATGGCTGGAAGGAAACGGTTTAGTCTAGAAACAGAACAACTGATGAAGAGAACTGGGGGACAGAGAGGGTGGCGGTTGAGGCTGGGGTGAAAGGGAGACCCCATTCATGGAGACCCCTGGTCATGAGCCAGACCAGGGCTGAGGGGAGCCTAGGAGTCCAGACATGAGAGGGTGAGGCCTAGGAAAGGCCACAGGCTCCTCCTGGCTGCCGCCATCATGACGTATGACCTCATTTGTGGCCAGCCGGCTCACCCATCTGAACAAGCCTGTGGAGAGGGTGGCTGGGAGCGAGCTAATGGAAACCCGACGGGCGCCCTGGGCCACACTGAGGCCAATTCCTGCCGTGCTGGAAGCCCCGTGATGCCTGCCCAAGCGGGCGCAGGGCTCACAGGCTGGCTTTGTTCTCCGCCCTCTCAGGTGGCTGCTTCAGGTGGTGGCCACTTCAAAGAAGCCCCATTTAAAGCATGGCCTCGCCTCAAGTTTCCTAAGGGCCCTGTCCGGGCTAATGAGATCATTAAGAGGCTCCTTGTTAAATGGGTTTAAATAGAGTTTGACTGTACAGCCTCTGGCTGAGCCCTGTGCCCTAGTGCAGTTTTTTTTGTGTGTTTTTTTTTCATTTTAATGTATGTGTATTTGTATCTGTGTACATACATGCTTGAGAGTGTAGGCTCTGGCCTCAGACTGCTGAGATTGAATCCTGCCCGCCCACCCCTCCCCACTTTCTGGTAATATGACCTCAGACCAGTTACTTACCACTCTTTAGTGCCTCGGTTTCCCCAACTGTGAAAGAGGGCTAATCTCTGTACTGCTACGTTGTACTACAGAACCCTCTCCAGTGGCTCCCCATCGTCCTCAGGAGAGCGTCCAAGTCCTTTAGAACGGTCAGCCTTCCTTGGCCTGCCCTTGACTTCATTCCTCACCAGGCCCCTTTCTCATACTTGTCACTTTGACCATACAGACCAGCCAGCCCCTCACCTCTTTGACTTGAAAGATGCTGTTGCCCACTCTGTAACGACCCTGATCTCCCTTCTACCCCCGAGACAGCCTGTAGACCACCCCTACTCGGAGCTAGGCACCACCCCTTGGGCCTCCCTACCTTGCTGACCACCATGGCCCTACTGATCCATCAATCTGGACGCACACCAAGTAGATTCTGATGTTTTGGGGTTCCGGGGGAAAAAAATCACAAAGACTTGAATGTCAGTACCATACAGTAGGCACCGTCATGGGGACACAGGGCACTGGCATGAGCAATCGGCAGAGCCTTCCCAGGAAGTAGCACTTCAGCGGAGACCTGAAGGAAGGAAGGTTAGCGGGGAAAAGAGTGCTCTGAGATGAATAAACAGCACAGGTGAAGGATGAATCAACAGGGCAGAAAGCAGATAAATGGGAGGCAGAATAAGAGAACTGAAGTCGGGGGTGAGACAATCAAGAGAGAACCCGGGCCAGGGTTTGAGGCGTGAGTGGAGGCCGGTGGTCAGGACCAAGTGTGCAAACAGAGTGAACCTGTGTCCAACTTGTGCCGTCGGGGAGGGCCGGCTGCTCACAGGGGCCACTTAGGCTAAATACGCATCTCCCCACTAAACCAGGAGCTCCTCAAGAGGGGCCGTGTCCTTTTCACATCTGTGCCCCTGGATGGCAGACTGAATCCCAAATTCTATCATGCAGTCAGTATTTAACAGAGGAGTTCTCTTCCCTGGGTGTTTGAAATTGGTGATACTCCTCCTCCTAATAAAAATAGATATCATTTATTGAGCTTTTACATGTACCAGGCACTGGGCTAAATACTTCCCATCCAGCATCCCAAGGATGTCAGGTCCACACGAGCAGGATCAGGGCCTGTTTGGGCTCACCATTGCATCCCCAGGGCCTAGCCCCAGCCTGGCACAGAGTTGGCACTAAATACATATTTGTTGAATGAACAAACAATTCTCCCTAAGATAAGACACTGAGATTCAAACAGGCTAAGTAACTAAGGGTTATTCAACTAGTGGAATGGGGAAGTCAGGATTTGAACCCAGGTGTGTCTGGCTCTAAAGTTCACAGGCTTAGCCGTGCTCTGCTCTCATGGCCCTTATCTCAGAGCTCACGGTCAAAGTGTGGCCTGAGAACCAGTGTCCTCAGCATCACCTGGGAGCTTGTAGGACTTGCAGAATCTCAGTTGCACCCCAGACCTATTGAATCAGAACCCACATTGTAACAAGATGCCCAGGGAATTCAGACACAGCACATTAAAGTGTGAGAAGCCTGTTTTCCGGGGCACACCGTTCCTCCCCCACCCCCAGACAGTCCATCCCCATAGCCACTGAGGGGGTCTACATCCTTGGCTGACAAGCAGCCTCAAGCAAAATGCACTTGGCCTTTGGGTCCTTTGTCCTTTGCCACAAGACTACTGGGTGTAATTGTAGTGCTGGCAGCTTTGGCAGTGGCTTTAAAAATTATTACCACTGAAGGATCAAAAGCATATTTTCACCTTTTAAATCTTGCATGTCCATCCGGTTTCTAGCACCCCAAGGAACATGTTTGTGAGAATGGAGACAGTTTTCCAGCTGGTGATTGCCTCTGAACAGAATCATCTTGGATGGAGGGGGAGGGGGAGGAGGGGGAGGTCTCTTCCCAGCAGGGGCCCTTCCTGTTCTCTGCTCTTGACCATCCAATAACCAAGCTTGTGGACTCTCAGCCCAGTCTCTGTTTATTACATACAGACAATTTAATCCAATAATTATATTCATAAACAATTCCCCAATGATTTAAGAGGCTCTGCTTGTTTATGTTTTGAAGCTTATGAGTTTGGTTTTTCAAAACAGCTTAAAGAAAGGCTTTATCTAGCAGAAGGGACATAAAAGATGGCTCATGGTTTATTTCACCCAAGCTTCCCTTTCCCCTCTCCATCTCTGGTGAAGCACCCCCCTCCCCGAGGCTATCAACCCCTGGAGTCCTTAGCCTCTCCCAATAACTTGTTTGGTGCTCTTGTTCAAGAATTCAAGTGAGGGACTTGCTCAAGGCTCACTTGACTTCTGTTTATGGGTTTATCTAAATGAAAAGTTCTTAACCTGAGGCCTGTGAGATGAACTAGGAGGCCTGTGATCACCAAGAAATTGTATGTGAAGTTTGGTGCATGTGTGCATTTTTATGGTGGAGAATCAGTAATTTTCTCAGATTTTCAGGGAGATCTGTGACCCTGGAAAAATCACTGGTTTCTTCTGCCTCTGAGCTTTTAGGACCCGTATCTGTTTCTCTCCTTGTATTCAAGTTACTTGAATTCTATCTTTTTTTCAAAACTGTAAGCTCCATGCAAGTTAGGACTAGAGCCGGTGCCATTCACGTCAGAGGTCCTGCCTTTTGAAGTATGAGACCATTTTGCAAAGTGTAATAGCTTCCTTACTCCAACACACATGAAAGGAGTTGGAATTCCATGCATTTAGTTTAGGTTAATGCTTTATGTACCAGCAACTTCCCAGACCTCTTAAAAAAAAAACCAGAAAAAAAATCCAAAAACTAACCCTGCCCTTTTTCAGGAATCTGTAGCTCACAGGTTGACATTTTAATCATAGATACTAAGAAATGAAAGCTATTTAGGACCCACCCTTGTTTAGATATTATCAAGTCCAACTCCCCCATTTTACGGATGAGGCCACTAAGGCCACTAAGAAGAGGAGTGACTTGCCTAAGGTCATACAAAGAGTCTGTCAGAGCTGGGGTTAGGAATCACGTGTTCCGACTGCCCCAATTCCATAACTGCCCCTCACACGCTCTCTGTAGTTTCAGCCACACAGATGTTCTCATGAAATGTTTGTGAAATAAATGAATGACTATTGGGCAGAGTAAGGATGCCTGTAGATTTGAAGTTTTCTCTAGTTAGCTAAAATAAATGAATAGAGTCTTGTTCTCTCTCTCTTTCTGTCTCCCTCTCTCTCTCACGAGCGCGTGCGCACCTAGACTGAGCCGACGTAGTAGTTTGAGCCCGGAGGAAAACACAAAAGGTGGGGCTTCTCTCTCTGGAGTTTAAAGTTAAGGAGCCCTAACTTGACTTTGTTTGACTCCAATAATAATAATACTTATCATACCACTGTTGCAGTTCACATGCATTCGTTTGATAATTATTTAATGAGCAACTTATATGTGCTGAGCTGAGGATGTGAAGGTCAGTGAATACTGGCATGGCCCTGTCCTCCGCTTGCCTGCAGCCTGTGAGGTGATGGCTATAAACCTTCACAGGCCATAGAGTCGATTGCCCCATTGTCCTGACTGCAAGCCTGACAGGTCTTCACTGAGCCAAAGGGGTTCAGGTAGCCAGGGTCACTTTCTTTGTGGTTGGCACTACTGCACCTACCATTCCCAGTGTCAGGGCTGCAAGGATCTTGGAGGTGATGCGGCTCAAGGCCTTATTTCATATGGAGAAACTGAGGCCCAGAACAGCCATGACAGGACTTACCCAAAGAAATCAGAGAATCAGGGGCCCAGCCAGGGGCCATCACTTGGGTCTCAAAGGTTGGTCTTGAGAGATGGATTGAACAAGGCGGAGAGAGGAGGGTATTCTAGGCGAAGACAAGAGCAAGAATGCACTGCACATGGGGAGAAGGGAGCATGGAGAAAGGCTCCCCTGGATTTTCATATATTGCTCTGGAGTCAGACAAAGAGAAGCTACCTTGGATGTGAGGTTGAGGTCGCTATTATGGAGAAGCTGTCATGAGACCAGCTCTAGAAACTGAGACAAGGTCAGGGACTGATGCTGCCCTCAGGTACCAGGGGGCCTGGCAGGAGGGAAACAGACGAATTGTTATCAAACTTATGAAGTCCTTCTGTGTACCGAAACATTTATATGTATTGGCCCTGTGAATGAGAAAGTTGCTGCTGATGCTAACTACCCTTCCTCAAATAATCATGAGGATCAAATAACAATTATTATTGTTATAACAAAAATAGCAGCAGCCATTTATTGGAGTGTGAACATGTGTTGAAGATAAGAGTTGTGAGCCAGGAAGCAATCAGATACGATCGTCAGAGCCAGTATATCCATCCTGATTTTACAGTGAGGAAGTGGTTTCACAGGGAAAAAGGGACTTGCTCAAAGTCCCACAGTGGGCTGGCAGTGGGTGGGATTAGGACTCAGGTCCTCCTGCCCCCAGGTTAGGGCCTGTCCTGATGCTGCCTTAGCTCTACAGCCAGCCTCAAAGAAGGCGAGCACAGCCTTGAACTTCCAGGGGCGTGCTGGGCCATGCAATGTTCTTTCCGCAGCCCCCGCCCTTCCTGACTCTAAGGGTGCAGCACTCCCAGGGTTGTACATGCTCTCTCTTCTCCATAGGCAAAGGCAGCGCCTGCAGGCCCAACTGTCACCAGACCTGCACTGAAGCAAATGCATTTCTGCCTGGCTGAGTCCTGCTGATGGCTCCTGGACCACAGTCCTGGAGACCGTATTGCCTACAGCCTCCAAGTAGTAGGCTTCAAGGGTTTCTGGTCTTCCTTTACTTAGCTGGAGGGACGTGAGCACAGGTAAGCCCCAAGCCTGAATCTGAGGGCCTGCTTTGGCATTGATGCAAAGAGGACCTGGTGCGAAGTTCAGAGGAGCAGAAACCAACTGGGCAAAGCATGGGCAATTGTCTCTGGACGATGTGTGTGTGTGGCTGGGAGGTGAGAGCTCCAGTTTCCTTCACCCATGTAGCAAAGTGAGGTGATCTGCACGGTGAAGGGACACACTCCTGTGATGCATGTAGGTGATATCCAGGGGTGGCACTGAACACGGAATCACTTAATGAGAAAGAAATGAAAAGTAGTTATATTTTCAGCCCTTCTCATCATACCATTTTAATTTGATGCTAGCATGTCTTTAATACTTCTCTAAGCCTTGCCAGTGTGCGTACGTGTGTGTGTGTGTGTTTAAAAAAAGATTTTTTTTTTAAAGCAGGCCTTGGGCTCGGAGCCTTTGGCAGGCAACAGTATCTAGTTAGACTTTAATAACATTGTTTTTATTGTATTTATTTTTACTTTTAGCTCCTATTTATGGCAGGTGAGACCGGTTTTCCATTTGCAGCAGTGATATAAAGTTTCCATTTTAAAGACATTTATTTAAGTTAAAAAGAGTCTATTTAAAGAAAAATGCTAAATGAATAATAATACAGGTGGTATGCAGACATAGCCTAGCTGGTAAAGGTGGTACAGTTACAACTGGAATTTGGGAAACGCTGACATATGCAATTGTGGAACAAAAAGTCATACAGTCTCAGAATCAAAGACCATTGCATTTTAGAAACCCAGGATTCTAGGATCCCAGAACACAGAATCTTAGCACCATAAATCCCCAAACGCACAATATATGAGATACCATAAATCATGGTCTCTCAGAAAACATTGGCACGTGGCAGGGAAGGCCTTGAAGCCATCTGTTGGTTCAATCCCCTCATTTTGATGTGGGGAAACTGAGGCCTCAGGAGATTAAGGATAGAATGATATAGCATATGTGAAAGAGCTGAGTAAAACATAATGTGTTCTTCAAACATTAGGGATATTTGTAAAAGGACCCTCGCAAAGTCACTGGGTGTTCCAGCAGAGAACTGGGACTGAAATCAGCTTCCTTGTTCCTGTGCCTGCGTCTGTTGCTTTCTTGGTCCCCCTCAGCTATAATGAGGTCCTTGAGGCTCATCTGGCCCAGGCCCAGCCTCTGCTGGGAGCTGGGGGGACATCTGCAGAGGGTCGGCCCGCTGGCCCCCTCCAGAGATAGGAACAGAGGAAAGGGGAGTGGTGGGGTTCCCACTTGCAAAACCAGCGTGCTGCCAGAGGGCCTCCTGGGGAAAATTCACTTTGTGATTCTAATTCAGCTTTTCTTCTGGGGCCTCAGTTTCTTGTTCTATCCAACAGTCAGGAACCTAACCAATGCTTTGCCTGAGCCCCAGGGCTGTAAGCATAATTCCTGGCTCTTATTTGAAGAGAGTAGGGCTCCACCCCATGGGAATCTTGGAGAGTCTCCGTGGGGCCCAGGACACTGGGCAATGCAAGGTTATTGAGAGCTGTTGATGTGATGAAGAGAAAACAAATCTATCACCCTGTTGGGAAAGACCCCAATCCCCCAGCTTCCGCAAGAGTGGCCTTCATTTCTCCATATGCTTGGAATTGATGGGATCTTCTTGGCCCAAGGCCCACTGCCCTGAATATTGAGGCTCCAAGTTAGGGAGCCAGGCTGGACCACGTGGAAAGCTCAGCTACGCTGCTCTGACTCAGCACCTCTGGGTACCTGGCTTTTAGAATTGCCTTAGCTGTACGTGCAAAGCGTGGCCCCATCTGAGCCCCACTCCTTTTTCACATAGTAGGGAGAAAGGACCTGTGGCAGGGGTGCGGTGGGGTGGGGCAGCAGTTTCCCTCCAACCACACGGCCAATGGACCCTTTCTCCTGATGACCAGACCGAAGGGAACTCCCTCAGACTATGTCTCCAGGAGGTTCAAGGCCACAAAGTGGCCCCCTTCTCATGGAAAGCACCTCATCTGCCAGGCCCGAATTTTCACACCCACTTCTGAAGTGCGTTCTCTCCCTCTCTCCCCCAAGAACCGTTTCATGTGGCTCGTGGGAGGGGAAATACCACGGGCAGCTGCTTCTCTCTAGCTGCCTGGCAGGGGCCACAGCAGCCCCCTCTTCCTGAGGTGGCCCACAGTCCACCTCTCGGGTGCCAGAGGCCCTGAGTGTTCACTGATGTGGATTCCTGTGTAAGTTCCAGGCGGCCCAGCAGCAGCCCCCACCAACACGACTGACCCTTCCCGGCCCACCATGCTCCAGACAGGCGCCTGAGGAGGAGGGGAAAAAAAGGACCACTTCTCGCAGCCGGCCCTCAAAAAACGGCTAAGCCATTCTCTCCACATTAATCATGGAAAACACAGCCTGCCCCAGCCTGGAAGGGAGAAAGCACCTTTTTCATCAGTCTGGCTACATGGGTCTCAACACAAAAAGTTCGGTCCTGGCTAAGCTCTCGCTCTAGACAGCTGTCCTGCCATCTCTGACCCATCTCAGCCTCTTCAACCCACACCCACAAAGGATAACAGGATTAAGTCAATTTCACTTTTTTTTTTTCTGAGAAAACGCCTGTCTTGTCCTCTGTGCAGTGCCGTGGAGGCCCGCTCACGGCTCCTTGGCACCCATCAGCAGGCTCCCGCCCTCTCTGGCCGTTACCCTGGGCTGGGACTGTTAAGTATTTCCTCATTAAAGCCCTGGCAGCTCCGCTCAGGTCTGTGAGCCAACACCAATAGTTACAACTGCCCTGGAATGTTTGGACAGATTTCTGCAGTTACGAGTTTATGAAGTTGAAAGGTTTTATAGATGGGGGACCGTGTTGGTGTTAGGGAGACCACGTCTCTGGGGGGCCTGAGTCTGCTGTCTTATGGTCCTAGTGACAGGAAGAGGAGGGGAGGGGGCCAGAGGAACCAGGGAGGCCAACCCGGGGACGAGAAGGGAGAGCTAGACCGCAGAGAGGGTCCAGACAGAACTGAGAGGGGCACCCAGGGCACTTTTGCCTCCAAATGAGCAATGCAAGCTCCACACAAGGGGAGAGTCTAATCCTGAGCACTTTTTGCAACCAAAGGAACAGCCATTGATCTTCATTGTTTTCTGTTCCCAAATCTGAAAACCTCAGAGCAAAATCAGGGCGTCTAGGGTAGGCTTCAAAACGGCGGGGGCCTCCTCTCCACGTGCTGTTTGTCTGTGCTTCCTGGGGGAGAAGATCCCTAAATTGTATTATTGAAAAGACATCTGTGACCAGAATTACAGAGTTATACCTACTCTCTCGTTGTGGTGATTGGCAAATTGAGGCCCATTAGAGTCATTCATCCACTCATTCATCAAATATTTTTTTAATGTCCAAGGACCGAGGTCCTATCATAGTAGGGAACCGGACAGAAGGTCCCTGCTGGCCTGATGCCGACTGCCCCAGGGAGGGAAAGGGGACACACACAGACATGAAACATGTGAACAAATAAATAAGAAATGTTCCGATGATGGATGAGGGCTGTGAAGATGCTGACATGGGGATAGGGGCTGAGTGGTTGGAGAAATCTCTCTGAAGAGTGACATTTCAGCTGGGGCTCCAAATTTAAGAAGGAGGCAGCCATGTGAAGGTCTAGGGAAGCGAGTTCCTGGAAGAGGGAACAGCCAGGACTAAGGCTCGGAGGGAAGGCAGGGGCTAGTGTGGCAAGAGGGGCGTGAGTAAGAGGCAAGGACAGGAGCACATGGAGCAAGGCCAGGAAAATGAATCGTGTAGGGAGTTTGGGGTTTATTCTTGGTGCAGTTGAACGAACCATGGAGAGTTTAGAGGAGAGAGGACAGAGATCCCAAGAGGGGCAGATACTGCCTGCCTAGAGAATCTCCAACTTAGAACTCCTGACGGCAGGCCCAGCGCCCTTCCCACTATACCACACTGTCTCTCATCAGGCTGTCCTGCCCACTCCCTCTCTGATTTTTGTGGAAAAGGAGGGAAAGCAGGAAAGGATCTTGGTGGATGGGGTTGCCTCCTTGACCATTGCAGCAATTGAGCTGTAGGCCACTCTGTATCAAAGGGCCCTATTGTAACATCAGGCCCAGAGAGGGAAAGAGTTTTGCCCAAGGTCACAGAGCATATACAGGTACATGGCACAGCAGGAAACAGACCTAGTTTTTCTCCCAGGCCTCTCCACTGGTCCACGTGCTCTGCTTTATCCCACACACTCTGGGCCTGATAGTTAGCCATAGGCCAGGGCCAGGCTGGGCCCCAAAGCGGGGTGTGTAGGGGTCTAGGTTCAGAGGAAATGACAAAGAAGAACTAAGTGGCCCTGGAAGAGAAGCTGAGGGAAAGGCCAGGAAACGCAAGATTCTTTCCTGTCATATAGGTAAAACCGCTAAAACGCAACAAAGCAAGGAGCTCACTTCTTTTCTATTTTAATGAAACTCCCGTTCAAAATGAGTTATACAGAAAAGAAGGGAAAAAAACCCCATCTATGGTCTCACCCCTAACACAGCCACCGGTGAACAATCTGGTATAGTGTAGATTTTGGTTCTGCTTTCTCTGTTTCACTTCAGTCCACCACCTGTTGGAAAGCAGTGGCATATAAAGGAAAGGGCTGCACTTTGCAACCAGGCGGCAGGGCTGGTGTCATGGGTGTGTGACCTGGGCAGTTGCACAGGGCCCTGCACACAGGACGGCCCATGCTTGGTTGATGTCCGGTGGTCGCCATTTTGAAATTCTTAATAATGTTTGAACCAGGGGTCTCACATTGCCACTGTTCCCTGGACCTGAAAGGGGTGTCAGAAGGGGAGAGTTGGAGTATGTTCCTTGTAGGGTTGTCACGAGAAATAACTGAGATTGGTTTCTCGGGGATCCTGAGGGCAAGGGTGTCCCCTCAGGGTGGTTCTACTTCTCCCCCTGCCTCCCACAATTTTGCTCATTTCTTGCCCTCTCCCTGGAGTAGTCCCTTGGCCTTGGGTGTGCAGTGGTCCCTGCCCTTCCTGGACTAGGCCAGCACCCCCTCTTCCAAGACGCCTTCCCTGTATCTGGAAACGCCCCCCACCCTGAACCTTGAAGGCACTTTCGTGGTATCTGATGAGGCCCCTGTTTCTACTTCGGATTGCGATAACTGTTCCCAGCTCTTTCTTCATCCTCAACTGTACTCTCAGACCTGGGATTTCATAGACCAAACAGTCCAAAAAATTTTTTTTAAATTAAAATCTGGGAGACTGAGATAGGACTGGCAACTATTTTCTTTTCATGTTTAAAAGACTATTGTTTAGTGTAGCCACAGTCTCCTTAAAGGACTTTTGACATTAAACCAAGCAGGAAGGGCATAGCTGCTGAGCAAAAGACAACCCTTCAAACTGAATGAGTGGAACTTCGGGAAAAACGACATGGTTCTTCTTTTCACTTTGCTGTCCATCCATGCGATCTTCCCTGTGGACCAGCATTTGTGGCTGTTCCTCATCAGAGTCAGCCTAGTTCTGTCGAAGGAGACCCTTTGCACAGCTCTCTGCCCTGGCCATGATATGCAAGGGGTTCGTTTTTTTCACCTTGAAAGAACAGCAGGGTCCGTGGATTCCAAAAACTGTTATTAATCCTTTTAAAAAAGCCGTGTTCCAACCAAAATGTGGACATGCTTTCAAATGTTTGTAGTGCCTCCCTCTCCCTCTCAGCTTTCAAGAAGTGAGGACTTCAAAGGCCATTTCCTTGCCGAAATAAACATTGGGGCTGGAGGTAGAAGAGAGAAACATGGGCTCGTTGAGTGGAAAAGAAAATTGTGTTTTTCTTCTAAAAGGCATCCGGACCCATTGCCATGAAAAAGGCCTCTGGTCTGGAGGACAAATGTTTAGGAGGTTGAGGACAAGGGCTGGGGGTGGGAGGAGTAGTGTGGGGGGGTGTATGTGGGTTGTGATGACCAGTCCCTTTGCCCTTGTGTACAAGGGCTGTTAGTGACAGAGAAATGCTTTATCAGTTGAGATTAAGAGCCCAACTCTGGATCCTAGTGGCTTCAATCGCAGCGCTATCACTTAGCCACTGTGTGGATGTAACTTTTCCTCACCTCAGTTTCCTCATCTGTAAAGTGGCTATTATAGTTTTTGTGAGGACCAAGCCAGTGAATGCTTGTGTAATTGCTTAGAACAGTGCCTGGCATACATATATTAAGCACTAGATATACGGTAGCTGTTGTAATTATTATTATTTATGAAAATGTCCAAAGGACAGTATGGCTATCTAATTCCCTTCTCTGAGGTTTTGCCCAAACTTGAAAAGTTCTACGATTCTGATTGCATCTCGACCCTATCCCATTCCCTCATTATAGGAACCAGCTGGATTCCCTGGAAAGGGAGCAGGCCCTTGGCTCACTTAGTGGCCCCCGGCACACCCTGCTATAGGGGCGTGGAGCAGATGGCCCTGCTCTTCTGAAAGGCATGGAGAGAGAGGTGGCACAGAGGGCTTTGGTGCTAGGGCCCTGGCTTGGACCCTCTGCTCAACCACCTACTAAGGCAAGAGTGACAGGCTTTCATCTGTAAAATGGGACTATAAGAGTCCTTATGTGGATGCAATGAGATGATGCTTGTAAAGGAGGAGGTGTGTGAAGCAATTTATTATTATTATTATTACTACTACTATTATTATTACCATTATTATTGGTATCTGGAGCCTGTCTGAAAGTAGCCTCTTTGGATATCCTCCAAAATCACATGGGGTAGGTTAGGTCCCGACTCTGGGAAGAAACGTGGGGTTGCACCCAAGCCTCAGGGGGAGGGCAAAAGATGAGTAAGGAGAGAAAGGCATGGAAGGAGCCAGAGAGACGATGTCCCCAGAAATAAAGCTGAAGAGAAAGGAGCCTGGTCTGGAAGCTGTAGCAGGCCAGAGATCAGACGAGTGTCCAGAGCCTGACCCCAGTGTGCGTCGAAGAGCGAGGGGAGGGAGTTCTCCACTGGGGTAGGTCAGCCAGCCAGAAGTCCATGGCAAGACAGGAACGACACAGAGAAAGGAGCTGGCCACTTTAATACGCAGAGAATGAAGACAGGACCCTGGCTTGGTTGGAGGGGGTGTCCAACTAGGCAGCTAGAGAGAAAGGGTTCTCTGTGAAACAGGCAGAGGAGGCCCAGGTGGGACACCTAAGCCCTGTCCCTGCACTGCCATGGTCCACACCAGGGATCCAGGCCAGTTCTACCCAGTTTCCTTCTCCATCCCCTGACTGACCACTCAGGTCCCCTGTCACTTCCTCTGAGAAATCTTCTCCTAACTCCTCGCCATCCTCCACTCCCCCCACCCCCCAGATCTGTCCTCAATTTCGTTGTTGCATCTGCCCTGTTCTCCTTTATTGCGCTGACCGCAAGCCTGATTTATTGTTTGAGTTAAATATTAACTTGTCTCTTCCTCAGAAGATAGATCTAGGAGGAGATACCCAGGGGCATCAGGTTCACCTCCCTCTCCCCTGGGATCAGCTCCGTGCCTGGGGCAGAGACAACTGGCAATAAATATTGGTTAAACAGACAAATACAAGCTATAAAGACATAGCTTAGCAACAGCAGTAGTGAGAAAGGGATTTTAAGCTAAATTCATGGATATAGGTAATGTTTCCTTCCTTCCTTCCTTCCTTCCTTCCTTCCTTCCTTCCTTCCTTCCTTCCTTCCTTCCTTCCTTCCTTCCTTCTTTCCTTCCTTCCATAATATATCAAGCACCTACTATGTGCCCAGTCCTATGTTAGGCACTGGGGTGCTGTGTAGAACAAGATAGGGAAGGTCCCTGCCATTATAGGGCTTATATTCTAGTGGGGGAGCCTTGGGAAAAGTAAGCTACAAATAAATGTATAGTCTGATACCATCAGGTAATGAATGATAAATGTCTTAGGGAAAAACATGTGGCTGTAGGTAGGGTGGAAAGGGAAGGCTTTGCTGAAGACCTGAGTGAAGTGAGGACATGGGGAAATGCGCCCCTGGTGGGGGGCCCAGCAGATGTTGAGACCAGGTGGTGAGGGCCTCCTTGGCATGTTCCGGAGGGGACTGTTTGTTGAGGTATAGAAAAGCAGGCTCGAAGGGCTTTGATTCTGGACAGGCTTTTCTATAATGAAGGAGGAAACAGCCCCAAAGAGAAGGGATTGCCCAAGCACGTCGGTGGCAGAACAGGAAGCAGAATCAGGAGTCCTGGCCTTTGTCTGAGCTCCCGCCAACGTGCCCATCCTCTGTCCCTCCTGGTCTGGGTCCAGAGCGTCCTAAAGGACCACTGCAGGCTGGCATCACCAACAGGAAAGCTGGTGGGCCTCTCAGAGATTGCCCAGCCTAACGTCCCATTGTGCAGACGAGAAGTCTGAGGACCAAACAGAAGAGGGGCCATGTCTCAAGCCACACAGCAAGCTTAGCCAGCAGAATTTTTAAAGAAAATCAGGTTCTTCCTCTTTGAAGCCTGACAAGGCACTGAGTAGGGAGGGGGCTGAATGAAAGGCTGCTGAGTGAGTGTGTGAATGAAGGCCCACAGGCTAAGGGGAGATACAATGGCCACGATACACTCACTGCCTGTCTTAGGTTGTACGTGCTATTTCCCTATAGTGATGATCAAATCGATATTAATGAGTGTTTGTTCATGTTTACCATGTGTCCGGCACGATGCTTATGTAACTGCCTTGCAATAACCATATGGAGTGGCCACCACACTTCCCACTTTACAGAGAAGGAAACTGAGACTTGGAGAGCCAAGTAGCTGAACTAAGGAGCCCAGGAAAAAGGGTGAATTCACAGAGAGAACCTTGGGAATGCAGAGGGTGGAGCGCTGAGGGCCCAGCCTTGGTGTGTCTAATTAGCAGCATTGGTAAAAAACAAAACAAAACTGCGGTCGCAGTAACTGTCCAGCTCATGTAAGAAGCACAAGAGAAAAGACAAGGCCTCAGAGCAAGTCTTTTACCTGTGCACAGGTTTTTAGGCTGCAAAGCCCCTTCACATCTCCTGCCTCATTTGGGTCTCACAAGAACCTGCTTGAGGATGGGGGCTTTTTTCCCCATCTTACCATGAAGGCCTAAGAAAAGTAAGGCCTAAGAAAAAGGGGAGTGCCCAAAGTCGCGCTGGGAACTGAAGGCAGAGTCCAGGCAGGTGTCTTGGTACCCAGGCAAGGCCTTCCCAATTCCCTTCTCCATCCCAGTGTTCAAGACCCTCATGGGGAAAGCCAGAGGTCAAGTGACCGTGTCTCCTGACTCCTGGTGTTTCGAGTTGAATTGTGTCCTCCCAAAAAGATATGTAGAAATCCTAACCCCAGTACCTGTGAATGTAACCTTATTTGGAAATAGAGTCTTGCTGATGAAATCAAGTTAAAATGAGGTCATGCAGGATTGAGGTGGGGGGCTAATCCAATATGACAGCTATCCTTATGAGAAGAGACGCACACAGAGAACACCATGTGAAGACACAGGCATACAAGGAGAACACCATGTGACATGACGGAGGCAGATATTGGAATGATGCATCTGCTAGCCAAGGAATGCCAAGGATGTCGGCCACCACCAGAAGCCAGGAAGAGGTGAGGATGGAATTTACCCAGAGTCTTAGGGGGAGCATGGCCCTGCCCACACCTTGATTTTGGGCGTCTAGACTCCAGAACTATGAGAGAATAAATTCCTGTTGTTTAAAGCCACCCAGTTTGTGGTACTTCGTTACAGCGGCTCCAGCAAACTAATATACTTGGTGTCCAATCTTTCCATCTATATCCAATAAGGGGGAGGGTCCCAGGCCCTCAATGCACAGGCCAGAGGCAAGGCCTAGGCAGGATTTCAACGAGCAGGGATAATACTGATAGTTTAATGTTTATAAACATCTTACATTGTTCTGTGTGCTTTCCAGTTAAGTAACACATTGAATCCTCACAACTGCTCTGTGAGTAGTACAGTCCGATGGTTATACCCATTTTAGTATTCCATTTAATAGTTCAATTGCTATCTCCATTTCATAGATGAGGAAACTGATCTCAGAGAGGTGAACTGAACAGCCTAAGAGCACACAGCTCATAAATCGCAGATCCAAACACCGGCAGCTATTTCTTCATCATGGCCCTGGTCGGGGTCCGAGATGGAAGTGTGTATCATTCCTGCCAGAGAGAAATGTATAAGCAAAGCCCCAGAAGGAGGCACTTGGGGAAAATGGTTATTTTTCAAGGTAGAGAAGGTAGGGAAGGACACCTGGTGAAGACAAGAGCTTTCTACAGGAACACAATGGCTTGGGCTTGGCCAAGGTCAGTGCAGCCCAGAAATTAAGGCTGTGGGCTCTGAACACGGGGCTGTGTCTTCAGTATGATTCTGGGTGACATGCTGTATTAGTCAGAACAGTTAGGTTACGCTGTGCTAAATAAGCAACCTGATAGCCTTAATGGCGTATAACACCAAGCCTTATTTCTTGCTCATGTTTTGTATTCACTGTGGCTCCTCTGGGCCCGCTCTCTCGTCTGCTCTGTCCTCAGTCCGGTCTATGAGGAAGCCCCTCTCTGGAAGGGTGTTGAAGGGCCTTGTACCAGCAATTAAATGCTCCAGCCCATGAGAAGGTACAATTCAGAACCAAATCTGGTCATGTGGCCCCACCCAAACAAAAAGGGACCAGGTGGTGTCTTCCCTCTTTGTGCTCGGGGGGGGGGGGGGGGGGGGGGGGGGGGCAGAAAACCAGAAATACTAATGAGGACCACACAGCTAAGTGGCATTAAATGACAGGGAAGGACACCATGAAAAACTGGGTTCCCTTTCAATCTCATTTTAGGGTTCATATTCTTCTGAGGAGAAAGCCTCCATTCAGTGCATCAGTGACACCTGTTAATCTCTGTTTTTGAGCAATTGAGAACCCCTCCCCCAGGTTCCCATCTTTGAACAGCACCAGTGTTTAGCTAGACTTTGGATGGAATTTACTAACATTATTTGGTTTTCGTTGCATTTATTTTTACCTTTGCCCAATATGGGCTTTTTATTAATAGTAATAATAAAAAGTTTCCTTTTGGAAAAGAATTAATTTAAGTAAATAAAACACAATGAAAAAAGAAAATGAACAGAGGGAACTTTAGAGTCAGAAGGCCTGGGTTCAAACCCGAATTCCTCCATTTAGTACAGCGGTTCTCAACCTGTATACAGTTCCTCGTGTTGTGGTGACCTCCAACCATAAAATTATTTTTGTTGCTACTCTATAACTGTAATTTTGCTACTGTGATGAATCGTAATGTAAATATCTTTTTGTTTTCCAATGGTCTTAGGCGACCCCTGTGAAAGGGTCGTTCAACCCCCAAAAGGGTCGCGACCCACAGGTTGAGAACCGCTGATTTAGTAGTTCCTTGACCTTGGGGGCATGTAATTGAAACTTTCTAAGCCTCAGTTTCCCCATCTGTAAAATGCAGTAACACGAGTAACTACATCACAGGGTTGTTGGGAAGTATTGGTCAAGCTCTTACCATACTGCCTGACCCATAATAAGTTCTCAATGTTAGCAGTTACTATTATCTAGCTGGGTGGCCCCTTCCCCTCACTGACCTCAGTTACCCTTTCTCTGAAGTGGGTTCAGGGGATGATCGATGGCAGCCTGTCATCCCTACTTAGGACAGTCAAGATGCAGGTCCTTGAATGCCAGTGTGACTGAATTAGGTAGGCAGCGAGAGGACCCCAGCAAGCCTGGCAGCCCCCCACTTCCCTCCCTTGTCCGGTCCTTCCCTGCAGGTGTTGTGTTGGGCCTCTGGCTGACAGCTGTGTTTTCTCTGCTCAGCAAAGGCCTTCACCATAAACAGCAGAAATCGGGTGACCTCCAGCCCCTGGAAAGCCTCACCGCTGAGGCCTGGGTGAGAAAAGGCTCCTTGTGTCTGGGATCCGGGTGGGCTCTGCATTCCTCAGGTCCAACCATTCGGGCCGATTTGCTCCTGGAATGCCGCTGGAAGGCAAGGGCCCCTGCCAGAAATAGCGGTGGGGTGGCTTTGCTGTGGTCTTCCTGTTCCAAGAAAAGGCTCACCTCCAAGGGCCGTGCTGGGGCTGGGAAGGCTGAGGATCACAGCACCCTGGACAGGACACAGGCTGCCCCCTTGGGAAAATGTCCAAGCTCTTTCCAGCTTCGCTCTGATTCAGGCATCTGGTGTGTGTGTGTGGGGGGGGGGGACTTCAACCTACAGAGGTATGGAATTGTATTTAAAGAGAAATGAACATGTTTTAACAGGGCATTCCCTGTGCTCATCCTGCGTCGCTCCCTTTCTCACTATAGTCACTGTGTTCATGGCAGCCCCATCTACCTACTTGCCGTCCCTCCCACAGCCGACTTTCTCCCGGCACTGGTGTTTGCCCTTGCTCGTGCCCTGCGGAAGTACTTTTCCTCCTGCCTCTTTGGAAGGCTGGTTTCTTCTCATGGTTCAGCCCTCACCTCTCAGTGCAAACACCCACCCCTGGCTTCTCCATTTAAATGGCATCCTCCAATCACCTTCAATCATATCTATAATTTTCTTTCTTATTATCCATTTGCCTTTTCCTCATCTCACTTTTCCTCACTAGAATGTTAAGTACCATGATGCAGAGACCATGACTGCTCAGCTAAGGCCTTAACCATGAACATCAGCAATTGGGTGACCTCCGGTCCCTTGAAAGCCCTATTCCCAGCTCTGGCCCCACCTGGTAGGCACTCAGTGAATACTGGTTCAATGAATGAATGAGGGAATGGGTGAATAAATAAAAGGAGAATGCTAGAAGAGACCCTACATAATTTTTTGCCATTATCTTAATAATAGCTACCAATTTTTGAGAGCTTTCTCCATTCACAGGGCCAAGTGCATGACATACATTATCTCATTTATGCAGTCCTGCCACAGCTCTGTGAAGTAGATACCAATTTTCCCATTTTCAGAGGCCCAGAGAGGTTAAGTAACTTGTCAAGATCACATGTGAGTAAGAGGTAGAGTTGGGACTCCAACGCCAACCCAGGCTTATCTTGTGAAAGTCTGTGGTCTTAACTACATGCAGAGTTGGGGAGTGACTTGCCCGAAGAGGGGTGGAGGGAGTGTCAGAGAATCTTCTCACTGCCCCCCTCCCCCATCCTCTCCCAGCCTAGCCAATTGTTAGTGCCTTCTGCCCTGGGCTCCTTCCCAGGGAGTATGTGGGGTCAGCCACCAGCTTCCATACAGCACAGACAGTTGCAGTTGGCGTTTCTCTGAGTCATCCAGGCCCCCCCCTCGCCCCCAGGTCAGTTCCCAGGCTGTCAGGCCATGACCCGAGGCCACTCATCTGGCTCACTTTCCAACACCCAGCCTAGCTGAGGATGCACCAGGCTCACAGAGGTACAGGGGAGGGCCGTGTGGCTGCTGTGTTCCTCTCAGCCCCAAAGAATGCTGCTGACTCACAGCAGGCAGGTGGGTGGACTGTGAATCAGGGGTGATGTAGGCACAGCCCATGAGAAAGGAACAGAAGGTCTCAAGGTGGAAGGCAGTCAGCCCCAGTTCGTGGCCTGACAAGCGTAAGGACTCTCTCTACACAAGCTATAGTTAACCTCTAGCTCAGTGACCTCAGACGGCTTTTCTTTCCCTCGATGGGCCTCGGTTTCCCTGTCTGCATGAAGCAGAGGCAGAGCATGATTCATGATGGGCTGTCATCTGTGATGAAGATAATGAAAGTGGTTGAGAACCAGGTGATATAGGGTCTCAAGTGCCAAGTGAAGACTGTGGACCAGACTTTGTGGAGGCCTCCTGGCCTGGGGAGTTGGGAGTCCTGGGTGGAAGCTTCATCCTTAACACCAACTGATTGCATGACATTGGTAGAATTACCTCCCCTCTCTGGGTCCCAGTTCCCTTCTCTATCAGAAGTCAGCTTCTGGTAGGCAGAGTGGACTGTCACTGACTTGACTTTTGTCTATACTCTTCCCTCTGATGAGAATGCCCTGGCCACCACCTCTGCCTCCTAATCCTGCAAAGGCCTGTTCAAACACCACTTTATCAAAGGGGCCTTTCAGAACCTTCAATTCAAAATTCATTTCTCAATGATATTAAAATGATGGCATGAACTTACATTCGATGACATTAAAAAAAAAAGTCCAAAATATAGTAAGCAAAAAAAGCAGGACACAGAAAGGTGCTAGTGCTATTTAGAAGCTGAATTAATTTAAATCTAAATAGCCGTACTTAACTAGTGGCCACCAAATTGATGGTGTAGTTTTAAATTCACTTTTAGCTCTGATGTTTTATGGTTTTGTATTTATTAAACTAAAGTTTCATTTTCTCAGAAAAGCACCCTGTCTCTCTCCTCTTTAGGAGATGAAGTCTCCCTGACTAAAACCATGTGACTCCAATGAGAACTGCCATCTATTTGCAGATCCCACCCCTAGTCCCTGTTGATTGGCCAGGGCAGGCACATGACCCAAGCGAGGCCAATCAGAGCTCTTCTCTGGGACTTCTAAATTTATTGTGGTGAAATTCACATAACTTAAAATTAACCTTTTAAAAATGAATGAGTAATTAATTCAATGTTGTGCAACCACCACCTCTACGTAGTTCCAAAACCTTTTCATCATCTTCAAAGGAAACTGGGTTAAGCAGTTGCTTCCCATTTCTCCTTCCCAATTTCCCTGGCAACCACCGATCTGCATTCTGTCTCAGTGAATTTACTTATTCTAGATAGTTCACATACAGTACACGAACTTTTGTGTCTGGTTTCTTTCTTTCATTTAGCATAATCGTCTAGAGGTTGTTCATCACGTTGTAGCATGTAGCAGCACTTCATTCCTTTTTATGGAGGAATAATATTCCATTGTTTGTATTTACTACACTTTGTTTATCCATTCATCTGTTGCAGGACTGTTGGACTATTTCCACCTTTGAGCTATTGTGAACAGTATGGCTATGAACATTCGTGTACCGGTATATGTTTGACTCTCTGTCTTCAGCTCTTTTTGGTAAACAGTTAGGAGTGCAATTTCTGGGTCATATGGTAATTCTATGTTTAACTTTTTGTTTTCCACAGCGCCTGTGCTATTTTACATTCCCATCAGCAATGGATGAGCTCTCTGGGACTTTTTTTTTCTTTTTTCTTTTATTTCTTCTTTTTTTTTAAAAATTATTTTTTATTGTGAAATACACATTTTTTAGAATTAGTTTCAGCTGTACAACACAGTGCAATAGTTATACTTTTTACCCCTCAAAGTGACAACCCCCCACCCCCAATCCGCCACCCTACTTCCCCCCCCAATAGCATACGTATCTATTACAATTCCCTTGACTCCATTCCCACACTATACTCCATGTCCCATGACTATCCATCTATCTATCTATCTCTATCTCTATCTATCTATCTATCTATCTATCTATCTATTCACATATAGTTGACATACAATATTATACAACATCAGCGTCAGTCTCTGGGACTTCTTAACTTGGACCCAAAATAGGGTGGCTCTGAGTCTCTTCATGGTGACCCTGGGTACTACTTGTCTGGAAGAAGGAAAATGGTACCCAAAGAGGCAAAAGGCTAAAGATGGGAAGCGTTCGAGTCATCCCTGAAGTTCTGCTCTATCCCATCTCCTTCCTCGTGGTTACGCAGGTCAGAAAACTCCCCCTTCTTGCTTAAGTTGGCAAATTGGGTTTCTGTCACACAATGAGTCCTGATCAATAATACTCTCCGCTCAATGCTGAGTTCAGAATCTTGACAGCTCGAGGTGTGTTTGAGGGTTATTCTAGCTAGAACCCTCTACATGGTGAGCCACTAAATCCCAGCCTGGACCCTGCAACCAAACCACTCTTTAGTTCCCTCTGCTCCTCTCCAGGTCATTAGCCAAGAGCTCCAGGCAGACCCCTAAAAAAGATTTGACCCTGGCTGGTCATCTGATGACAGAGTCAGCCTAGAGGCTAGTGGGAAGGGCAGGTGGGAAGTGGGTTGCAGGAGAGGAGAGGGCTGGGGTTCCCCTGAGGACACTGAGCAGGGAAAAGGGGAGGAAAGCTGGAGGCCAGGCCTGGGGAAGGAGGAGGAAAAGGTGGAAAGAAAAACCCAGCAGAATCGCCAATGTTTAGATGGCCTTTCCAGGGTAATTGAGAAAGCTCACTCAGGGCCAAACATGAGGACATATTCCTTCAGGTTCTGGGAGGAAATCATTCCGATTTCGTTTTCTGAGTGGGAGAAAGAAACAGAAAGCGATGGGGAAGGGCGGTTTGGGAGATAACCACTCTAACTCCTTAATCCTCTAAGAATCTCAAATCTGGGATCTGGGACCTCGGGAGCAGAGCCCAGCCAGTTGCTCTTCTAAATAGGATCTGGGGAACACACTTAGGCACCAGGATGAGGGCCCTGGGGGTGGAGGAAGGGAAGCCCTAGTTGTGAACAATGAGAGAAAGTTCCAGATGGCAGGAGCAGTGTAGCATTTGGAGAATGAGGGCAGGCCGAGGTGTCATCTTAGGTATACTCTTGGTAGGAAGATGATTTTGCAATCATTTTCTATAGGGAAAGTGGAACGATAAGCCACGCATCCCTCTTACATGACTAATTGAATGATAGTTGGAATGCATAAAACATGGGACTGCACACATGGGTGTGCTGCTTGTGGCACGGCTCCGGTTTGTGGTCTAAAGACGCAGGTCTTCTGACAAATTCTATTTCACATGTGTATTAGTTTACTAGGGCCTCCATAACCAAGTGCCACACACTCGGTGGTTAAAACAACAGAAATGTATTGCCTGCCTTTTCTGGAGGCTAGAAATCTGATATCAGTTCTGGCAGGGTTGGTTCCTTCTGAGGGCCGTGAGGGAGTCTGTTCCAGGCATCCCTCCTCACTGCATAGATTCTGGTGCTTTGCTGACAATCTTTAGTGTCTGTTGGCTTATAGATGCATCACTCTGACCTCTCCTTTCACCTCTACATGGGGTTTCCCCCTATGTGTATGTATATGTGTCCAAACGTCCCCTTTTTATAAGGACACTAGTCATATTGGATTAGGGCCCACCCCAATGACCTCGTTTTAGCTTGATTACTTCAGTGAATACCCTATTTCCAAATAAGGTCACATTCTGAAGTCCTGGGGTTTGGGACTTCAATGTATCTTTTTGGAGGGTTACAATTCAAGCCACAGCAACATGACAACCATAAAAAAAAAAGAGAAAGTTTATGATGCATTTATAATTGTATCCATTGGACTACAGAGACTTTTCCTGACTGGAAATAGCTTCTGTTTTGTCTAAGCATCTCTGAGCACCAAGTCCTTTGCTTAATTGTACAGGGCTGATAATTGGAAGAATTTTCCAGAGCCTAGCTTCTGTCTCCCTAGATTTCAAATTGTCTCTCCTCTCCAGCACACATAGTACTGTTGCCAGGTACCAGAAGACATGTTCACATCACCATGCAAGCTCTGAGCCTGCACCTTTGCGTCATTACACCAAGGGAGTCAGCTGGGTGGACAGCAAAAGGGTCCTGTAAGACATTTATGTACCAAGACAGCCTACTTAACGATACATTGAAACTAGACAGCCACCAAATGCAAACTAAAGGTATCCTCAATTCAACTTCCTCTTAGCCAGACCCCAAAAATGCCACAGCCATTCCAAAAACATCTGACGCGAGGAAAAAATGACAGAGAGTAGGTCAGAGTGGGAAGAATCAGTGATCTCAACTGACTTTAATTAAAATGACTTGTGTAAACTTCACAGACACTGTGAACACATGGGAACATAACTATGGGAACACATTGTTAGGGCCCCTCCAGAGGCTTAGAGGGGGCCCGTGCCAGGGAAGGATCCTGAAGCTTAAGCTGTTCTAGTTTCAAGGTCCATCAGCCTCGGGATGGTGCCTCTCTCTGTCTTAAGAATTAACTCACAAATGTTCACTTGAGAAAAGCTAATTCATCTCCAATATGACAGACCCTGTGCTAGATACGGATGAGGCAAAGATAAACAAAGCAAGCTGAGGGCAAATCCAACTTGTAGACATCACAGCCTCCCTGAGGGGCCCAGCCCCAGAGAAACTAGACTTTCCCAAGGGTGAGTCATTGGGTGAAGAAAAAAACAAACAAAACTAGCCTCCATTTAGGCTGGAAAGCAGGGCCTTTCCCTTTGAGAAGTGCAGTGATAGCTCCCGGGAGGAGAAACCTCCCAGGATATTTTCAGTGCTGGAGAGCTTTGAACAATAGAGCTGCAGCCCACAGGGAGAGGCTAGCCATTAAACCAGGAGCATGAGAGTCAAATCACCAAAGTCAGACCTTGGAGCTATGCTGCTCCCAGGAAACTTCTCTTGCCTGAGTCCTAAACCCAGGGGACTAGAACCTTAGCCTCTAGGTATGACCTTTGACCTTGGCCAAGACCCTTCGGGCTTTGACCTGGGATGAGCAGAAGCTCATGAATGCCTGAATCAGTCCTTCCTGCCAGTGACTAACCAGTCCTAGCTGCCTGCCTCAGCTCCTGGCCAGCCTCATTCAGGATCACAGCACTCCAAATCATTTGAAGGACATGGACTCCAGAACATTCCTTTCTCTGATCTTTAGTCTCTTTTTATGTCAAGTAGAATGACAATAGACTATCAGTTCCAGGATAGCCAGGAAGTTTGTCTTGTCCATCCTTCCAGTCTCAGCGTAGGGGAGTGGACGGTACATAGTAGGTGCTCATAAGTGTTTGTTGAATGAATGAATGAATGGGCTAAAGAGATCCTTGACTTTTGAGTGGAGGAGACAGTATACTTGCAATAGTTGGTGCTTGTTCAGTTGCAAGTGACAGATACCAATGCATGATATCTGTCATGAGAATGAAAATGAAAATGAATGAGAATAAAAGACTGTATCAGTTCACATCACTAAAGTCCAGGGGTAGTTCTAGCTTCAGGATTTATGTGCTGGATTGATAAAATCAATCGATTTGTTTCCACCACTGCATTTGCATTCCTCTCTGTTAGAGTGAATCCCAGGCAGATCTAGGCTTACAGACCAGCAGAAAAGAGACAACCTCAAAAATTCCAACAAAAATGTCAGAATTGAGTCTCATTGGACCGACTTGGGTCACTTGCCCATCCCTGAACTAATAATCACGGTGTCCAGGGACATTTGCTGCTCTGACGGTCCAAGCCTTCTCCTGGAGTTGACCCATTAGTGGTGAGGAGCAGTTCTGCAAAAGGAAAATCTGGGTTCCATCATTAGGAAGGGAGTATGGCTCCAAGGCAGACAAATCGGTGCCCAGCAGTGTTCAACTAAAGTCTGAATTTGTAGGCAAATCTTTCTCTCGCTGAGCCTCAGTCTCTTGATATGCCACTGATGACGATGACAACATTAACAAAAGCCCTGCCCTTCTTCACATCCTAGAGCTTTTGTGGGGCCCACATGAGAACATGAGTTATAATAATAGCTAACATTTATTGAGGCATCACTAGGCATCTGACCCTGGGCTAAGTAAATCCTTTACACATTTATTTTTATATTTACAACAATCCATTTACAGATGAGAAGCAGGTTATGAGGGGTTACAAGGCTTGTACACTGTCACACAGCTAGCGAGGGTGGAGCTGGGTTTAAAGCAGTGCCCTCAAGCATGAAGCTATATATAAACTGTAAATAATTTTACGAGGGCAAGGGATTATTAGTAATGGTCTGTACTGGTAATAATAGTAATTTTTAAAAACTCTGAAAGGGAAATTCAAATAAATTCAAACAAATGTTTGTTTAGCACCTACTATGGGCTGATCACTCACCAGGGGCTCAGAAGGAGACACATAAATAACTGTGAAACAGGCAGACTGTGATCTAATAGAGCCATAAACACGACCCAGGGGAGTGTGGGAAGCAAGATATTGACTCCACGTGGGGAGGAGAGGGGGGAGGGGGTCTGGAAAGGTCTCTTAGAAGAGGTGGGACTTGAGTTGAGCTTTAAAGATAAAAGGATGTCCACAAAGGGAGAAAAGGGAAAATCAACTTTGTAAGGAAACTGGCAGGATCTAAATACGCAGAGCAGAGTTCCTGGTTAAGAGTTAAGCACTTATATGCAAAATAACTTTCACACCAGCAGGAGCTTCCAAAAGTGATTGACTAAGTGGAGCATAGCAGTCACCATGGGAACAGAGGAAAGCCTTATATCTGTCTTTGGTGAGTCTTCCTGACTTCAAGCTGTCTAGCCAAGGTCAGGAGGCAGTGGGGAAGAGGGGGTGGGGGTGGGGCTGGGTGGTGCTATCCTTTAGAAGAAAAGCCCGGCAAGATTGTTGCCCCAGGAGGTTGACGCTTGTTTCACCAGGAGGCAAAACTGACAGGTGACGTCTGGGTCTGAGAAGATAGACAGCTAGGGAAAACCTCTGCCTTAAAGGGCTTTGGGACATACAGAAGCTCTTGAAAGGAGGCATTGGGGGCCTCAGAGAAAGAATGTGAAGGGCAGGAAACAGGCCTAAGAGCAGGCTTGCAAGGTAGCTCCCTTCCCACTTGGTGCCTGAGGAGTAGAGCAGTGCAGGAGGCAGCTCTGTCCAGGATGTCAGAGGAGGAGGGAGCCTCCCAAACCCTATATCCCAGGGCCCATTCAGACCTTCCAGGGCCCCTAGGGACCACCAGCCTATTCCAATGCATTGCGAGAGTTGACATCTAACCACTGAAGTGCAGGGGGGAAGCTATAAATGAATTGACAGGCCGGCTGTCTTTAACAGGAGAGTGATTGGTGGGAGATTTAATACAGATTCGAGACCTAGGTTCAAATCCTGACTGCCGACACTTTCTAGCTGTGTGATCTTGGGCAAGTTACTTACCCTTTCTTTGCTTCTTGGTTTCTCCATCTGTAAGACGCAGAGGATGATAATAATTTTACCTACATCATTGGCTTGTGTGAGAATTAAGTGAGATCGTGGATATAAAGAGTCCTGCATGGTACTTGGCACATAGTAGATGCTCAATCAATACAAACTATTATATTATTATTATTACTGCCAAATTTCAATTTGGTGTTAATTCACGTGGTTCCCCCCCCCCAGGCAGGGTCTCCTTAGAGTTTATGCTAAAAGCCAGTTTCTCTAAGTTAGTGCATGACAATGACAACATTAATAGTAGTGATGGGACTATTAACCTTCCGTGTAGCCAGTGGCTGTGACGAAGGAGTCAAAGTTCTATCCCTGAGTGTCAAGCAAAGGAGCTTGAGCTTTTTACTGCAGGCAGTTGGTAGCCACTGAAAATTTTGGAGGAGAGGACTGACTTGATCAGGAGAATACAGATTTTTATCTCTGAGGCTATACAGTTGTAGGCATAGACCCTAAGGATAATGACAATCTAAGTTTAGTAACAATCATAGCAATAGCTGTCATTTCGTGAAAGCTTATGATGCACCAGGCACTGTGCTAAGAGCTTCACACTCTTTCTTCTGTTGTAATCCTCACAACAACCTCATGAGGTAGGTACTATTATTATCCCCATCTTACAAGTAAGACAACTGAAGCACTGAGGGCTTCACTCAGGTAGCTAAGTCACACAGCTAGCAAATGGCAGAGCCAGGCTGGAATACAGGCAGCCTGGCTCCGGAGGTCTCACATTTAGCCAGGACTCTCTTTTGCTTTTCCTGAACCTGGAAGGAACTTGGAGCCTTGGGTGTGTGTGTGTGGGGGGGGGGTTGCTGATGGGCAGCCTGTCATTCTCACTTTTAGGAGCCCTCCATTTATCTGGATCCCAGCACCCCCACTCTCTGTCTGATTCTCTGGGCCTTCACCTCTTTCTTTGAAAATCTCATCTGGTGTGTGTGTGCGTGCTTGAATGTGTGTGCATAAGAGAGAGAGAAACATCAGCTGACCAGTGAGGACGGAAGCCACTGGACATCAAAGTGGGCAGAGCCCCGGATGGATGGGCTGGAGGCAGGCCTGGGTCCCGTTAGGCTAATTTTTCCCAAGGCTGGCAGAGGCCGTGGCGGGAACTTCTGAGAAGGTGGAGAACAAGTCCTTTCATACGGCCTCCCTTTGAGCTGGCCTCGAGGTGGGGCGGGGGTCGGGTAGGTGGAGGGTGGGGAGTGTGCGGAGAGGCGAGGCCGCAGTCGGGCTGGGCAAACAGATTGGGCAGTGGCTGTGAGCACAGAGCACCCATTGTGTACCCAGAGCTCTGCTTTCAATAATCTACTTGGAAGAATGTCTCATTGAGTGCCAGAGAAAGGAGCCATTGAAGTGCCCGGGCCAGGGCCCCATGAAGGGTTAAAGGCAAGGAAGGGGCTAGGGGTGCCTGGGCTCTTGGTCCTCTTGGCTCTGATGTTCAATATGGGGACCCTGACACTAAGACAAGGAGCACCCAGCAAGACCACCAAGAGGTCCAGAAGCAAGGATCAGGGGTGTATGTGCTTCTCTCGGAAATGCTAAATGGGGTGCCCCAGCATCCACAGAGAAAACACTTTCCCTCTTAGACCCATTTTGCCCAGGTAATATCCAGCAAAAGCTGGGCCTCAGATGCCCTGCTGCCTGCCTGCCCACTGGGAGAACGGCTCATCTGGCCTTCTTCCGTGGACCCTTAACTGGGGTCTTCGCAATACATTCTCCATAAGGCAGCCAGCATGGCTTTCTTAAACACCTCCAACCTTTCCATTAACCATTAATTAAGTATAATTAATGACGCCCCAGTTGAAGCATGGGCGTTAACGTGAGAACCAGTGGCCTCTAGACTAGGCGACCTGTGGACCCTGTGGAATTTTCTCTTGCGGAGGTGTTTTTCAAAGAGAGAAGCTGCTCATTAGGAGGACAGGGCTTAACTGTTGGAAAGGGCACCAGAGGTGGAATTCTGTGCTTCACTCACTGTGCTTCTTTTCTGAGGGCCACTTAGCCCTTTCAAGCTATAGAGGCTTATGGGGCTTGAAAAGCAGGGAACGTTTGTGGGCTGTGAAGGGGAGGCAGGAGGTAGATGAGGCTGGCCTGCCACTGAGGAGTGCGCTCCTGGGTTACTGAGCCTGACCTCCAGCATCCTCCAACAAAACCCGCTGCAGACATTACTGAGCCTGCATCTTCAGGGAGGATGTTCGAGAACCGAAGCTGAGCATACATATATCATGAACTTGTCATAGTAACCATTTTGGATGGAAACTTTAAAAAATAGCTGATGCCTTCCCCTAGCTTTCTTAAAAAGAGGTTCCTGAACTGAATTTAAACTCTAGAGGGCAACCCATCCTTCAGCTCTGGGCTGGGCTGTGATTTAGGGATGGCCTTGGGTCTGTTTAGGTAAATATGGCTCTTTGCTCCTGCACCAAATGGCCCTAAACTCCCAGCCTTTGAAACTTATCAGTCTGATTTTTATGTTTACTCTTTTGCTTCTCCCTAATGTTTTCCCTTTGAAACTGTATTAGTATAAAACAGGCAGTTGCCTCAAGCTATCGTCTTATATATTCTTTCTGAGCTGCTTCCAATACTCTTGGGCTGGGAAATGAAATCATTAGCCTCATAAGAAATGTGTATGAAGAGTCCATAGGCTTGGAGTGAGGCAGGCTTGAGTGGCTCTCATCCGAGTTAGGAACTGAACTCTGACACTTTTGACTGTTCAGAGGTCTTCTATGTTTTCTCTTATGTCTTTGTTTTGGTCCAGCCTAGACACACTGGCCTCCAGAGGGTGACAGCATGCATAAGCTGGGCATAAGATTTTTGCCAAGATCAAGGAAGTCAGAAAAATAAAAATACCTGTACAAAGATAATTTTAGTTCAAAGGTGGCCAAACACACACACACACACACACACACACACACACACACACACACACTCACAGCATAGCAATGAAAGCTAAAGCTACCAAACAGACTCACTCAGTTTTTTACTTTTATATCTCTGTGTCCTAAAAAGTTTTCTGGGGATAAATAATTAGAACCATAACATCTTCAAGTTGGAAAGTACTTTTAAAGTTCTTTAGTTTTGCTCCCCATTTTAGTTCAGGAATCTCTCCTATTACCTCCTGGACAGATAGACATTTGACCGACTTCTTGCATAATTCCACTAAAGAGGAGCTCCGTGGTTTTGTTTTTGTTTCTGTTTTTTTTTTAAAGATTTTCATTAGGGCATTGGGGGAAGGGAACAGTGCTGGGGAATTGGGGGAAGGGGAACAGACAAGTTGCTGTCGTTTTGTTCTTCAGTCTAGTTGTGGAGGACGTTGCTTCACTGGCCCAAGTTGGTACCATCATTGCGCTCTTCCCGGGTGAGGCAGATCAGTCGCCGGCTTCTGGACCGCCGCTCACTGCGGCTGCTGGCCGCTCACGCTGGCTGCTGGCTACATACGGTAGCCCATGGCAACCCACTGCCACAGGGGCTGCAACCCACTGCCACAGGGGCTGCAGCCTACGCCCTCACCGGCGACTCACGGCAGCCCAGCTCCAGGTTGAGCTGTTGTTCAGCATCTTAGCTGTGGAGGGCAGTGTCACTGGCCCTCATATGTGGGATCCGAACCGGAGCCCTCTGGCGTCCCAAGCCAGTTCTTAACCATCGCGCCACTTCGCCGGCCCAGCTTGGTGTTTTTTGAAGTCTGATTTCATCAGTGGAAATCTCTGACAGAAAGTAACCGTACTGTTTCCTTGCCACATCTGATCCGTATTTCGTGTGCAGAAGTTAGATTTCTCCCAGTGTTTTAATGTGGCTATCTTTGGGGGGTTTGGGGGTGAGCTCATCCTTATATGAATGGGGGTACAGATCTTAACTTGTATGGGATAGATTTCCTGCTGTCAATCATCTTGGAAGCAGGTGGGTCCTGAGATAGAAACTGCAAAGGCTAGCTTCTGTTTCTCCGAGACTTATTTCTTGGACCTGACCTTGAGATATCTTGGAGCTCTTGAGAGTCTACCTGGGTGGGGGTAGGGCTAATAGACATTATCCCAGGGAAGAAGGCAGGCAAGCATTCTGTAGAGGACACAAAGGGAAGATGAGTGAGTCACATATTGAAAGCGATGACCTGAATTCACATTACTCTTTGTGGTTATTTCCCCGTTGTCAACCCTGAGCCTTTGGAAATGTCTGGTTTAAACGTTCCAGCCTGGCCCCATTGTGTAATGGCATTAAAAGAAGAGTTGAAGGTCAGTGTTTATTTCCCTAGAACATTAGAGGAGGGATGGTGCTCCCTGAGGCCACTGTGGGTTTTGGTGATTACTGAGGGGCTCTTAAAAGAAATATGAATATTGGGGAATAAGAGCTAAGCCCGAGAGGTCCACCCACTCTTCTCCACATGGTGATTCACCCATCACTGCCATCCTTTTATTCAGCAAGCTGCCAGATTTCCTACAAAAGTAGTCCCTTAAATTGGGCTGAAATGTGTCTCGCAGTCATTTTTACCCACGGGACTTAAGTTTTTTTTCCTCAGAACCACAGTGGACAATCATGATAACCACTCACATTCCCTGAGTGCTTACTATGTGCTGGGCACTTGACTGAGCACTGTATTGTATCTCACTTATAGTATCATCCCATTTTACAGATGGGGAAATTGAGATTGAGGGAGGCAAAAAGAATTTGTCCAAGGCCTGATTGAACTCAAGCAGTCTGATGTCACAGCCGAGAGTCGTGAACTCTCAGGAATTCTGTTTGTCTTGTCCCTGCCACAGCCTCACAGAGATCTGCAGCCTGTGAGCTTGCTCCCACACCTTTTTTCTTCTGGGCTGAATTCCCACCCCATCCCCCTTCTTGCCATTTCTCCTTGTGCCGTTTCTCTAGTTCCTCTTGACCAAGGCCTGGGACAATTAAAAGGATGCAAAACTCAAGTCCATCTGATGTGTGTGTGTGTGTGTGTGTGTGTGTGTGTGTGACTTGTCCCACTTTAAGCCACAGGACAGCCTTAGGAAGAAGCACTGTTTTAGCAGCCTTCCTCTCAGAAGGCTGTATTTTCCTGTCTGTCCTCAACATTTCTCCTGCTAGAACAACAGGCTCAGTTTTCCCTTTTGATAAATCTGGTCACCCTAAATATGGGACGTTGAGCAAATAGGAGCTGCGGCCCCACACAGCCCTCATTTCAAAATGCAGATTGACTCGGTCTGCTATTTTGGAGGACTGGTTTCTTTCCCCACACGCAGTGGTTTTAAGGAAGAGGGAAGGGTTCATGACAGGCTACTGGCAAGGGAAAGACGCTAAGGGAGAAGACACACCTGGGCAGTCTTTGTTTCCCAAAGTTCACTGGCCTTTCAAGAGGGTCCTTGGTCACCAAAAATTGGGAAATACAGCTTATCAACCTCCCTTCTGGAGATTAGCATGTTAAACATTTGAAGTCCTGGTAGTAAAGAAACCTAAGTGGTTTTGTTTAACTCAGTTCTCCCACTTAAAAATGTAGCCTAGTAAAAATTTGGAAAACAGTGATGCAAAGCAGAAGTTGCAAACCGTCACCCAATGGCCTAAAACGACCCTCAGGTTTGATTTGGCCTGCACCGTGCTTAATTTTGCTTTAAACTAGTGATTAAAAATTGGAATATTTCTCATAATAACCTGCATTTGTTTGTTCTTAAAAAATCCAAAGACCCAGACACACTGGTCCGCATGCTTCCCCCTGCCTTCCTCTGGCAATAAAAGCCCTCATCCCCCCTACTCATTTATGCTACTTGGCTGGTCCAGGGTCTCCCAAGCTTACTTTCTCTGTCATGGGGATTTCCTTGAGTGGGAGCTGGTCTGGACAACGTGGATACCCATTCGTCCATTCATTCCGGTGACATATACTAATTGAGCTTCTAGATCCTGTGGATACAAGATGTATACAACAGCCTCTGCCCTTTGGATTCTAGCGCTGGCATGCTAAGATTCCAGTTGTGAGCTACAGAATGAGGAGGAGGAGGGGCTGGGGAGAGGGAAGTTGGTAAGGCCAGAACATAGTTTCCTGATTTCCAGCCCCTGCTGCTTGCCAAAGTCGCCCCCTGTTCTCCACTGATCTCTCTACTGCCACTCACACAGCCACTGTGAGCCCAGGGGAAGAAGACCTTCACTTGTTCTGTGACCTAGACCAGTTCCCGCCCATCTCAAGGCCTCAGTTTCTCTCGCTATAGATGACCGGGTTGGAGTCGAAAATGCTGTGCATCCCTCACAGAACTGGCACTCAGAGATGCTAAGATTCCATGATTGAGGAATGTCTGACCGAGCCATTCCGGAGCTGTTCCATCGAATTCCAAGCAGCCCCCTCCCTCCTTTCCTTAGTCCGGGCCAGGGCGGGGGCTGGAGCCAGAGGGCCGAGCGGGCCTGGGCTTCCCGCCCGGGGGCGGAGCTGCCTCTAGGCGTCCCGCCCCTCCACCTGGGACTCGGCCCCGGCAGATGTTACAACTTTTTCGCATTCTCTCCCGCGGTGTCACCCCCCCAGACCCGCCCAACTCGTGCCTCCCACCCCTTTCCCGCTGGGGTCCTGCCCACCTCCCCGCGGGGAGCCCAACTGTACTCAGGACTCCGGGCGGGGCGAGAGGCCGGGCTGGGGGCTGGAGGGTCGGGAGGAGGAGAAAGGGAAAGCAGAGGCAAGAGAAATTAGGAGACGGGAGAAATCGAGGGCTAGAAGGAAGAGGAGAGAGTCCGAGGATGGTGGAGAGCACTTTTTGGAAGTCACCACGCCGCGTCTCAGGCTGGCCGGGCTGAGCTGGGGGAGAGGGAGCGAGGGCGGCGCAGGGCAGGCGAGAGGGCGGCGAGAGGCAGCTCAGCGCGGGCCTGACCTCCCCTGACGCCGAGCTGCGGCCGCGCAGGTCCGACCTCGCCGTCTGGTAGCCGGTCCCGGACCATTCACCCCTCCGCCCCCGGGGGCGCTGATCGCTCCCGAAGCGTCCAGGCCAGCTGACCCGCGGGCGTGCGGACCTTGCGCCCTGGGCGCGCACAGCGGTGAGGCCCGGGGAGCCCTGCGCGCCGGGGCACGCGGGCGGGCATGGCGATGCACGCCCTCACCGGATTCTCGCTGGTCAGCTTGCTCAGCTTTGGCTACCTGTCCTGGGACTGGGCCAAGCCGAGCCTGGTGGCCGACGGTCCCGCCGAGGCCGGTGAGCCGCCCTCGGCCGCTCCTCCCCAGCCTCCCCACATCATCTTCATCCTCACCGACGACCAGGGTTACCACGATGTGGGCTACCATGGCTCAGATATCGAGACCCCTACGCTGGACCGGCTGGCCGCCGAAGGTGTCAAGTTGGAGAATTATTATATCCAGCCCATCTGCACGCCTTCGCGGAGCCAACTTCTCACCGGCAGGTAGGCATGGCCCAGGTCGCTGGAGCTGGGCGTCCAAGCCCCAAGTAAACCCAGTCGTAGATTTCCCCTGCATTTGCAATCGCCCCTCAGGGATATGGGAAATCAGGTCTATGGGCCAATTCTGTCTCCAGTTGGCTGTGTGATCATTAGTAATTCCTTTGCCCTCTCTGGCCCTCAGTTTCCCTGCCTGTACACTGAATGAGTTAGATCACCTTTGAGGTCTTCTTCCTCTGGTATTCTAGGATACTCACACTGCCCACCATGTGAAGGAGACATCGGTCATCCCTTTGTTAGAGGGACATGGCAGCCTCTGACACTTAGGTTTGAATGCTGCTTCTGCTTACACACCCTGAGACCCTGAGCAAATTACTTAACATCTCTAAGCCTCAGTTCTCTTGTCCATGAAATGGGGTGGGGAACAGTTTTTATCTTGAAAAGCAGTGGTAAGGATGGAATGAGTGGCGCGTAACCTGCTTGGCTGTCAATGAACGGCAGCCTTTATGTCACTGGAGGGATTAGCGTCCCCAAACTATGACTACCTCGGGAAGAAACCAAGGAATTGACAGGTGGAGTGAAAGACGCACACAGTGCGCCGTGACCTGTGTAGCGTTAGGTAGTTACTTCATTTCTCCAAGCCTCTGTTTTTTCATCTGCAAAATCCTCCCAAATTGGTTGGGAGCCTCAAGGAGATGTGCTGCTTTCTCCATAAGGAGTTGTCCACAGGCAAGGAGGCAGGATTACAGGATTAAAAGAGCAAGGAAACGGGAGGTGTGGGTGTGGAAAGCAAACTCTGGCCTGGCTACTTAGGAGAAAATCCTTTGGCAAGGCTGAAGCTAATCCTCCTTGGATGGGGTCCAAGGCCTGCTTTTTCCCAAGTTCCACCCAAAAGCCACTGGTGTGATCTCAGGGAACTAGAGCCTTAATCTCTCTGTTTCCTGGATGGGAGAAACTGAGGCATGGAGTCAGGGAGGGCCCAACTCATGCCTGGACCCAACGTCAGGGCCTGTAGGAGACGGGGCTGAGAGGCCAGGTGCTTGGCAGGGGTCCTGGAGCTAGGAGTCGAATAGCTGCCTTTTCTTCCTTCAACCTGGTACTCAGCGTGGAGATCCAGAAACAGAGAGAGGGACCTGGAGAAAGAGGACGAGGGGCCAGTGTCTGCGTTCTGGGTTGCCGTGGTGGTCAAAATGAACCGGTGACTAACCTCCAGAAGAGGGAGGAGGGATCTGCGTTACCAGGAGCTGCGCACGAGTTAGGATTTCTGCCCTGAGAGGTGACTTTTGGTTTAAGCGGGGGAATGAACGGCCAGCAGGGCAGCGTTCCATCCCTCTGATCTGTGAAGTTAGCTGAGCGTGGCTGGGCAGCGTCTGCCCTCTGCCCCCTGCAGCTGGCTCCTTCTGACTGGTGCTGACTACTCTCATTAGTGTTTGTTAATGCATCCAGTCATGTTTGGAGAGAGCCAAAGTTTCTCATGTTACTCACTTGGACACGGGCTTCAGTGACTCTGAACCGGCCCACCCACTTTACAAAGCGGTGCTCTATGGTGCCCTCGCCCCTAGAAAGAGACTCAGCCTTGACTCAGGGCCCTAGGGTACCTCTTGTATCAAATCTAATCATTCATTAGCTTGATTGAGGTCTGCAGAGGCCAGAGCACCAAGAAATTTTGAGCAGGAGTTGCGTAGACCTGGGTTCAAAGCTCAGCTCTACTGATTGCCAGCTTTCTGAACTTGGGCCTGTTGCTGCACTTTTGGGAGCCTCAGTTTCATCATCTGTAGAATGATGGGGGTAATAATAGTCTTCCCTGTAGGTTTTTTTAAAAATGAGGATTAAATGAAATAATCTATGTGGAATATAGTATTAAAAATGGCAGTAGTAGCTAGTGATAGCTAACAGCAATAACAGTTTTAAGATAAGGAAACCAAAACAGAAAACCCACCCCAGTGCCCAGGATAAAGGCATCAGGTATTCAGGTCTGGCTTAATCTGGATGCCCCAGGGGACAAAAAAGGCGTGCGCTTCTAATATCCTTGTGAAGTTCCAGGCTCCTTTTTTACTCTGGACTTTTAAGACCTGAGTAAAGGCAAGACCCCATAAGCAGATCCCATGGGGGCCTTGTCCACAGCAGGGGGAATGGGATTTGAATGAATGAACGAGGAATGCGGGATTCTGCTAATCATTTGCTCCTGCTTCAGGATGTTAGCCTGTGTGCGTGACCCAAATCCAGGGGCCACATGAACTTATGGACTCCTCTCATAAAATTTGGGAACTGGAAGATTTTTAAAGATCTCCCATTTCAACCAACTCACTCCTACACGTGAACAAACTGAGGCCCCCATGGGGGAAGGAAAGGGGCAGCCTAGCTTGCCGGAAAACGGTCTGTGCTTGGACTGCTTGCACTTCTGTTTAAGTCCTGACTCTCCCCCTGCCCCTGACCACTGAATAATCTTAGGCAAGTCCCTCTCTTCCTCTGGACTTTAGTTCCAGACAAAGTGAATAAGCTAGAAGATGACTTGGGTCCCTTCTGGCTCTAAAATTCTCTGAGTATCATTCATTTGTTCATTCATTCATTCATTCCATAAGTAATTGAGTGTCTTTTAAACACCACCTGAGTGCCAGGAATACAACATTGAGTGAAGGACAGTCCCATTACATATCACTGGCCCGAGAGCACATACGCTGAGTAGAATTGCATGGCCACGTAAGACAATGATCATGGGTACGAAATACTGGGGGAACCCAGAAGCAAAAGTGACTCATTCTTTGAGAGAATCGTGAGAGACTTTACAGTGAGGGTAACATTTGGGCTGGGCTTTGAACAGTGAGTAGCAGTTTGGCTGGCAGAGCAGGACTTGCTCGAGGCCTCATAGCAAGTTAATGGCTTAGAACTTAGAAGTCTCTGAAGATTGCCGGGGAGACAAATCTCAATTCCAGTTACTAATTGTATGAATCACTGAGCAAGGGATTATTTTACTGAGCTTCAGTTTCCTTATTTGAGAAATGGGAATAATAACGATACACACCCCGTAGGCTGCAGTGAGGATTTAGTGAGATAATTCATAAAGGGGCTTAGTGCAATGCTGAGCACACAGTGAGGGCCTGGTGTTAGCTACTATTATTTTGTTGTCATGATTAACTTGGGTTCTACTCTTAACTCCCCAGCTTCCTTGCTGTGGAATCCTGGGTGAGTAGCTTAACCGTTCTGAGCTTCAATCTCCTCACCTGTAAAATTACAATAATATCTGCTTCAAATGATTTTGAGGATTCAATGAGATAATACATTTGAAGCTTTTAGCACATTTGATAATACCTGCTGCTTATTGTTAACTATGTTCGCTGGTAGCACTGGAACCAGAGCCCACCTCAGGGTGAGTATTAGGGGTTGGGTGGACAGAGCAGTGTAGTTTCTAGCTCACCTGTGCCTTCTATGCCCTTCCCTCTTCCCACCAGGTACCAGATCCACACAGGACTTCAGCACTCCATCATCCGCCCTCGGCAGCCCAACTGCCTGCCCCTGGACCAGGTGACACTGCCCCAGAAGCTGCAGGAGGCAGGTTACTCTACCCACATGGTGGGCAAGTGGCACCTGGGCTTCTATCGAAAGGAGTGCCTGCCTACCCGCCGGGGCTTTGACACCTTCCTGGGCTCACTCACGGGCAATGTGGACTACTACACCTATGACAACTGCGATGGCCCTGGGGTATGCGGCTTTGACCTGCATGAGGGTGAGAGTGTGGCCTGGGGGCTCAGCGGCCAGTACTCTACCATGCTCTACGCCCAGCGTGTCAGCCACATCCTAGCCAGCCATAGCCCCCGGCGGCCCCTCTTCCTCTATGTGGCCTTCCAGGCAGTGCACACGCCCCTGCAGTCCCCTCGTGAGTACCTCTACCGCTACCGTACCATGGGCAACGTGGCCCGGCGGAAGTACGCCGCAATGGTGACATGCATGGATGAGGCTGTGCGTAATATCACCTGGGCCCTTAAGCGCTATGGTTTCTACAACAATAGTGTCATTATCTTCTCCAGCGACAATGGCGGCCAGACCTTCTCAGGAGGCAGCAACTGGCCCTTGCGGGGACGCAAGGGCACTTACTGGGAAGGTGGCGTGCGGGGCCTGGGCTTCGTCCATAGCCCCCTGCTCAAGCGAAAGCGCCGGACCAGCCGGGCGCTGGTGCACATCACTGATTGGTACCCAACCCTGGTGGGTCTGGCAGGTGGCACCGCCTCGGCAGCTGATGGGCTAGATGGCTATGACGTGTGGCCAGCCATCAGCGAGGGCCGGGCCTCACCGCGCACGGAGATCCTGCACAACATTGACCCGCTCTACAACCACGCTCGGCACGGCTCCCTTGAGGGTGGCTTTGGCATCTGGAACACTGCTGTGCAGGCTGCCATCCGTGTGGGCGAGTGGAAGCTGCTGACTGGAGACCCCGGCTATGGTGATTGGATCCCACCGCAGACGCTGGCTGCCTTTCCTGGCAGCTGGTGGAACCTGGAGCGGATGGCCAGTGCCCGCCAGGCCGTGTGGCTCTTCAATATCAGTGCTGACCCCTACGAACGGGAGGACCTAGCTGACCAGCGGCCCGACGTGGTTCGTGCCCTGCTAGCCCGCCTGGTGGACTATAACCGCACAGCCATCCCTGTGCGCTACCCGGCTGAGAATCCCCGAGCCCATCCTGACTTTAACGGGGGTGCTTGGGGGCCCTGGGCCACGGATGAAGAGGAGGAGGAGGAGGAGGAGGACGCAAGGGCTCGAAGCTTCTCCCGGGGGCGCCGCAAGAAAAAATGCAAGATTTGCAAGCTGCGATCCTTTTTCCGTAAACTCAACACCAGACTGATGTCCCACCGGATCTGATGGGGGGGAGGTGAGGATCTCTGCCCCCCTAGATATACTCCCCTACTCAAGCCTGGCCCTGTTCCTCTCCAGGGCCTGAGGTCATGTCCCCATCTGCAGGGAAATGGAGGGGGTGCGGCCCCTCCGTTGAAGGGTGGGGAGCTTGGCTTGGGGGGTGGCAGGAGAATGAACTAGACTGGGATTCCTGGGCCCCAGTCTTGCCTCTCCATTGATTTGTTCTGTGACCTCAGGTGATCTGCACAAGCTCTCTGGGCCTCAGTTTCCTCACCTGTGAAATGAGCTTTAATGACTCTATGGCTCTGTAGTGTGGACCTGGTGCTTGGGGCCATGGTGGAGTTCTTGCCAACTTCACCATCTCCCTCCCAGATCATTTAAGGCCTCACCTTTGAGCCCTCTGTGATTCTGCTTGGGTGAGGGGCCACATGGAGGCAACTCTAGGCCTGGACCCCAGCCATGGCATTGCAATCTGGCTGCTCTGAAGGGATCCCTGATTGTTGAAGGTGGAGGTGCAGGAATCAGGGGGTGACCTCCCTGGGTCCTTACATGGCCTGGGCCAGTCCTGGGGCTGGACTGGTGGTAGAGGCTGTGGCGGAGAGCTCTCCTTTCTGTTCCCAGAACTCAGAGGAATTGGCCCAGCTGTTGGTGCTACAGGACCAAAGGTGGTGGACCAAACAGCTGTGAAAAGAGCCCCTGAACCAACAAACAGGACACCTGGGTTCTGCTTTGACCTTGGGCCCAGTCCTTCCCCTCTGAGCCTCAATTTCCCCACCTGCAAATGGGGATGCTAGCCCTGGCTCTGCCTACCTCACAGGGCTATAGAGGACTGGCCAGGCTAGCGGTTGTGGGGGAGCCGTGAAGCTGATTAAAATGCAGTAACACAAAAGCAAGGGCTGTAGCGCTGTCAATGAGCACATGTGGGTGTGTGCACATGTGTCCTGAGGGCAGGTGTGAGCTCACCGCTGGCAGAGCGAATGGGAGAGGAGGTGGAACATGTGGGTTCTGGCTCCGTCCTGGCACGGATCCACTGTGTGACCTTAGGCAAATTCCAGACCGTCTCTGGGCCCCAGTGCCCCCCGTGTGCAGTGGATGCTCTAAGAGCCCTCCCCACATGGCCATTCTGGGCTCCTGTGTGTGTGTGTGTGTGTGTGTGTGTGTGTGTGTGTGTGTGTGTGTTGGGGGCATGGGCTTAGTGATGGGAGGAGGGACATGGGTGTTTCAGGGCCTGCTTGCTGCATCGCAGGCCTCCATCCATCCGCACACTGCGTTCTGCATATCTCTCTTCAGGTTCCAGTCAGCGCAGCGTGTGTAGGCGAAAGCCCTGCTGTGAATTTTGAAAATAGTTATTTTTGTCACTGGCAAAGGAGGCCTGTTAGGACTCGTCAGCTTGTGGATAAGCAGGACGGGTGGGGTGGGGTGGGCTCTGAAGATTGCCGGGGAGACAAATCTCAATTCCAGTTACTAATTGTATGAATCACTGAGCAAGGGATTATTTTACTGAGCTTCAGTTTCCTTATTTGAGAAATGGGAATAATAACGATACACA
>NW_017732238.1:355553-513375 GCF_001890085.2 Hipposideros armiger | reverse complement strand
CCCCGCAACTGGAACCTTTCTCTTTCTCCAGGATGTTGATGTTGGGGCCGTGGTGGGCAGAGGCCAGGACTGGCTGAGGCCTCTGGATTCCTGCCAGCCCTAGTGCTGGCTCAGGAGGGAGACTCGGACGAAGTCACCCACTGGGATGGTGTCCCAGGCCCAGCATACTCCAGAGAGGGGTTGTCCGCAGCCTGCCCCTTCCCCAGGACACTCTAGCTCTGCCAGGAGCTTGTCCCAGCTGTGTGGGCTGGGCCCTTCCAGCGTGGCAGGGCTCCCCTGCAGCAACAGGCTTGTGTCAGCTGAGTGGAGGCCTTGCCTATGCCTGCTGAGTGGGCCCTGTCCCAGATGGCCCAGCCTCCAACTCCAGCCCCCCTTCTCTTCCTGTGCCCCTGACTTTTGGGGCCACAAGTGCAGGACCATAAAAAGCCCTTTCTATTCTCCCCTAGGCACCAAGACCCACCCCCTGTGGACAACCTGGCCTCAAACATGGAGAGCCCAGCTGGGGCTGGTGGTGGGCTCCTGCTCCTGGTTTCCCGAGAAAGAAGTTCAGTCTAATCTCCAACCCGGCGTAGAGTTTGCCTGGTTGAGTCCTACCTAAGCCAGAGTCCAGCAAACAGCCCAGGAGCCCCACTCAAGCTTCAGCCTGAGACCTGATCCACAGCCCAGCAATGCCCAAGCCTGCCTAACTGGGGCACTGGCAGCTGGCCTGGTTGAGTGACCAGAACTCTGGGAATTGTGGCGAGAGGCTCAGCCTGCTTGCTGTGGCTTCTGCTCTGTCCAGCAATCAGCATGGCCTCCGCCATCCCTATCTGCCTCTGGTTCCCCCCAGTCAGGGCACCTGGGTCTGGATTCTGTCAGGCCAGGCCCCTGACTGGCATCACTAGGCAGATGCTGACACCACCTGTGGAGGGGAAGGATGCGAGGAAGGGCAGGCCAGAGGCAGCTGTGGCCCGTTGGGTCACAGATCTGGGGGACTGGAGCCCAGAGATGGCAGACGAGCCCCCTGTTTCTCATCAGGCTGGACCAGGTATGCCAGTCTGATGGGTCTGAGCAAGGGGTAGCCCTTTTCGAGCTGGGCCCTGCCTATGGAACCCTGGGCTGGGATGACCAGTCCCCTAGGAGCCAGGAGAGAGCCCCAGGCATGTCTGGAGAGGCAGAGCTCTTAGCCCCACCCTGGGCCTTGGCACCATTTCCTCCTCCCACTTGGTGCCTACTGGCTACCTTGGGACCTAGGCAAGCAGCCCTGCAGTGTCAGAAAGAGGGAGGGCAGAGCAGGGTAAGAGAAGGAGCACTGTTCTGGGAGTCAGGGTTCTGAATTGTCCTGACGCTGCCCCTGACTTGTGTGACTGCAGAAGGGCAGCTTTCTCTCTCTGGGCCTTGTTCCCCCATCTGTAAGGGATGTGGGCTCCCTCAGGGCTCTTCCAGCCCTAGTGGAGGCCAAAGAATACAGGGCAGGGTGCTGAAGTCACACAGATCCCAGACGGGTAAGTCATGTCATGTCTCTGCAAAATCAGGCAATGATCATATGTCTCATGGACATTCGTTGTGAAGTATAAACAGCACAGTTAAGTGCTTAGCACAAGGCCTGGCTTGAAAGTGGAAATAGCTATTTTTCCTGTTCTTGGAGTTCATGAAGGAACATCTTGTCCCCATATTTCTCAGGAGGAAGCAGAGACCCCAATGGGGAAAAGATGTGCCATGAGCACTCACAGCCAATGGCAGGACTTGATCTTGGGTCCTCTAACTGTACGTTGTGCTGTGCAGACGTTGGCACAGTAGCCGTGGTCCTCTGTCTCTTGGCTCCCTGCTCCCCTGTCCCTTGCAAGGATTGCCTCCTATGTGGGACCCCTCAGGGGACAGTGCTGCTCCCCGACCCCTGACTTCTCTTCCTCCTGAGTACAAGTCCAGCATTATTTACTGCAATGCATTACTCAGATCACACTCTGCCTAGACCCTCTGCAGGATCATTTCTCTCTTGGCCCACTTTCCACCGATTCTGCCCCTTATACTCACTGCCCTTAGTGGGACAGGCCTCGTGGGGACCCTTTGGATGGCACGTTTTCTGTGGTGCCTGCCCAGGCCCTGCAGGACCCTGAGGCGCTCAGGCATGTGCACGTGAGCATGTGTATGGGCTGTGTGTGTGTGTGTGTGTGTGTGTGTGTTGCGAGGGAGAGGGGTTGAGTTGGCTATTACAATGCTACTGAGGCGCTGATCTACCCCCCACCCCTTGCCATGGCCCCGGTTCCCATTTGTCCTCCCCCATCTACGTGGCTTCCATCCTGTATTCACTTTCATGTTCCTTATCCTAGCACGTCAGAGCGGTGCTCGGTGACCTGGAGGGCTCCCACCCCTGGCCATCAGCCCGTGGCATGCAGATTGACTCTTGAATACCGCACGCATGTTGCAGATGGGGCACACGTGCTGGCTCGCATGCCTGCCATAGCCCTGGGGAGTAGAGAGTTTTGTCAGGAACAGTCCCCCTGATGCAATCATCGGCTCATTCTCTCAGAGCCACAGAGGCAGGGGCTGGCTCCTCGCTGCCCGCCACCACTGGGCACAGCTGCCAGCCTTTCAGGCCCAAGAGGCGGCAGTGAATTACCAGTGCTTCTCGGCAGGGTGGCAGTTACACTCAGGGTGGGAGTGCGGTCCAAGGCAGTGCCCACACCCCTGCACCAGGCTCTTGAGGGTTTGGAGGTGTGTGTGTGTGTTGCCAAGGAGACCTTTTCCTTTTCTTCTTTCTCTTCCTCCATCCCCTCCTCTCTAGCCATCTCTCCACCATCAGGATACTGCAGCCTAGGTTTGCTCATTCTGCAGTACATTTGCACAGGGTTTGGGCCAGCACTGGGAGGATGAGAAGAGTGACAGAAAGGAAGGGAGGCAGAAACAAGAAAAGAGGTGAAAAGGAATGGGAAGGAGAGGGAACACTGAGAAGGAAGGGCTCAAGGGAAGGAAGGAAGAAAATGGGGGAAAGGTGAGAAAAAGAAAAAAGGAGGGCTGAAAAGGGAGACGGAAGTTGGGAAGAATGGATGGGCAAGGTAACAGCAGGGACGGGTGGGTTGGGGCTGAGTTGGTCTGCCCACTGAAGCCACATAGCTCAACTCCATGGTTCCTGTCAGAGGCAGAGAGAAAGCTGGCCGTCTATGCCTCAGTCCCTTCACATTCCCCTCTGAGTCACTGCTGGCTCTTCCTGTGATGACGGGGGGAGCTCCCCTCACGTGCTCTGCTCTCTTCCTAACATGCCCTATTTCATGGGAGAAGGAGAGGGGGAGGAAACAAGGTGGTCAGGCCAGCACCAAGCCAAGTAGCACTATCCCCTCCTTTTTTCAGAACATTATATTCCCATTAATATAGCCTCAGGCCTTGTGACGCCTCTTCTTCTAGCCTCAGTCCTTTGTTCTATAGGAATTGCTGCAAACCAGGCTTGGACAAGGTGATGTTCAAATCATGAGCTCGACTTCAGTGGGAACTCAGAGAACGACACCTCAAAGTTCTGGGCCTTGAAGATGGTGGTGTGTGCTTCCATGGTGCAGAGAGACCAGTGTGAAGGGGGAGGGCCTTTTGAGTCCTGTGATCCTAATGGTTTCTTATCTACTGAGCTTTTACAGTGTGTCAGCCACTGTGCTCATCTCATTTAATCCACAGGACAGCCCTGGAGGTAGGGAATATTATTAACACTACTTTGCAGATGGAGAAACACAGGTGCAGAGAATTTAGGATACTTATTCAATATCCCACAGCTCATAGGTCGTGGAGTCGCTCTAACCACTCACTGCACCACACTGCCTCTACTCTCTCCTGGACAATGACTGGGGTGGTCATCAAGGGCTGTTCCAGCACTTTCATGTGTGGAAACCAGCCCCTCCTGGGGACAGGCTAGAGGGTCTGGGGCAAGGAGGTGGTGGTACAGCCCTTCCCCCACTTCTCCATTTACGCCTCTAGCCTCTAGCATGTTCCTTGCCTTGCCAGCTGCCCACTGGCTGTGCGCCCCAAGCACAGGCCTCTCTTCTTTGCCTCTGAATTGCAACGTTGGCGGCAGAAGCGGGAAACATATTGTGCACAGAAAAAAAAAACACAAAAAAACCTGAGTGGTTTTTCCTTTTTCTGAAGGTGGTAATGGTGCAATTAGTGGCTAAGCCATTACCCCTCCTCCCTTGTTCTCCCCCCCATCCTTCCCTCCTGTCTCCTTCCCGTTTCTCTCCTGGGAAGAAGTGGCTGCATCAGACAGCCAACCCCATCATTCTTACCCCTGACTTCCAGGAAGAGGGGCAGAATTCAGGGGAGGGAGTGCCCAATGTCTTCAGGCAACCCTGGACCCAGGCACCCTAGGGCAGTGAGTTAGGGACCTGCTGGGTTTGGGGGTCACCAACAAGCAGAATACCGTGTCCAGCAAGGGAGGAGACCAGTGAGGCAATTCAGGGGTTCAGAGGAAGTGGGCTAGAAACCCAGAGGGTTTGGATCCTGTTATTCGACCTGTGCTTATTGTGGGCAAATACTGGCATGAGGCCTCAGCCTGGAGGGCTGTAAAGTGTGCCTGAGTGGAGGCGGAGGGTGTGAAGGGTCTGAGATTCTAAGTCGAAATCAGAGTGATGCAGATGGTCATGGTCCCGCTTTAGACCTTCCTTTTCCTCTTTTAGAAACTAAAAGGAGGCCTCCACAGCCATTCGTCCACTCCATCTTCACAGCCTTCCTCTGCAGTGGCAGCTTTGTTCTGTTATGTAGACAAGGAGCTGGAAGCTCAGAGAGGGGCAGTGACCTTCCCAGGGTCACACAGCTAATAAATGTTGTAGCTGAACTTGAACTCAGATCCTTAAACTCCAGTCTTCTTCTTTCTTAACCCCCCAGATCTTGGGGTGAGATTTTGGGGCCATAGCTACTGCCCTGAAGAGTAGAAGTTGGCAGGGAAAGTGCCCACAAAATTCGGGAATGAGGATTTCAGGACAGATCCATGGCCGCTCCCCTCCAGCCAGGCCGTGCTCCCCTCCCCACTGCCTCCTCCACCTTTTTCACCTTGACTGGAAGCACAAACAGAAACTGGGACGTGGGCCCCAGGAGACCAGATCTCCATGGTCCCTCTGGGGGCATGGGGTGGGGGAGAGGTTACGGAAGAGGCCTCAGGAGGGGAACAGCTGTTACAGCTGAGAGGGGTGAGGATGAGCGGGTAGCCAGGGCTGTTCCCTTTAGAATCCTGGTGTCTCCCCTGCAGTTGCTCCCCAAGCTCGAGAAGCAGTGTGATGGACAAGGTGGAAAAGAACAGAGAGAGCAAGAGCAAAATAAGAAAGACGGGCAGAGGGAAAAAAATAAATAAATGCAGAGGGAAGCGGAGAGGCAGTTACAGAGACTACTGTGATCCAGAGAGAGAGAGAGAGAGAGAGATCCCAAAGAATTAGCCATCGTTTCCCTGTAAACCTTAGAACCCGGCTGTTGCCAGGACAACGGGGCAATACCTGTCTCTCCAGAGATGAAGTTGCCAGGGTAACTGCATCCTGTCTTTCCTGGGGACCATCCCAGAATGTGGCATCCACTGTTACCATGGCAACTGCCTTTTTGCCCCACTTAATCCCATCCTGTCTGCTATGCGAGCCCCATAGTTGGAGGTGGGGGAGGTGGGAAGAGGGATCACTTGTGGACTAAGTTTGTTCTCCTCCCCCTTCTGCAGCCCCTCCCCCAGTCCATCACCTCAGGGTGGGGGTGGAGGTGCTGGGTCCACCTGCCTCTGGGCTCACACAGGCCTGCAGTGTTGTGTACGGTTGGGCCAGTGTGTTCTGGAGCAGGTTTTGCACTGGAAGGCAGGCAGGTGTTGGGGAGGCAGTTACCGGGGCAACGGGAACAGGGCGTTTCGGAGGTGGTTGCCATGGGGACCTGGATGCTGACGAAGGCTCGCGAGGCTGTGAGCAGCCACAGTGCCCTGCTCAGAAGCCTGGGGCTCGTCAGTCAAGCCGGTTCCAGGTTCTCCCTCGGAAGCACGGGCAGGCAGGCGAGTGGCTCCTAGTTCCGGGAGCAGAACAGCAGTGCCCCAGCCCTGGTCCTCCAGCCCCAAGCCTCACCTGCCCACCCAGCACCAGGATGGCCACCATCACCTGCACTCGCTTCACAGAAGAGTACCAGCTCTTCGAGGAACTGGGAAAGTGAGTTGCACCTCAGAGTCCTGGAGGACACAGGGGAATGGTGTCACGGGCAGGGGTGTGCACCTGTGGTGCTTCCTGTGCTCACACAGGGAGGAAGGCTGTATGTGTTTGGGAACACTTGCATGTGCAGAGTGCCCAGAGCTGGCCATGGGCATATTTGCGGGTTCACAGATGTGCCAAGGCCAGCTGAATGAGTGTGTGTATAGGGGTAAAGGGTTGACGGTGCATGCCAGTGAGTGCGCGCACACACACACACACGCACACACACACACACACACACACACACACACACACACACACACACAACCACATGGCCTGGGCAGACACAGATTCTTAGAAACTCAGGGTTAAAAAGGGATTTTCCCATCAGCTGAGTCCAAGGCTGGAAACCCCTGTTGAGTTTCTCTTGAGGTGGCCATCTGCCTCAACTTGGATACCTCTGGTGACACAGAGTTCACCACCTCAGGTAGTTAGTCCTTCATGACTTCAGACACCTGCAGCGACCATGCAGAGTGGCCAACTTGTCCCTGTAAGCACGTCCTTTCCTCACTTTCCCCTCCCAGTGCCTCTAGGAGTGAGGGCATTGGTACAGCAGGGGTTAATAACTGAACGACTGGTGAGGCTTTCTGGGTGTTGGGAGGAGGGGAAGGGCAATCAGGGAAGTTGGGGGGAGCACTGCTGTTGCAGGGGTTAGTGGTGCGATGGTGCACCAACCCTGGTCCCTTGGCAAAGTTGTCCAGCCCCAGAGCTCATTTTCTGCCTTTGATGACTCGTGTGGAGAAGGGTAGGAGGACGGAGGCAGAGGGGAGCCCCTTGGGGGAGCCCAGTAGGCTGTGGAGTGTCGGAAGCATTGCTGGATGCCCTGGCAGGGTTTGTGGAGGATCTGGGGATCGATCCAGGGGAAAGGTACAGCTTGGAGGCAGAGTCTGCCCCGTGGGCAAAGCAGCTCCAATGCCCTGGGTGGTTCCTGCTATAGCAGCAGGAGTGCAGGGGAAAGGGGCCCTGTAGGTAGGTATTTGCTGGTGTGCATTTGATGTGTGTTGTGTAAGAGCTGATTCTGGGGTACACTTGTGTACACTGAAAGGGTGTGCATGTGTGAGCACCAGGAGGAGGTGCTCATGTGTGCTTCGTGTATAAGGCTTGAAAAGGCAAGTGTGCCCTGCAGGGGTGGATGTGTGCAAGTGGCACACAGGGTGCTGTTGGCTGGTTTGCATGGGAGTGAAGGTGTGAACATGCGTCACTGTGTGCCCCATGTGTGGCAGGTCAGAGCTGTGTGTACATCAGCAGGCCTATGTGTGTGAGGTCTGGGCATGTGCAAACATGTCTGTGTAAGGATGCACATCTGGGACGTGGGCACAGTGCTGTCCCTATGAGGTCTGGACATGCGCATCTATGTGAGGACTCAGGGACATGCACACGGGAGGGTTTATGTGTGTATGTGTGAGGCCTGGGCCCACAGGCTTGGGTGGGAGTGTGGGTGTTGTAGGCATGTGTGAGCTCGTGCTGGTGTCTGCATATGTGTGGGAGGTGGGCCTGTGGCTGTGTACAAGTAGGCTGCCTGCATACACACACACATACACTTGCACACCAAGCGATCCGACATCTACAGGCACACGCCAGCTCCCTCGTTCCCTCGTACAGACACACACCCAGGAGCAGCAGATGTGTGCTCACTCTTGTCTGCAGGCTTCTTTCTGAGTGTGTTTTTGTGCTGGGGGGCGGGGAGCAGGGATAAAATATTTAGGGATGCTCTGGAGGACTAAGGCTGTCCATCAGGCTTGTACAGGGACCCCCTTCTCAGCTGGTTTCCTGTGCCCACTGGAACCCAAGGATTCCCTGATTAGCTGGGAGCTGCCTCTCTGGGTGCGCCCAAGGCTCAGTTCTGGGAGGACTGCGTCACAGAGTGCAGTGAAATGGAGTTGAGATGTGACTCAGGTGCTCAAAGTGAAAAGATAAGTGATGTTTTGCCCCAAGAAGAGACAGAGATCATGAAGGCTGGGTGCTGTTGGGTGATTTAGCAGAGAGCCATTTCTGGCCCACTGCCTGCCAGGGTGCTTGGAGGGACCGGGGCCACAGCAGCACTTCAGGGGACAGGGAGCCCTGGTATGGCCATGGCAGGAAAACCGAGGGCGGCAGGCATGGCCAGACCTGTCTAATCCATTTCAGACCTCTTCCTTCCAGAACCATCAGTGCTCTTAACCTTTTTTAGGTCACATATTCCTCCAGGAATCTGATGAAAGGCTAAGTCTACATTCCTCAAGAAAATGTGCAAAACTACAAAATGTTGCATGCGATGTCAGAAGCTTGCAGGACAGCAGGAAGGCTGTGGATGGGCCTCAGGTTAAGGATGCTTGTATTGGAATAAAGGGGATGAGGCTCCACACCTCTGATGCCAGGGTTAAAAAGGTCAGGGTACCACTGAGGAGGAGGGTGTCTCCTGCTCTGCACAGCAGCTTCAGTCCAAGTGTCCAGTGGGGCAGGTATGGGCACTGCCCGGAATAGGACACAGGCTCTGGACCTCACCACCCATAGCTCTGTGACATTGGGAAGGCTATGGCACCCCTCTTTCCCCCGTACCCCCCCCCCTGTAATCTGCAGATAAAAAAAGGGCTGTGAGAATGAGATGAGATGGTGCCCGTGAAGATATAGTGACAAGCCTGGCACACAGCGGACCTCCCGGAAAGGATGGCTTCCCAGGGCTGGAGTTTGCCTGGCCTGGGAAAGGGGCTGACCAAACCATGTCTCCCTTGGGCTGGCAGGGAGGCAACAGCTCTTCTTCTGTCTGGAGAAGCACCAAAGATACCTGCAGGGTCCAGCCTTCAACTGGTCACCCCACAGCCCCTGACAGCCGGGACATTGCAGTCACCAGCCAGGAGCTGAGCCCCCGTTCCGGAGCTGGCAGGGTGACTGTCAGAGGCAGCTGGGTGGGCCCTACAAAGGGACATGGGAGCCTTTGGGTCTCCTTCTGCAGGGCCCCTGGCTGCCCAGCTGGAGAGGAGGGCATGCACCTCTCGAGGGCTTCCCGGTGCTTCAGCTCAGCGAGGCCTGGCTTGTGACTGCAGGCTTTCCTTCAAGCAGCGCAGGGGTAGGGCTGGCTCTGGATATAAGAGAAGCTACCTGTCTCCTGTCTGGTGGGGGTGTGTGGGCTGGGCAGGGGCTTCTGGGGCCTCTTGATCCTACTGGAGGAAGGTCCCACTGCAGCATATGATTCAGATAAGCCAGGAATTGATTCCAGGTCCCCTAGAGGATTGATGTGGGGCTGTCACGTAGGACTCAGAGCCTAGCTCACTCTCTCTTCCCTTGACCCCAATCCTCTTTCCTCCCAGAGGGCCAGAGAAATGAAAACCCAGACCTTAGGAGCAGAGAAGCTTGTTGGGAGGCAGGCTGCAGCGAAGATGCCAGCTCAGTGTGACAGCGGGCCTGGGCAGCTGGACCAGAGCTCTTGGCAGATGGGTCTTCTCCAAAGAAGACCAAGGTCAGGGAAAGGGGTCAGGTTTCAGGAGGTGGAGAAAGACAGTGGCTCCTCCAGCCCCTGACATTCTCTGGGCCTTGGACCCCACTCTCAGGAGAGGTTATGGAGACCAAGAATTGCCCTGCAGCCTGTGTAATCACCAGGCTGTACAGAAAGAGCCTCTGAAGGAGATATTACTTGAGAGAAGGAGAGGGAGAGAGAGAGGGAGGGAGGGAGACTGGAGAGGTAGCGCAACCCACTCTTTTCTCTCTAGAAACAGATCTGAAATTGACTCAAGCGTGGTGTTGGGGCTGGGGGAGGAGTTTCAGGGGCCAGCAAGGTTGGCAGAGGGGGAGCAGAGAGCTGGCTTCTAACCCCTATGGCTTTGTATTGTGAACTTGGGCTTGGGCTGGGCTGATCAGGGGGCAACGCTGGGGCTCCGAAGCAGCACCCTGCACTGGGGGTGTCCAGGGTTTTGGGTGCTTAGGTTCCCTGTGGAGATGAAAACTCTAATATCTGCAAAATATGTTTAGCAACCCGGCCCTTCCCTGGCTGAGCTATAAGGAGGATTGATGATGTAACACTGAAGAGAGAAGGCACTTGGGCATCAAAGACGGGTGTTGTACTTTCATTTTGCTTCTCATAACCTCTCACATTCACAGCACTTGGGGGCCGGCAAGGCCCTTCTCCATCCATGAGCTCATCCCTGAGCGAGGCAGAGGGCTTACTCATCCATCTCACAGATGAGCAGACCGAGGCTCGAGCAGGTGGAATGACTGGCTCAGGGGACTGGTGGCAGTGCTCACACTTGCATGTAGGTCTCCAGCACCTTGCATGGGGGGAAGGTTGATGAGAGGTACCCCTCCTGGTGCTGTGTCTGGGGAACACTATTAGGAAGAAGGGCAGTGGCGTGGTGGGTAAGGGGACTCTGAGCTGTCACTTATTTCCCAGTCATGATTCTGCCTCTCATTTACAGGGCCACCCTGGGTGAATCCCTTGTCCTCTCTGTACCTCAACTTTACCATCTGTGAAATGGGGTCAGAATACTTCTGCAGATGTTGAAATGCCCCCATTAGAGTTGCTGCTCTCTTTAGGCTCCTTCTGTGGGAGGCACACATGGGAAATTTCAGATTCCCAGAACAGCAGAACTGGAAGGACCATGGACACTGCCTACTCATAGCACAGATGGTGGAGCCAACACCCAAAAAGGAATGCTTTGGCCAAGGGCACAGGGAGAAGCAGTGGCAAAGCCAGGAGGGGACCAGATGATGTGCAGGGGCCAGAGGCCAAGGATGGGAAGATGAGGGGCAGGCCCTTAAGGAGGGGTGGCAGGGACAGGGGAGGGAACAGTTCCTCCGTCCCCCTGCAAGCCGTCAGAGCGGCAGACATGCACATGTTGTGGTGCACGCGGCAGCCCTCCACCTCCATGCAGCCACTCCCACGTAGGCTGAGACATGCTGACACTCTGCTGAGCCTCCCGTCCGCCCGCCTGCCTCTTGACACAAGCACATAGTGACACTGCTGCCCGCACTCCTACAGCTTGGGGCCTCAGTCCTGTCAGCAGGGTGAGGGCAGAGCCTTGGAACGCAACACCCGCATCTTGTTGCTAGTACGCATGCACACACACACACACACACACACACACACACCAGTGCATATGGACATGCACATGCACACACACTGGCTCCAACTGGGCATCGAGCACGAATCTATCTCCCAGTGCAGAGAGTAAGATGATCAGGTTGGACTTCTGGGCGTTCTCTCTCTCTCTCTCTGTCTCTCTCCATCCCCCTTTATCTCCCCTCCCCTCTCTCCCTTTCTCTGTGTCTCTTTGGACTCTGTCTCTGTTTTTATCTCCCCTTACCTTTCTTTCTGTGGGTCCCTTTGCCACAGTTCACACTCTCCTGCATGCATGCCCATGTCACACTCTCTTCTGAGCTTCTCTGTGACATGGTAGGAAGCCTCCCATCCCAGGTCATCCTGGTGCAGCCCCAGAGCATGTTCAACCTGAGGCACAGCCCAGGTACTCTGGGTCCTTGTGGGGATGGCTGCCCATCAAGGTGTTAGGTGGGCTAGAAGGCCAGTGGGAAGTGCTGGAGAAGGCCGAAGGCCTTGGTGTATTGGGGTCATGTGAAAGGAGGAACGTCTATGACTTTTGCATCCATTCGTCAAGTATTTCCTGAGCACATACTCTGTTCCCAGCCCTGGGCTGAGCCCAGCAGGTGCCACACGCAAGACTTATGTAGCCTTTGCCCCCCTGGGGCTCATAGTCTAGTGGGAAGCTGACATTAATTAAATCACTTCAGAAATTATTATTTAAATGCAACTGCATAAGGACTATGAGCACAAACGTGAAGCTATAAGCTGCAAAGAGACTTCAACTAGTTGGGGTAAAGGAGGTATCAGGGAAGGCTCCCCTGAGGAGGTGATGTCAGGGAGCTGAAGGCTGAGTAAGAGTTAATCAGAGGGAACAGGGTGGAAGAGTGTTCCTCAGAATAGTGGAAACAGCACAGGCAAAGGCTCTGAGGTATGTATTTTGATGGAGCATATCATCTCTGAAGGGGTTGGGGGTTCCACTCTTCTTAGGCCTGCTCAGCCTGCCCCCCACTTTTGGATACCTTGGGCCTAGAAGGAATATTAAAAACCGTACATTGTCTAGGGAGGCCAGGCAGGGCGGTGAAGGTCTGGAAGCCGAATCAGGTGAGAGGGACTTGAGGAGCTGGGGGACATTAGCAGGAAGAGGAGACCTCTGGGTGGAGGAGGCCCTCTCCCTCCATCTCTGCAGGGATGCCTTGGAGCCTTGGGGAGCAGAGCAAACTGCTCTGTGGGGCCCCAGAGGGCAGAGCAGGGTCAAATGCATAGAGGTACAGGGAGATTTCAGGTCAACGTAAGGAACAACTTTCTAATTGTCAGAATGGCTCCTCTGCCCTCTAGATGGACGTGTCCTCAGAAGATAGTGAACGCTCTGGCAGTGGATCTCCACATTCACGACCCTGAGCCTCCATTTCCTTTCTGCTCCACATCCATCTGTGCTCATCAGTGAGATGCTCTGCTGCAAATGTGAAGTGGGAGATGGTTTAGGGGCCAGAATATCCTCAGTCCCACTCAAATATCGGAGCGAGGAGTGCTCCCTTGTCTTACGGAGGGGGAGCTAAGGCCCAGAGAGGGCCAGTTCCTCGTCTGAGGTCACAGAAGCCAGTGACACACAAGAAGTGGGCACTCCAGCCTCTCTCCAGTCCAGAGCTTGGCTCTCTTACAAGCCCTTGAAGCATCTGTCGTTGAACCGCTGAAGGCCTTCGGGGTGTGCAGGTGGACAGAGCCAGCCAGGAGGTCATCTGAGGCTAGGGAGACAGCAGCCCTTCAGCATCTCCCCTGCTTTGCCTGCTCTGGTCCTGTCTCCAAGCTCTGTGAATATATATTTTTTAATTTCCCTTTTTTGTAACCCATTCAAAAAAACCCATGCACAGCCCAAACAAGGAACTTCTGTTGGTTCAGTGTTCCCTGCAGCAAACAGAATCTTCCGGTCCCCAGGCCTTCTGTGTCCCCCACAAGACTTCTGCTGGGTTGGCGTGGGGCAGGCCTGGGGGTGGGGGGGCTGTGCGGGACAGCTCGAACACACTGTGTCCCTGAAGCATCTTCTGGAGTCTGGGAGTGGGCGGCTGTAGCCGGGGCTGGGAGGAGGGAGATTTGTGGTTTCAGTAATAGGGCCCAGGATTTTCTGGCCGGGAAATGCTGTCGTTTGTGGAATTGTGGGCAGAGCTGCTGTGGTGAGCTGGGGAGAAGAGGGAGAAAACCAAGCCAGGGGGGTTCCTGAGCCCCCAGCACCTATCTCCTCTGCTCTGTTTGCCATTTGGGGACCTGCATAGCTGTGTTTTGTTTATTATAGAAATAGCACTTTATTAATAGAAAGGGCACTACTGTTTGGAAAGCAATAGAGAGAGAGGGCTTTAAAATGACCGATCCACAGGTGATTTCACAGATGGGTGAACTGAGGCCCCAAAAGGTGAAGGGGTTTGCTTAATGTACATAGAGGTGGGTGTTCTGGAAACAGAATAGTCCTTTTATTTCTGAACAAATCTGACCCCAGCCTTTTAACTGTTTTGGGAATCTAGGAGCCTTCACGGAATCTTATATGAGCCACAGCCACTCTCCCCAGAAAAAGGCACACTCACTCCAACTCAGAATGTTGTATATTACATCCCACAGGTCTCCCTACTGTAAAGCCCACCTGTGGACCCCAAGTTAGGGCCCCCTCTGATCTGAGAGTACAGGGTATTGGAAAGAACAATGGATGATGAGGCAGGAGTCCTGGGTGCAAGGTCTTAGCCTTGGTTTCTTCATCTGTGGACTAGGAAAGGTAAGATATGACTGGGCATATCAGCTTCTGAGGCAGCCACGTGTGGCCCACACTCTGGCCTCTTGGTTGGAGCTGCTCTGATGGCCTGCCCCAGCTCTATCCTTTCCCCAGACATCCTAACTCCATCTGTTCCAGGCCCCCAGGCATTGCTCTGTCCTGAGTGATCAGATCAGCTAACCGGAGCTGTGAGTTACTAACCACCAAGAGGTTTGGGGTGCTCAGCTGAGGGAGGCCTCAGATCACAGACCTGTCTACATTGGGCACGTCTGAAATCATGCAGCTCATCTCAGAGAGGTAGAATGCTTAGGTATTGTAACTGAGAGTGGGGTGGGGGGGGGCTTTGGGGAGGAGACTGGACTTTGATTATGAGGTGCCTGTCACATAACATTCAGGCAAGGTGGCAAGGAGCTAGAAACCTGGGACCAGAATTTCGGAGACAGGAGGGCTATCTAGAAGCAGATTTCAATCTTGAGTGATTATTGTCAATGGCTTTCACCACTTGGGGGGTGGTGTCACAGAATCCTTTGTGAAGCTAGTGAGAAAGCTGCATCCTCTGCTTAGAACAATGTACAGACAGAATAATTTTATTAAAGCTTTAGGTGTGGTCATGAACGCCCAGAGCCTCTCTAGGGATCCCAGCTAATGGCCTGGGTAGATAGGAGGAAGGCGGAAGTGGTAAGAGAACGGAGGAGAGAGAACAGTGAGCAGCAGTGATGTGGTGGGGGGAAGGCGAAGTGAAAGCATCGTGGGAAGGGTGGTTGCCAGGGAGAGTGCAGTGACCTAGAAACAAAAGGGAGGAGGGGCTTCAAAGCTGGGTGGTCACTGGGGCTCCCCACCACCTGGTATGGGGCAGGCCAGGTGGATCAGGCCCAGTGGGGCTGGGGCTGGGGCTGGGGGAGGGGAGCATTGGGTGGGCGGGCCTGGAACAGCTTTCCTTCCCAGGAGCTCGGGGGGTGGGAGCCAGATTGTGGTGGGTTCATGGAGCGTGGGAGGTGGGAAGAGGAGGCAGCGGATGTCGGACACTTGTTCTGGAAGTTTGGCAGCAAAGAAGAGAGGAAGGAAGTGGCCCAGGCTGCTGGGTCGAGAGAAAGGCTCTTAGTTTCTAAACATTTTTTTTATTTTTTGGGTGGGGTGGTTGTTTTTTGTTTTTTTTTCAAGAACAGGGGAGACCTGGGTGTGTTTGTGGAAGCAGCCAATGAAGGGAAGCCCCTGAAGACTGCCAGCAGCCCTGACAACCAGACCCCCAAGAAGTATAGAGCGGAGTGAGGGCTCGGCGACTGTGCCATCTCCATCAGGCTCCCGTAAACAGTGTCCCTGTCCGCTGAGACCCACAGGCATGTCCTGGGCTCTGGGTAAAGGCCAGAGGGTTTCCTTTAGAGGATGTTGGCAGTAACCGGTCTTGGGTAGCAGGGACCTCATCCCATCCCTGCGTTGCAGAGACTTCTCACAAATGGCCCAGGAAGAAATGGGGCTGGGACTCCTCATCTCCATCTTTCAAATGGGAAGACTGAGGCCCAGGGGGATAAGCGAGCTGGTAGCCAAGCTGGGTGAGGACCCAGGTCTTTCCACTCCCATCAAATGCTCTTGGTGCTGCATCTGGCTGCCATGTTGGCATTTGGGGATGTTTCAGGCCAAAGAGAGTGGTGAACCCCCTGTGGGCTGGCAGCCAGCAACTCCCAGGACACCATGCCTGCCTGGCAGCCAGAAAGCAGTTTCCCAGTGTGAATCTTGCTTTTCACAGCCCATTAGCACATTCCCACATTCTCAGCCATGCTGGACCCACTCTCACCATGCCCTCTCCATCTGTCTTTTGGAGAGTAGGGCACAGGCCCCTCCTTCCTGCTCACGCTCATGCCTGGGGCAGCAGCCCCTTCCTCTCCTCACCGTGCCCCCACCTCCGCTCCTAGCTTGCTTCTTCCCTGAGCTTGGCAAACAAGGTCCATTTTGTTTCTGATGATGCCAGCTGTTCCCATCACTTGGTAGGTAATGATGCCTATAAAAGGCGTTGTTTCCTGAGCATTTACTGTACTCCAGGGACTGTGCTAACCCATTGCATACCTTATTCTCTCATCAAATCATTGAGAGAGCTGCACAGGGTGGGCACTGTTCATATCTGACTTTACAGGGGGAAGAAACAGGCTTACAAGGCTAAGGAACTTACTGGTAAGCGGCTGAACCATGATTTGAATTTGGTTGGTCGGGTTCAGGACAGCCTGCTCTTATCCACATAGAGCTTTACTATCCAATGTGAGGGTCACTAGCCAGGTACAGCTATTTAAATGAAATAAAATGAGAAGCTTAATTCTTCAATCCTACTAGCCACATTTCAAGTGTCGTTGTCATGTGAGGCTAGTGGCTGCCACACTGGACAACACAGACTGATTCCATCATCACAGAAAGCTCTGCTGGACGGTGCTGGTATACAATATTAAAGATGGGACGGCCTCTGCTACTTAGCCTCATCTCCACTCCAACCCTATGTCGCAGATGAAGAAATCGAGGCCATGTCGGCGCAGACCACTGCCCAAGACTTCCCAGCATGACTGAGACCTGAGATTCCATCCCTCCAGTGTCTGTCTGTCTGTCCCTCACACACACACCCCTTGCTGCCCATGCTCTGTGACCCTTTCACTAACACGGATATAAACTTCAAACCCAGGGTGACGCACATGTGCTTTGTCACACCGGGAGCCATGTGGCGTCAAATACATCAGGGCACTGCCCGGGCTACCGACACACATACCTACGGGCAGACACATTTCCTCAACCCCTTTGCACCTAGAAACACTTTCACGGGCACTCCCCGGGCCTGCCCATGCCACACCACACTCCTACAGGCTCTCCCATGCAGGCCTCATCCCTTCCTCTCAGGACCCCTGGTCACGCCCTCCACTCTGCCCTTCCCACCTAGGCCTCCTCCCCTCTCCCACTCTATCCTGTTTCCAAGCTCCTGCCCGCCCGCTTGCTGGCCACCTGCTCAGCTCAGGGCCGGGGGCGGAGTGGGCTGGTTCTTCTGTTTGCCAAGGCAGCTGGGCTGTGGCCACTTGCTCATGCAGGCCGAGAATGCAGAAATATGCCCTTTTTTAAACAGGAGATAAAAAAGAGAGGAAGTTAGGGCAGCAGGCGTGCTGCCCCCGCTCTCATGTTTGCTAGAGATTTTCCTCTGCCTTGTTTCCCTGTGGCAGAGAAGGGGGAAGCTTCCCACTATGACTGGAGACCGGAGGGTACACGGGTAGAAAGACAGGCTCCTTGGGGTGGCCGGTTAGCTCAGTTGGTTGGGGCGTGGTGCTGATAACACCAAGGCTGCGGGTTCGGTCCCCGCATGGGCCACTGAGATGCGCTCTCCCTAAAGGAGCCAACTGTGCCATTGTGGCGTGAAGGCGATGTGTAACCAATGACCATGGCGGTTCCCCGATATAATTTAAAAAAAAAAGAAAAGAAAGGCTCCTTGGCCAAGGCCCTTAAGGAAGGGCCCCATTTGAGACTCTATGTGCCTGGCACTGTGACCAGAGTTTTGCACTCATAGCCTCCCCTAAGCTCCCCAACATACCCAGGAGGTAGATGCTATGGTTGCCCCCATTTTATAGAGACGTGCAGTGCCAAGTTCAATAGCACAGTTAGTTGGGAGGTGAGTCGTGATCAGACCACAGGGCCTTGGGAGCCTGGAGCCCCTGCTTTTGAGAGTCACACTCTCTTGCCTCTGGTAGAATCAGAGAGGCACATGCAGGTGACCTGGGTTCTCTTTGCAGCCTCACTAGGAATATGCCTGCTCACCGAGGCCTCAGTTTTCAGGTTTGTTAAATGGGGTATTATAATTTCAGTCTCGCCAGGTTGCTGTGAGGGCCCAGGAGGAGCTTAGTGGTGAACGTGCATCTGTAGGGAGGATGCCTTCTGGGTGTATGAGCGGCGGGTGTCCTCTGAATCAGTAATTCTGAACTGGTTTTGATAAACTCCTCCCTCTGAGCCTCTACTAAAAGCCGCGCATCTTTGTCCAGAAGAAACACACACACACACACACACCTCCATTCAGAGGCATGGGATGTTCTTCGAGGGTACAGGAATCCTGCGGCCACCCCCCATGGCCTGGACTCCTACTTCAAACCTGCGATTTACACAAAAGCTGGAGGTGGTGTTCTGTGGAGGAAGTTCAGCACTTTTCTTATTTTACAGGTGGGGCTCTTAGGTCCTCGGCTCCTGGGGCAGAGCCAGGTTCGTGGGGCCGGTGGAACCTCCCTGCTCAGAGCCCCTTGTGACACTCTACCAGTGTTGATATCTAGGTGGGGGGGGGCAGGCATCAGGCAGGACTTCCCCAGAAGGTGGGCAGGACAGTGCCGAGCTGGCTGAAACAGTGTGTCTCACTGTTGCTTAAATCTACCTCCTCCTGTACCTGCAAATAGCATCTATGGAGTCCCTCTTGGCAGCAGACAGTGGGTACCTGGGCAGGGGGGCCCACTGGAGAAGAAAGTTAAAGCCCTGGCCCTGGGAACCTCACTGTCAGGTGGGAGAGACAAACCGGATGAGCAGACACAAATCTGGGCTAGATGAGGAGATACAAGGTGCTCTGGGAGTGCAGACAAAGGGTCCTGTAACAGGTGGCTTCTCAGAGAACGTGACCCGGTCTTGTTGCTTTCCTCCAGGTGATGGTTAGGCAAGGGCTGTACCACCCTGGGGAGGGTCTATTACTGTACGACACAATCCATTTGCCCATGAATTCTGGCCTTCCCGGCTTTCCTACAAGGTCATATTTCCTGATTTCCAGCCCTCCCCCGCCTGCCGCCATTTCTTTTTTATCCTTCCCCACAGTCTCCCGTCACTCTGCTCATGCTGCCCAGACACGAAGCCTGTGACACGATGCGCAGGGGCATGTGCAGAGTGGGTGTCTGTGCCAGCCTGCAGGCTTCCTCAGTGCCTGCCAGTGTCCTCCTCTGATCCCATCAGCCTCACCTTGATGGCTTGGACCTGCTCATATGCTTAGGAGGGGGGTCAGAGTTTGGAGGATAGGATGGGGTGCGGCCACAGCAGGAACCCAGACATGCAGGCCAGGAAGCAGGAGGCTCACTGATGGGGGAGAGGCCAAAAATGTGGGAGTGCAAATCTCTGAGTTCTAGATGCAGCCCTGTCTGTAGCTAGCTGTGTGACCTTGAGCAATCTACACTGAGCTATGCTGAGGCTCAAAGTCTTGAGCTCCACTTCAGGCTTAAGGAAACAGAATCTGCATTTTAGCAAGACACCCGGGTGATTTGTGCGGACATTAAAATTAGGGAAGTCTGTCCTACAGACTTGCTTCTTGCCATTAGCTTGTGGTTAGGGCAGTAATGGTGGTGACCATGGTCAGTGTCTGTGATATGAGGGGGTTAGATCAGATGGCCTTTGTGGTAGAGGGTACAACGTGGCACCTAGATGACAGATGTAGCCCTCAAAAATAGTTTTGTTTGGCCTGATACTATGTTAACATTTTTCTTGGAATAAGGTGTCAGTATTTAAAAATTGGGAAATTTTGCATAAATACTTACTTCAAATTCTCTTCCAACTACCAATACTTTGAGGATAAAATCCAGGAACCTCTTAAAACATATGAAAAGATGGTCAGCCTCACTCTTAGTATGACACTTACAATTCAGATCTACACCGATATACCCTTTGACCAAATAACACCCTTTTTAAAAGTTTATCCACAGACATATGCACACATGGGAAATGTAACACACACATATAAGGTTAGTCATTGCAGCACTGCTTGGAATAGATATAGATTGGAACTAACCTAATTGCCCATCAATAGGGGACTGGCTAGGTAAATTACAGGACAGCCATATGATTAAATACGATATCATGAGGAGATCTTTATGTAATGGAAAGAGGCTCTCCAAAATATTTACTGAAAAATGGAGGATACAGAACAGCTTGCAAGGACCAGTAGTAGAGAGTGTCTGTAGGAAAGGTGCTCTGGTAACACTGGCCATCTCTGGTGAGGGGACCTCAGAGACTGGGGTACAGAGGTGGGAGGGAGTCTTTGACTATCTACATGATTGCATCTTTTGAACTTTGAGCCATGTCAATGTGTTAACTACTCAAAGAATAAACAACTAAAAGCTCTCAGGGACCTAGATTCTGTGATTCTAGCACTACGTGATTCTCATATTTTACAATTTGATAAGCCTAACTTATTATGACTCTGAAAGGCTTACCTTTCGTGAGGCCAAGCTCCTAATAATTTGCCACCAGTGGTTCTCCTGGGTCTCTGGCCCTGAGTTGGGCCACAGCAACCCCTGAGAGCTCACACAGCCCTTAAAGAGGGCTCCCTACCTAGCAAGGTGCAGCTGCATGAACTCCAGCATCTCTAGGGGATGCAGCCCTCAGGCCCTCCCTCACCTTCTTCACCTTCTCTGTCCTCATAGGGGAGCCTTCTCGGTGGTGCGAAGGTGTGTGAAGGTGCTGGCTGGCCAGGAGTATGCTGCCAAGATCATCAACACCAAGAAGCTGTCGGCCAGAGGTAGGTGGCAAACCCATGCCTTCCCACCCTCCGGGGTGCTCCTCTTCACAACCTCCCTCTACCCCTTGGCTTAGAACCAGGACCTGGGTCTGTTCCCCTGGGTGATGCTGCCAGCAGAAATGGGGATTCTTCTTCTATGGGTATTACGAGAACGGACCCTTCCAGTTTTCTTCTTTAGGGGATCTAAGCTGGAGGTCACAGACTTCCTGACAGGTCAAGCTCTCTGCCCCCCACCCAGGTGAAGGTGAAGATGCCAGGTGGGACTTCCTTTCCCTGCTCTTCTGCCACTTGCCTCCATTCTCACCTCCAGACCTCTGCACCTGCTGTTCCCTCTGCCTGGATGCCCTTACCTGGCGCCTTACAAGGCTGGCTCTTCCTCAACCTTTAGGTCTCAGCTTAACGTCAAATCTTTGAGAGACTTCTCTGACCCCCAAATCTGAGGGCGTCTCCCACATTTTACATCTCTCATTACTGTTTACTTTCCTGTGGCTTCCCCAACCCGAACTAAACCCATTTACTGGATTGGTGCCTTGGTTCACCTCTGTCTTTCCTCTGGACTTTCAGTTCCAGGAGGGTAAGGATGGGTCTCATTCCCAGCGACGTGCCCAGTACCTAGGACAGCGCCCTGCGCATCCAGCGTGCTCTACCAGGGAGCTCCAGGTGCTCTGTCTGCATCAGTCACACCGGTGTTATCATCGCTGGTCCCTAAATACTCCCTAGGACTGGCTCCCAAACCTGTCCTCACAGTGGAATCCCCTGGAGGGCTTCAAACACTTCTGATGCCTGGATTCCCCCTCCACCCTCCAGAGGTTGTGATTTAATTAGCCTGGGTGTGACCTGGGTTTTGGAAAAGATCCCCAGGTAATTCTGATTTGGAGGTGATCCTAGAGCAGCAGCAGCAGTCACCCAGGAGACTGTTCAAAATGCAAATTCTTGATTCCATACTTGAGGAATCTGAGTCAGCCTTTAGCAAGACACCTGGGTGATTCATGTGGACATTAAAATTTGGGATGGCTGCCCGGGAGACTTGCTTTCTGCTTTTAGTGGTTAGGGTAGTAATGGTAGTGACCACAGTCTGTGTGCTGGGGAGGGCTATCTTCCTAGATCCAGTCCCCTGTATGAACAGTGTATAACCTGCCTTGGGGACCACTCAGCGCTGGAAGGAATTCTGGGGGGGTGGGGGGGTTGGAGATGCAGGTATGGGCTGTGCAGCCCATGGCTTGTGCAGCGTGGGAGATGTCGTGTGCAGGGCTGGCATAATGTCCAGGTTTGCCTGGCACAGGCGGCAGCTGTGTCTGGGCCAGGGCCCAGCAGGTGTGGGGTTCATGGAAGCCAGTACAGGATGTTCACGCTGCCCCCCACAGGTCTCCCAGCAGGCCCCGTGTTAGGCCTTGTGCTGCTGCTTTTCATCTCCCTGGCTCAGTGTTGTCAGGAGTCCAGCACTTTCTCCAGGTTACAGAACTCCTCTGTAAGCAGGCTAGTGCAGGGAGAAGAGCCTAGGGTGGGGGGTTTCTCTTAAAGCCCGGGGCCCCTGATGGCACACAGTCAGCATGAAAGCTGGTGTGGAAAGGAGAGACCTATGGCTGGTCCAGAGCCAGGGCCGGGGGCAGGGAGCCAGGGTGGGCAGGAAGGCCAGCTAGACTTGCTGCCTCACGTCCAGATGCTGGGACTCGCCTTGCTGTCGCTGTGTGACTAGCGGCCACCTGATGCCTTCTCTGTGCTTTGTGTCTTGCAATCAAGGGAGGTGTCCCAATCCCTGAGATACAATGGGAGCAGGACAAGAGCCATGACTTGGGGTGACAGGTTGAGGTTGCCCCAAAACGAGGGAGGATCAGAAATCAAGGTCCTCCCTGGATGCTGGGGATCTTGGGCGGGTTCATCACACTCTCAGAGCCACATCTATACCTGCATGCGTGCACACACACACACACACACACACACACAGAGAGAGAGAGAGAGAGAGAGAGAGAAATAAAGACAGATGTGAATGGAGGAGAATATAGGAGCATTGCCTCATTTCAGGGAGGTGAGCAAACCTTCCTGGGCAGACTTCCTTAGACTCTGGGCTGTGTCAGGCAGTAACCACCATGCCCCCTCTTTTAGGCAATTTGTTGAGCCTTTCACCTCCTGGGAGGAAGGTGGCCCAGGCCTCGTGAGCATGGAGGGTGGTAATGGGGATGTTCTCAGGGGAACCTTCCCAAAGAAGCCTGCTAACTGCCAACGCTTTTCCTCCAGTGGGAGAGGACAGCAGAGCTCCTTTTAGCAGGTTTCTTTGTTTGCCACACAAGGTGCCTGGATGGGGAGCGGTTTGAGGCTGAATACTTGGCAACACGCTCTAAGCTTCTCCTGCTGACACGCCCCCCCACCCTGTGACTTCAGCAGCTCTCAGTGGGGAGCTGTGCCCACTGGGGCATCTTTCCACTCCCCCCAGGGAGCTGTGGCTTTCTTCCCCTTTCCCACCCAGCCAGCCTCTTCTATCCAGCAGTTCTCAAACCTGGGAGATAGTTTTTGTATGTATTTTTAAACTAGTCTTTTAAATAAAATGCTTATGGTATAAACAATTCCGAGAAACCATAAAGACATGAAAAGAAAAGTAAAAATTTTGCCTCTCCCAATTCCTCCCCAATTTCCTTGGGAGCCTTTATAAAAATGCAGCTGCCCGGGACCAGTTCCACCCCCGGACGATGGTTGAGGCTGGAGCTTGTGCACTGACAGAAGCCTGTCAGGGAGTATCTGCTCAGTGCTAACCCTGTATGCTTTCTAGCCCCAGCTCAGCAGGCACACACAGAAAGAGTCCGTTAACATTTTAGGGCATGCTGGGTGCATGGAGGTGGCTGGTGCAGCCAGAGGTGACTGGCCCGGGTATGGCGACCGCCGCAGACCCCACTGTCCACGCTGGTGCTGAGACATCACTTTTTCAGCTCCCTGGCAGCCATTCCCAGGATGCCGGGTGGGAAGCATGGTGTGAGCTTATTCAGGCTGCCCCAGAGCTTCAGGTCCACACGAGGGAGCCTGTGAGGTGGCGTTATGACATCTTTCACATCCTCCTCATCTTCCTCCTCACCACTGTCCGGCACTCTGTCGCCACAATTATTTCTCTAACCTCCCAGGGTCTGGAGTCCTGTTGAGGCCCTGTGAAGGGTGGGCCATTTCCTGTACCCAGACATGGAGGTCTATTGTCTCTCCTGGTTCCTGTGCCTCTGATCAGAATCGAGATGTCCACCTGCCTGCTGGAGCCCCACCCCTCTGCAGGCAGAGAGCCCTCCAGGTTGCCTGATTGTACTCCCCCCTCTCACCTCCCTGCTCTGCTCTGTCCCACCCTGCCCGGCTGGCACTGTCTGGCCCCAGAAACCTCACCCCAGAGTTTCCACCTATACCTGCCTGCTAAGATCAGGCCAGGGCTGGCCCCCATAACCCCAACACCCCGGAGGTCGGCCCCCAGGAAGGAAAGGAGAAGGTTCACAAGGTATCATTGTGGACATTGGGGCAACCCTTCCAGGTACCTGGACAGGGGGGCTACAGACTTAGTTCCTTCAGACCTCTCACCATCGTGGGTCTCTACTGAGCTGGGTGGATTGATTTATCAATTAGTTAATTATTAGAGTGGGAGACAATATAGTATAGTAATTATGAACATGGATTAAAATCCCGGCTGTGGCACTGCTTAGCTATGGGATCTTCGACAAGCTGTGCTCTAGGCCCTGGGAAGATGGCAGTGACAGACAGATAAGGTCTTGTCTCATTGCACTTGTTTTCTAGGGAGGGAGACAGGAAAGAGCATTAAACACATAGATAAGCTGAGTAATTTCAGGAAGGGATGAGTGTTATGAAGAAAGTAAAACAGGGTAATGGGGAAACAATAGGGCAAGAGGGATGTTCAGGAAAAGCAGCCAGGGAAACTCTCTGAGGAGGTGCTATGCTGGGACTTTCCTGAGGAGAAGCAGGAAGCCACGAGAAGACCCAGGGTAAGAGCATTCCAGGCAGAGGGCACAGCACATGCAAAGGCCCTGAGGTGGCAAGGGGCTTGCTGTGCCTGAGGCCTGAAAGGAGGCCAATGTGGCTGGGTCTTCAAGGCCAAGATGAGGCAGGACCCAGCAGGATCTTGTTGTTGGCTGTAATGAGAAGTTTGGATTGTATTATAAATACATTGGGAAGCTGTTGGAGAGTTTAAGGTCAGGGAGTGACAGAATCTAATTTATATTTTAATAAGAGCTCCTTAGTTACTGAGGACTTTTGACTAGGGTAGGGGTTAAGGGATGTGTCCAGGAGTGGATTCTCAGAACTCTGGGTTCCAATAAGGCTTGTCCACCTTGACGAGTGGTTTTGGTAAATGGACTGCTCCTTTATCACTGGGCCTCAGTTTCCCCATCTGCGCAGCAGAACATAGCCTCAGAAATCAAAAGAAACACTGTCCCTACATTTCTTGAGGTTTCCTGGTAGCATTAGAAAATAAAAACATTTCAAACAGAGTTACAAAAACTATCGTGTAATGTGTATGTTTACATTCAACAAATTAATGCTTTTAGCACTGAAAGTTGCAATGTAATGTAATTGTACTATGCACAAGATGATTACAAGATTTATAAAAACAATTAGTTCCTAGCAATTCCTGCAGTAAGGTCTGGTAACCAGGCACAAGTTTGATTGAAGCTGCATGACCGTTTTCTTCTTTCAGTCCTGTCAGTGTAACTCTGCTCCTGGGTGACCTCACATGGAGAAAACACGAGAATTCTGGATTGGGCCCCCACCCACCAATGTGTAGCCTGACCCAGAAGGCTTCCAGACCCCTCTGATAGGCCCAACTCTGCCTTGCTGGGGATAGGGATGGGGGGGACAGGGTACGGAGGGTCCCGCCTTCCTTAGCCCACTGGAGGTCCTTGGTCAGCTGTAGATGGGGATCTCCTTCCGTTGCCCCCGAATTGGCCTTCCCTCACCCTAAAGTGTATGGAAGGAGGCAGGGAGAAAAGGGGAATTTGGGGGGATGCCCCTGGGTCCACCTCCCCCCCCTTAGCCTGCAGCAAGCCTGCAGCTGGGGAGTTGAGCTGACACTCTATGGCAGCAGTTCTCAACCTTCCTAATGCCGTGACCCCTTAATACAGTTCCTCATGTTGTGGTGACCCCCAACCATAAAATTATTTTCGTTGCTACTCCATAACTGTAATTTTGCTACTGTGATGAATCGTCATGTAAATATCTTTTTGTTTTCCGATGGTCTTAGGCGACCCCAGTGAAAGGGTCGTTCGACCCCCAAAGGGGTCGCAACCCGCAGGTTGAGAACCGCTGCTCTATGGAAACTTGATTGGATTTAATTGCTTTGCTGATGGAAAAACCACATTTCAGTATTGATCTTGGCTTCTGCAGCCCATGGAGGATGGCCAGTGATTGCTCTAACAGAGGGGGGCAGGAAAAGGGGAGCTGGCTGCTCGGGGACCAGGGACTTTCTCCATCTTCATCGGCCTTCTTGATGCTTGCCTGCTCTGGAGGGCCATTGGGAGAACGGGGTTCTAGTCTTGGCTCTGCCTCTGAGTGTCTGTGTGAGTTCCCTCCTACGGGCCTTCATTTTCCCATTTGAGAGTTGGGGGCAGGTAGAGGTGGTGGCTATTTGTCAGGGAGTGGAGAACAGCGTTGCACAGAGTTTTAAAGGTCACCACTGGAGTCTGACTGCCTGGGTACAAAGCAAGGTTCCACCTGCTCACCATGGGTGTGGCTTTGGGCCAGGTACTTAACATCTCTGAATCTCTGTGTCCTCTGTAAAGCCAGAATAGTAATTACACTTCCCTCAAAGGGTTATGGTGACGGCTCGAAATGCGAAATGCATAGAAATTGCTCTGTTTTGTGCTTAGCACACAGTAAATATTCCGCATTCATTAATGATTCCTGTTTTACTACTTTGTTTTTTAAATTAAGGCATTAAACTACCAAATTAGGAGAAAAGCACCCAAAAGGGAACTGGGAAATGCATTTTCAGTCCTAACTCTGCCACCTATGATGCCTCAGCTTCTTAGGCCACCGTTTCCTCATCTATAAAGTGGGGACAGTGACTCCCACAGCTGGGTTGTTAGAACAACTGAATGAGGTCACAGGTATGACTGTTTCCGGCAGCCTCAGAGTCAGAGACCACAGGTGGCAGATTGTGAGCCAGGCCTCTCTCTGAGGTGGGTGGGGAGACCCAGGGGATTTGGACAGAAGTCCTGGAAGGCAGGCGTGAGAGCTCTGGGTAAGCCACATATGAGTTCTACCTGGCAGGTTCTTTGGAGCTCTCTGTGTCTCCTACAAGGGAGGAGGCTTCTGCTAATTAACACAGTTCTTCTGCAGAGAATACCCGTTCTCTTAGAAGGGTTCATTCATTTAATCGTTTGTTCTTTCATTCAGTTATTTTTTGAGCACCTACTACATGCCAGGCATTTGGGTAACCACCAGGGGTACAACAAAGACCAAATCCCTGCCCTCAGAGATAGAGATATCTGTGAGACAGAATGGGACTGCTGTCCAGAAGCTCTGAGACCACAGAGAAGGGGCCCTTGCCAGCCTGGCAGTTAGGGCAGGCTGCCAGGAGAGGGCGACATCTAAGAATGGGTAGGAGTGAGTAATGGTCAGTGAAGGACTTTTGGGAGGTTGAGGCGGAGTTGTTCCCAGCTGAGAGAACCGTGAGTGCGAAGGCCTCAAAGTGAGGGGGCTCAGCAGGGTGTGCCCGGAGAATAGAAATTCAGCACTTCAGTCTGGCTGGAGGGCAGTGTAGGGGGGCAGGGCTGAAGGAGGGGCCCCAGGAGTTGGGTGGCGGGGCGCATTCCAGGCTGCATGGAGTTTGGGGCTTATACAGGAAGGGGCTCAGGGATGCCCCTCATTTGAGATCCCTGGAAACTGAGGCCCAAGGAGGGGAAAGGATTTCTGAGTCACTGCAACCTCAGCCTTTCCTTCTTCCGCTGCACCCCACTGCCTGCCTGGAGAACCCAGAGGCCCCCATTGAAAGGCAAGCTTTTCCAGGGCCTCGGGGGCTTCCCTGGGAGGTAGAGATTATAAGAGGCTGCAGGACGGAGACATGAAGTGGGTGGAGGTTCCTCCCTCACCTGGGACTCACCTGGGTATCTGTTTCAGATCACCAGAAACTGGAGCGTGAAGCCCGCATCTGCCGCCTGCTGAAGCACCCCAACATTGGTGAGTCCTGGGGGTGAAAGGTGTGGGGTGAGGCTAGGCCCTACTCCCCTTCCCATCCTGCTGAGTGTTTGCTGCTGGGGGTTGGGGGTGGCAGCTGCTCTCTTCTCTGAGGATGGCAGCAATAGAAATGGGAAAAGGGGGTGTCTTTGATGGTTTCCACATTCCTCAGAGACCAGCTTGCTTGGGGGGAAGGTGAAGAAGGGGACCTTCCTTGCAGCCTACGCTGCTGGCAGCCTCCTTCAGAAAAGCTGTTTCAAGAAAACTCCCAAAGCTCTGAGAGAGACAAAAATAAGTCAGGCTTGGCCTTGACCGTCACAGCCCACTCCCCTAACCCACACCCATGCTGAGTCAACCTGGCACCTTGGTCCTGCCCACATGCCTAGACCTGCAGCAGGCCTGACCCTCAGAGGCAAGCTCGAAGCTCCAAGGTGGCCCCTGCCCCAGGGGTAGACCGAGTACAGGTTGTATGAAGAGGCTGGGCCCAGGGCAGACCCGGCCTCCCCTCCTCCGCCCCTGCACAGTTGAGAGGCTGCACCCCTGCCTATCAGGGTTCTGATTCACAGTAAGAATAAGTACAGATTCTAGATATAGTTCTGTCAGGGAATGGCTGTGTGACCTTGGGTGGGAGCACTACCCTCTCTGAGCCATTTCCCCCATCTTCACAAGGAGAGGCCTATTTGAACCACCTGGGCATCTTGTTAACAGGTAGATTCTGGCTCAGCAGGTCTGGGGTGGGGGGGGGACAAGATTTTGCATTTCTAACATGCTCTGAGGCGATGTCAAGGCTGCAGTTCACAGACCACACTTTGGGGAGAAGGTCTAGGTGCCCTCTACGGAATGTTCCAACTCTGACAGCCACATACCTTCTCCCTCCCAGGGAAGCATCTCTCTGTGCCCAGGACCCCAAGGGTTAACTTTCTTGCTGGAGAGAAGCATTTCCATCTGCTATTTATACCCAGGAGGTGCCTCCCCTTCCCTGTGCCTGGGAAGGGGGGCAGAGCTGCACAAACAGCAGCAGCGGCTCCAGAGCCAGAATCAGAGAAGGGGCAGCAGGGCGGCTGGTGGGGAGCACCCCAGGTTGGACCCTGGTCCCTGACCTGCTTATGGCCTCACCGTGTGGCCTTGGGTGGCACCTGTCCTCTCCAGGCCTCCAACTCCCTAATTGTATAAGAGAGGGGGTTATGAGTGGTCTCTGATTACAGAATCCCATGGTTCTTATAAGGCTGTCAGCTCTGGAGAAAGGAGGTGGGAGTGTGCGTGTGTGTGAGCATGCGTGTGTGTGTGTGTGTGTGTGTGTGTTGCTGCACAATCGCATCTGTCTCAGGTCAACAATACCTCCTCCCGTTTGTGACCCTTGTCACTCTCATTCCCAGCTCTAGTGGGGAGCAGTGAGTTATGGGCTCTGGGGCTGACAGACCCGTAGCTCTCTGTACCATTACCACCTGCTGATGGGGCAGACCCCAGGAGGCCACCTCAGGGATCAGGGGACAACCTGAGAGTTGAGCAGGTGACTTGGGATAGGGAAGGAAAGTGAGGTTGGTTCATGATGAAGATGACAAGTGTCTTCATTTACTAAGTTCTCCCAAGTGCCGGGCACTGTGTTGAGCGCTTCAGCATGATTGCATTAATCCCCCGAAGCAGCCCGGTGGTATTAGCACTGCTACTAGGAGAGGAGGCTCAGAGAGGTTACAGAATTTACCCACAGTTGCACAGCTTGGAAGGGGTGTTGCTGGGAGGTGAACCCAGCAAGTCTGACTCCAGAGCCCTCTTAGTCATTTTATTTAGCTTCTCAAGTGGATATCAGGAATGTGCTGTCAAGGGGATACATGGATAGGGTAACAAGTACTACCCTTGAACTTCTAAGAAAAACATAACTGTTAGAAATATGACAGGAATGTCAGAAATTCATGAGTCCAGCTACATAAATGAAAACTAGGTTACAGATTTTTTGGTCTATAGCAGTATTTTAAAATGTCAAAAAAGTGACACTAATTCAATGGGCACAAACATACCAATCTCTCCACTGGGGTGGGACCGTGACATTGCCCATGGCCCTTGAATTCTTTCCTCTTGGGCTCTGGGCTGAGTTTTTCCTCAGAGAGGCCTCCACTGATGGGAGGGGAAGTTTTACATGTGAAAACAGCAGTAAAAGAAGTCCTGTCTGCTGGGCTCGTAGCTATGATTCAGGCATCTCTCAGGGACTGAAGCCGACTCCAATATCCCCCTCCCCCCTGCCCCATGGATGGGGGCTGCAATCAGCCGTGTCCCCCTTGCCCGGCTGCCCAGAGGGGCAGCCTTTTACAATCAGCAGAAAGGCACCACCTGAGCTAGAGTCAGCTTTAGAGAAACCCCCTTCCATCCCAATTCTGTCCATGTCCCTGAGCCGTGAACACCTTTTCTAAAGGGGCTCAGACTCCTTGTCAGAGGGTGGACCTGGGACTCCAGTCTTCTTGGAGCTCCCCCAAAATGGCTGTTGGCTAGGCCTAAAAGTCCTTTCTGAGATGGTTCTGGTTGCCACTTGGCTTCTTAGAACTTCTCATGCTTAGGAAAGGGAAGTTAAAAACTCACACACCCGCTGGAGCAGAGGAATCAGCAAGGAGTCCATTGCCAAGAGTCCACCTGGAGGAAGGCAGGGAGAGGAAAGGGTGTTTTTCAAAGCTTGATCTTGATACACTAACAATGCAAGTTTATTGTAGATAAACGAGAAGGCAATTTTTAGAGTAGCTGCTATAACCTCAGTATCTAGTGCTAGCATTGTGTGATATATGCTTCCATCTGATATTTGATGTCTGTGCCTTCTCAAGTACATGCATACATCTGAGGTCAGGTTTCCTAGAAGCAGAGCCTGAGGCAGGGATTTGGGTGCTTGTGCTCCCAGGGGAGACCTGTTAAGGGATGGGGAGAAGCAGGATGGATAAGGGAAAGGAATGTGGCCTCAGGTCAACTCCAACTTTGACCTTATCCCAGGCGGGGAATGCAGTGCAGGGGCCCCTGGAGCTTAAGTCTCATCTTGGAGTTGTCCCTCTTTAAGGCAAGGAGACTGGTCCTCCGCACTGACCCTGCCTCCCCACATTCATCAGTCATTGGCTGAACGCTGCAGGTAACCTGGTAGGCAAGGTGGCTCCATCTGCAGTGATGGAGAGGGCAGAGAAGGGGGCAGCTGTGTGCTGTGAGCAGCCAACTCTCTCAGCAGCTGCAGGACGGCTGCACCAACTTACAAAAGGGGGTCTGGGCAGGATCCCAACGTAGAACTGCCAGATTCTGCACACACAAAAAACAAGATGCCCAGTTCAATATGCATATACCATTTAAAAATTAAGCCTGTGTTTGCTTTGAAATGCATTAAAAACTTAAAATCGATGAGTGGATAGAAATGTGGTAAGGCAAGTATAAGAAAACATTAATAATAGAACCCAGGTGGCGGGCACATAGCTGTTTACTTGGTTGTATGTTGAAGTTTTTTTATAATGTTGATAAAAAAATTAAAACAGGGTTATATTATATGTACTCTTAGGCAACCTGCTTTTAAATTTTGCTTTGAAATAATTTTAAACATCTTGCAGTCATTATTTATAAATATACATCATCATTTAAGAATTTAAAACATTTTTATTTAAATTTGTGTCCCCTTCTTCCTCCATCTCTGGTCCCCGTCTCCCCTTCCCTATAGTAGGCACCCAATCTGTGGTATTTAATGCCTACTTCTCTAAACTTTATATGCAGGTGTGAGGGCCATAAGAATTTAGGGGACTCAGTATTGAGTTAGAAATACATGCACATGGCAAAGATTCTGATGGCACTAAGGTTTGCCATGAAAAGTAAGTCTCCCCTACCCACAACCCCTGCTCCCCCAATTCCACTCCCCAAGGCACCCCTAATGCCCACATCTCTGTATCTTTCCAGAGAGACTTATGACATACACAAGCTTAAATATATCCTCTTGAAAAGGACTACACACACTGCTTTGCATTTTGCTTTTTAGCCAAACCACATAATTTAGAGATGATTTTTGAACCAATGGCTACATAACTGCCGCATTGTATTCACAGCTGTGTAATTTTCCACTGTGTGATATATCATAATCCTCCTGCCCCGCACCCCCCTCTGTGGACATTTTTAGGTTGTGGCTCAGGAGGATGTGAACCTGTCCAGGGAGCACTTGGCCTTGGCTGGCACAGGGTGTGGGCCCCAGAGTCAGCCCCAGGCCTCAGGCCCTTCCTTTCAGAAGCTCAGGGCATAATTTTGGAAGCTCTGGGCTCCTGGAAGCCTTGCCTCTGTTCTTGGTAAATGAGGTATAAAGAGATGACAGTGTCTCAGCATGCAGAACTCGGGGACTGCTGTCCCTGCAGCCTCCCCCAGCTCTATTGTGTCCTCTGACCTGGAAGTAGAGCAAGGACATTCCCTCAGGGCCAGCACTGAGTGAGCCTTGACTGTGTGCCGTCCGCAATTCCAGGAGTCTCATTCTCATTGTGCAGGCAAGGAAAGGGGGGTTCAGAAAGGTATAGCCACTTGCCCAAAGTCACACAGCTAGCAAGTAGCAGAGATTTGAGCCACAGGTTCATTCCAGGATGCCAGCCTGCTCAGCAAAGAAACTGAGGGCTGGAGAGGGGAGGGAATCAAACTTTGACCATACAGGGGTCTGTAGTGTTAAGCCCAGGCCCGAAGTCAGTGAACCCCTGTTCACTTACATTTGTCAAAGCACCTGGTACCTAGCTTGTGCTCAGTGACTGTATGAGGAACTGCAATGTTGGCGATTGAAGGGGTGAGAGGGAGGGTGGGGGTGGGGAGCTGGGCGTCCAGGTGTAACTGGCTGCCTTGGCCCCCCTCCCACAGTTCGGCTCCACGACAGCATCTCCGAGGAGGGACACCATTACCTAATCTTTGACCTGTGAGTCTGGGCCCATGCTGGGATGTGCAGTGGGTGTCGGGGCAGCCTGAGCAGGGGTGACCTCCGTGGGTCCCTTGACCTGATGGGTCCCAAATGCCCCCAGGCTGGGGCTGCACTCCGTCTTCTGATACAGTTTCCCAAATGTGGTAGGCTTGCCACCCAAGCAGTGAGGCTGGTGTTCCTGAAACACCAACACACAGTCTTTGTCTATTTAGTTTTGCTTCTATTTGTGGCTACTGGGGGTCCAAAGTTTCCTTTTGGAATAATTTTAAAGTTTTTAAAACAGTTGATTGAATAAAAAACAATTATGAAATGATAAACTTCAGTGGCTCCTAGATTGACAGAGAAGCTTACTGATAGCAGGTCTCATCTGGAAAAAACAGCCCTTGAGATATTGACAATGGGAAGGCTATGCATGTTTTGGGGGGGCAGGGGGGTATGTGAGAAATCTCTGTGCCTTCTGCTCAATTTTGCTGTGAACCAAACGCCACTCTAAAAAAATCAAGTCTATCAAAAAACAAAAACAAACCGCAGCCCTTGGGCTTCCAGGAGCCTAATGAACCCTAGTGATGTGTTCTGAGGGTCCCACCTCCAGCCTGGACCTGGTGGGGGAGGAGGGCCTGGGATGGAGGCGAGGGAACTTAGTGGAAGGGTGAGGTTGGAAGCCAGGAAAGGGGCTGTAGTAGTGGGCGCCCCTGTGAACCCTCCCTTTGAGGCTGAGGTTCTGAGGTCTCCAAGCCCACTGTTAGCTTCCTGGAGACGCCTCCAGAAGTCGCAGCACCTGAAGCTTCTGTGGGGAGGTGACTCCATGTCTGTCTCTCTAGGGTCACCGGTGGGGAGCTGTTTGAAGACATCGTGGCCCGGGAGTATTACAGCGAGGCCGATGCCAGGTGAGTTCCAGGTGTAGCCTGGCAATGGCGCCCAGGGGCCGGGCCTCTCGCCTGCCAGCTCCCCAGGGGAGGCCCATCCTCACACAGTGACCCCTTCCTTTCTCTCTCCAGTCACTGTATCCAGCAGATCCTGGAGGCCGTGCTGCACTGCCACCAGATGGGGGTGGTGCACCGGGACCTTAAGGTGAGCAACCTGCCCGAAGGTCTGGCTCCTCAGGGAGCCTGCCCCTCTGCCCCCTGCCCTTCCCTACACCTGCAGAACCAGGGATATTTGCAGAATCCCTTTGATGTCCCTAAGTTCGGCTGGGTGGAGAATGTTTCTCCTACTGTACAGATAAGGAAACTGGGCTCAAGGAGTTTGAGCATCTGGGCTCAGGACATAGTCCCCCTGACTCCCAGCCCTCTGTGCTTTGTCCCAGACCAGGTGAGATGTAGTTAGACTGCCAAGTCTGGCTAAGGCCAGGTCCAAATCCCAGTGGCACAGTGGCAGCTTCTTTACAGTGGGGTTGCCATAGCAACCTCTGCACAGGTTGACGAGGCTATCAAAGGAGCTAGCACAGTACCTGGTACACAGACATGGTGTTACTCTGGCTTCTGGGTCTTTGGCAGGTGGGGGCGAGTGGGAGAAGAGGGTCTTGGCGACCTCGGAGGTCTCCCACTTCCCACCTGAAGAAGAAGATAGACAGGATAGGCAGCTATGGAATCTAGGGTTGGCACCAGCCGCACAGCCTTGCTCAGTCCGATCAGCACAGACTTCACAGTTCTCGGCTGAGCCCCATGGCCTTGGTGGCTGGTAGCTCATAACATCACTCCCGTTTTGCAGCAGGAAACTAAGGCCTAAAGAGTTCAAGGGATTTTCCAGAGAGCATGCAGTTCAGTTGTGCCTGAGCTAAGACTGGAGCCCAGGCCTCTGACCCCAGATCCCAGGCCCTGGGTGGTCTGGCACCAAAAAGCCACTCAGTCCAGCTCCTGCGGCTGCAGCAGCCCCTTCGAGGTGGCCCTGCTGAGTGCCCATCGAACCTCTGCTTTTTGGTCTTCAGTGACTACGAACTTACCTCTTATGGGGTAGCCCCCTGCCCCACTGGGAAGTGCTCTTTCAGTCTCTCCTGCTATGGGGATTTTGCCTGTGAACCTCAGCTCAACCCTTTGGGGCCACACAGATTAAGCCTCCAGCTCAGAGCCGCTCTGTAGGCACTTGGGTCGCTTTGTTGTAGCGCCTAAGTCTTCTGCAGGTTCTCCTCTTCCATTCCCACCCAGGATAGTATTTCCAGGGCGCCCTCCATGGGCATGTTCCAGTGGGTCCAGGTCCCTTTCTGGGGTGAAATGCCCTGACTAGGACCCCTACCTACCTCTGACTGTCACATGTTGTCTGTGGCTCCTCACACTAGTCCAGTGAGCTCCCGGTGGCTCAGTCCAGACCCACAGGCAAGAAGGTCTCTGGCCAGACAGCAGGGCAGCTGTCCCTGAGGGCCTGTTCCCGTTATAGCTACAGCCCCTGCACAGGAGGAGGAAGGAGGAGAGGCAGCACAAATTTAGGCCACTCTGGATAGAATAATTAGTAGCACATTCATCAAATCAGGGCAGACCGGCTGAGACATAGGACACATTATGAACACAGTCCCCATAGGACAAAAGAGGCTTTGACGAGCTATATTTGTTTGGTTGATGTAAGGTCAGATGTGAGACCCCTCAGATGTCCCAGTGGGGCCGGGGGTCAGAGGAAGCCAGACTGGAAGCCCCACCCCCTTCCCAAACAGAAAACACGAATGCTGATGCTTATCAGGCACTTGCTATCGGCCACGTCGGAGTGCTTTACATGGATTATCACAATTAGTCCCATGGGGCGGATAATCACCCCATGAGGTAGGCATTATCCCCGTTTTTCTAGGAGGAAACCAAAGCTCAGCAAGGTGAAATAATTTATCCAAATTCCAGTGTAGAAGTGGCAGCCCCAGGATCAGAACCTGGGGCTACCTCACCAGAGAGCCCACACTCTTAACTTCCCTCTGTTCTGAGGAGGGGGATTCCCTGTCCTCCAGACCCAGCAGAAGACAGTAACATCAATGCCCCAGAGGCCAGGTGGCACGTCCGAGACCCCTCTCAGCCTGGAGTGGTTAAGAGTATGGCTGAGGAGCCAGATTTTGTCTCAATTCTGGCTCTATCTCTTGCCAGCTCTGTGATCTTTGTTTAGTCACTTAACCTCTCTGAACCTCCGTTTCATTCTCTTTCTACATATGATGAATACTTATTAACTGCCTGCTATATGAGGCCCACTGTCTTAGGTGCTGGTGATACAGTGGTGGACAGGCCAGATTAGAAACTCACACTCTATAGGGCTGCCAGATAATGAACAAGTACATAGACAGATGGGGACAAACATTACACATCGTGATGAGACTTACGAAGGTAACAACAATAAGGAGCTAAGACAAAAGATACCTGGGGGCTTCTCCCTATATAGAGTAATCACGGAGGGCTCCTTGGAGGGCGTGGCATGGAGGTGAGAACCAAATGAAGAGAAAGGGTCAGCCCTATGAGGCTCAGAGGGAGAGCAAAATAGGCAGGGGGACCAGGATGTGCAAAGGCCCTGTGGCGGAAACAAGCATGATTGTTTCAGGGGATATAAGAAGGCCACTGTAGAGAACGGGGATAATAACGCCTACCCCAATTGGTTGTTGAGGTGATAAATGAGGCGATGAATGCAAAACCCTTAGCCTAGTGGCTGGCACATAGTAGGGGCACAGTAAATATTGCTTCTTTTTTCTTATTGTCGTGGCGGCTGTCCCACCACCACCACCTTCCACCCTCAGCCCCAGACTCTGAGGGGAGGGGAAGGAGAGGATGGCTAGTGAAGGAAGGGTCTTCCTGTTGCAGAAGATGGAGGACTTATAGTGGGGTAGTCCACTCTCTGGGGACTGAAGCTTAGGGTCCTGTCATTGGAACTGGAGGTGGAGACAGGGCACCTTGGGATTGTCCAGCTATAAGCCCAGGTCCCTGGAGGTGAAGTTTTGAATGTGCTCACTGTCTTCTGGCCCCTTCCGTCCCCGCTTTGCCCTCATCTCCCTGGTCCTGGAAAGCCGGAGAATCTGCTGCTGGCCTCCAAGCTCAAGGGCGCTGCCGTGAAGCTGGCAGACTTCGGCCTGGCCATAGAGGTGGAGGGGGAGCAGCAGGCATGGTTTGGTGAGTGGGGGCAGGGGACAGCAGGGGTGTTGGGGGCTAGCCTTGTGTTGTCACATTGGCCTCTAGGAACCCGCTCCTCTGCCTGAGCAGGGGCAGATCCGAGATGGTGTTGCACCAGCCAGGGCTCACGGAGTAGAGGTTCCTCCCCACCCAGCCTCTGGGTCGGTGGGTGTTGATCACCTCCCTGGGGGCCAGGTGCAGGGACAGGGTTATCATTACAACAGTTAAAATAGTACATGGCTTCTTCACATGTGCACATACCCTCGCTGTTGGCTAGAGGCTTCCAGGAGTTCCCTTAACAGCTGGGTGCTTGAGATTACCATCTTGATTTCATAGATGGGGAATAGAGGCTAAGAAACCTGGAAAAGGTCAAGGGAGGGGTAGAGCCAGGATTTAACCTCAGATGGTCCAGTGTGCTCTGAGATTTTGGCATAATTGAGTCTGTTCAGCTATCTGGGGATACTTTTCTTTTAAATTAAAAAAAAAAATTTTTTTTTTTTCTAATTGGGGAACAGTGTGTTTTTCCAGGACCCATCAGCTCCAAGCCAAGTAGTTGTTTTAATCTAGTGTGGAGGGCGCAGCTCAGTGGCCAATGTGGGAATCCAACCGGCAACCTTGGTGTTATGAGCACTGTGCCCTGCGCTCTAACCACCTGAGCCATCTGGCCGTCCCTGGGGATATATTTTAGTGGGCAATATTGATCAGTGGTTAAGGGCCAGAGCCCTGGGTTCAAATCTCCCCTCTGCTACTTATGAGGTGCGTGGTTGGGCATCCTGTTACCACTCTGAGCCTTTGTTTTCTCATCTGTAAAATGGGAATAATAATAGGATGTTCCTCAGGGCTGTGTGGGAGTTAAAGGAGATGAGGCATAGAAAATCCTCATCCCTGCTTGGCACACACACTCAATAAATAGAAACTATTCTTATGATTAAAAATATTTTGGGTGTCCATTATTTCAATTGATATTCCGAACAATACTGGGCGGTATTTAAAATAGGAATCCCTAATCCCTTATTTGACAGATGAGGAGACTGAGGCCTAGGAGAAAAAGAGACAACCCAAGAGACTTGGGGCCAAACCAGAGTTAGGGACAGGCTGCCTGCCACCTCGGGCCCAGCTCCTAGTAGGCGTAGGGAGTGAGCAAGGGTTCAACTCAGCCTGGAGCTGACATGGCAAGGATACTTCATCTCGAATGCCACCAGCAATTGATTGGTCATAGCTGCTGGGAGGGTTATGTTAGAAGTTTATGACACCGACTCCGGACCCTGTGGGAAGGGCTCTGAGATTGATCAGCAACTTCTGCCATAGGCTCTGGAGTGGGGGCGGTGACAAGTGCACTATGTACTTGTCCACCTTGGTCTAGAGGCGTGCTGGCTTACCAGGCCAGGGCTGCCTGCCCTTGGCCTGCTCTGAGAGCAAGGGGCATTTTTGCTACCTCTGGGCAACCCTCATCCAGCAGGATCTTGCTCTGGGTTACTTACATGCCACCCTCTGTGTGTGTGTCTACCTGTCTGTGTGTCTGGGGAACAGGGTTTGCAGGGACGCCTGGATACCTCTCCCCAGAAGTGCTGCGGAAGGACCCATATGGGAAACCTGTGGACCTGTGGGCCTGTGGTGAGTGTCCAAAGGCCTCTTTATCCCCCTGGCTGCCTGTGCCTCTCATGCCCTCTCTCCTGTCCCATCACCCTCACCCCCACCCCATTGCTCCTCACAAGGGGTTGAAAGTTCTCCTGCTGTTCTCCCCAGGGGTCATCCTGTACATCCTGCTAGTTGGCTATCCCCCATTTTGGGATGAGGACCAGCACCGCCTGTACCAGCAGATCAAAGCTGGCGCCTATGATGTGAGTTTTGCTCCTGTCTTCAGCCTCCCTGCCATACCCTGGTCCCCTCCCAGTAAAAGCCAATGCCCAGCGAGGTCAGGACCTGAGCACGTTTCCCTCCCGCCCACCCAGCCCTTTTAGGTCTCCCTGCCACGCTCCAGTCACGGGGGAAGGGGTGAGGACTGACTGGGGCCAGGCAACGAGCTGACTGTGCCCAATGACCAGGGCATCTAAGTGATGGGGTTTAGCCCATGGGATCCCAGCGAGCAGAAGCACAGCAAAGCGGGGCAAGAAGTAGGGTGCAGGCCCCAAGAGCCAGGCTGCCCCTCTCTCTCTCTCTCTCTCCATATATATATATATATATATATATAATAAATACATGCAAATAATAATAGCTAACATATAGTACTCTTCTAAATGCTTTCTGTATATTACTACAATAAATCCTCACACCAACCATAGATACTATTATCCCTGTTTTACAGATCGGGAAGCTGAGGCATAGAGATGTTAAATAACTACCCAGACCATATAACTAGGAAATGGTAGAGCTGGGATTGGAACCCAGGTGGTTTGGCTCTAGTGTCCATGCTTCTAACAACCGATCTATACTGCTTTTCTACATGACTGATTTCTATTGAGCTATATGCCATGTGTTTTATATCTTATTTAATACTCACAACATCTCTAGGGACAGCTTGAGGAGTCATGTGACTCGCCCAAGGTTACACAACCCAGGAGGCAGGCCCGGGACTTTGAACCCAGGCCTCTGATTCTGAAGTCTGGGCTATCACCACTGGCCTGCGGCTCTCCAGATAAGGCACAGTCTCAGAATAGCAGAGGGAGGTCTCCTTTCTCTCTGGTCGTTGTTCTGATGTGTCCTAGGGTCAGGGAACCCTGCCCCAACTCCTCCTGGTTGTGGACGCCCGAGTGGATGGGCAGTAGGACCCCTGCCTGCTCCCCTGCCAGTCAGGGGCTGGGGGATCGCAGGGGTGGCCTGGGGTAGGCTGGGCAAACCTGGCCCCTCTGCCCCTTCCAGTTCCCATCACCGGAGTGGGACACCGTCACCCCGGAAGCCAAGGATCTCATCAATAAGATGCTGACCATCAACCCGTCCAAACGCATCACGGCTGCTGAGGCCCTTAAGCACCCCTGGATCTCGGTAAGCCTCCCTCAGCAAGGCCCTTCCCAAGAGCCCCCCGCAGACCTCAGGGTTAAGGCCCTCATGGAATCCTATACCTGTCCCTGTCCCCTCAGGCCCAGCTTGGGGCCGAGAGGGCTTAATCCAAGAGGCACTGACCCTCTGTGTTTCTCAGGGGGAATGTCAAAATGGGAGGTTGGCATCAGTACTGGGGGTGCTACTGACATTGAATGTCTGGTGCCTGGAATGCTAAGCACCTGGAATGCTTACAACATTCCCTGGAAAGAAAGAATTGTTCCCCCAAGATGCCAGTCACATCCGTAAGATGCTCTGTTGAGGGGCCCTTGGGTTGGCCCCATTCGCAGACCTCTCCTCTGCTTCCTCCAGCACCGGTCCACTGTGGCCTCTTGCATGCACAGACAGGAGACCGTGGACTGCCTGAAGAAGTTCAACGCCAGGAGGAAACTGAAGGTAACAGGTCTTCATATGACGTGCCCCTGGATATGGGAGTAGCTTGGCCTGGGTCTCCACAGTGGCCAAGAGACACACTCACTAGTTCTTTCCTTCATTGAGCCCACAAGCATTTGTTGAACACCTGCTTTCTGGGCGGGGCAGTGAGCCGTGGAGAGGACAGACATGTAACCAGGACATGACAGGGCAGCGGTGAGTGCTGTGACCACAACCTCCGAGGCTGTGGGCGGACACAGCAGGGCCATGAATCAGGTCTGGGAGGGCCAGGCAAGGATCCTGGAAGCTTTCCTGGGTGTGTGGCATTTAAGCTGAGCCTCCGAAGGATAAGCAGGCATTAGCAGTGTCAAGTTAGATGTCCCACATAGAAAAAAGGCCGTGCAGAAGTCTGGAAGTGTGAGCTTGACCCCTTAGAGGGACTGCACTGTCTCAGCATGGCTGGGGAGAGGTTTCGGAGGGGACATGCGACTGGGTGGAAGGCCATGATGGGGGTGAGGTCCCAGCTGCCAAGCACTGGAGAGGCTTAGACAGGGGTCGTGGCCCCAAGGAAGCTACAGTGGGACCCAGGTGGACTCTGAGCTCCCAGCCTCTCAGCAGGTCCTGTGTGTTCTCAAGGCCATTATAGCTCCTGGCCTAGACCTTGTCAGGGACCCCATGAGCAGGTAGGAAAAGTGACTGAGGGGTCCCCGGCTGGTCAGAACAGAGAAGCCATCAGCATGCTGAGTGACAGATGCTGAGTCCCCAGCTCACTGGGAACCTCTTCACCAATTGCTCCCAAGCCTGGCACGGTGGCTCAGGATGGGGACATGGGCCGAGGGGGTGGTGGCCAGCATGATGCCAGGAGAACTGAGTCTCACCCCCACCCCCTAGTGGGAACTATCATAGAAGAAGTCTCAAAATGTCAGAATCAGGGATTCTTAAAGTCACCAGACAGTGTCAGAACCAGGAAGGCCATTGTCCCCCAGACCCTTTCTTGACAGAAGAGGGTTTTTCCACATCAACCCTCCAAGGTTCAAAGCCCAGGGACCACGGAGGGATGAACTAGTACTGGAGGGAGGTGCTGAGTGCCCCCAAGTGAAGGGTAGATAGAGGAGGGACCCAGGGGTGCAGGGTCTGCCCTCCTTGCCTGGGCAGGAAACTTCCTTGGCCGTTAGGAGCCCCCACTGACAGGTGCCCTCAAGCCCATCAGCAGCTCTGGCCAGGCCAATGGAACCTATTAATATCTGCTCCTAGGATGGCCCTGTCCCTGGAGCAGTGCCAGCTAATGTCCAGCTCACCCAGATTTCTCCAGGAAGGTGGTGGTTGGTCTCTGGGCTATGGGGTGAGGGACAAATGGAAGGACAAGGACAGAAGACTTTGGCTTTGCATCTAAATGGAGCACCTACTTCTCCTTCCCCATTCCCCCTCCCCGACCGCCCCCACCCCCGCCCCCGCCCCCGTTTCTCTGTCTGTTCTCTCTCTTCTGGCCTCTTCTCCCCCACACACCCTCCTCTTTTCTGTTGCAGGGAGCCATCCTCACCACGATGCTGGCCACCAGGAATTTCTCTGGTAGGTGGTAGGACCTCAGAGTCCTGAAAACATCCTGCAAGAGGTGGGGGTATTACCATTTTGGATACCGGGACCCCTTACGCCAGCAGGCCTGGGGAGAGTGGGGACTGCAGAGGAGGCCATGACTGGGGGCCTAGCTTACCTGATGCAAACCTATACCCAGAAATAGAGAAATCTAAGGTAAGCAAGCCAAGGGCCCACCAGGGAGGGTCAAAAGTTTAGCCTGTCTCCCTTACCTCACAGCAATGCTGGGGTTCTCAGGCTGGGCCAGCCAGAGGGGAAAGCCTCTCAAATGTTGGGGTCCAGGTCCAGGCAGGACTGAGCCAGGCCCAGAGAGTAACAATGTCCCTGTTCCCCACCATTACTGGAGCCCTGTGCTAAGCAGGCCCCATGCTTTGTGCTCAGGTGGCCCCTGTGACAAGGCAGTGGAGCACTGCCATTTCTGTTTTCTGAAGGAGGAAACTAAAGCTCCGGGAGGTAAACTCTGATGGGCCCCAGGTGGCACAGATAGTAGAGAAAGGTACAGCCAGCTTTCAGCTCAGGTTTAACTAACTCTAGCACAAGTACCCTTAAATTAACCAGGGTGGGTCACCAGGGAGTCCAGAGTCGAAGCCCTTGGCCTTGGCCAAAACCAGCCTGGTTAAGGCAGGGAGTGCCTAATGACCTGTGGCATGTGGCCCCGCAGAGAGAAGGGGAAGAGATTAGTGTCAGGGCTTAGCAAGAAGCTCCCCCTGGCACGCTGGGGAGTGCTGGGGCCAGTGCTGCCAGAGGCTGCTCTCTGGGGAGCCCGGAGGCTGACGGGGCAGCTGAGCAGATATAGCAAAGCTCACCCGAGGGGCCCTCTGACTGGGACTGGTGCCAGCCAGAGAGGGCTGCTGTGGACACACGGCCTGCTCCGCAGCAAGGGGTCGGCTCTGGGAAGCCACAGCCCTGCCTTCGCTGAGAGGGTCCGCCTCCTCGTTTAACCAGCTGGGATACCGAGAGCGAGGGTGGGAAAACCCTGGAACTTCAGATCTGGGCTTTTGCCACCTCCTTGAACTACCTTCCCACTTTCTCTCCAGACAAGGATCCTGCAGTTCCTTAAACTGAAACATGAGCCACTCAGACAGAGTCTTTTTTTAACAGCTGAAGTGCCCCTAGAGAACTCTAGTCCAAAACTTACAAAATGGTGCCCATGGGTCCGTTCCAATCTCTAGATGTGCTTGGGGACTAGGGGACGTGGTGTTTTAAAAACTTTTGGGGGAAAGAGTTTCTAGCACTTAAACATCAGGAGGTTTTATGGAAAAGTCAAGATTTCTGTCTTGTCTTGAAAATCAGAATATGTGGCCTCACGGGACCAACAGTCCTGCAATAGTTGGCTGGAGCTCGGAAGCGTCCCCTTGAGGCTTGAGGGGCAGGCACTCCCTTCACCCCACTACATCCTAGTCCACCCCACAAAGCCTGTGGAGGATGGACAGCGATTCCTTGGCTTTGGATCTAGAGATACCCACCCCTGCACTTGATTTACAAGAGAAAAACTTTGGGTGGGAGCCTGGAAGGGGTCACTGGAAATGTGGCAGTGACTGGGACACGGGACCAGCCGCGAGCCCCATCCCTCAGAGCCTCAGGAGTTACACTATCCTGTACCACCTCTTGTCCCCTGCTTACTCGCTCCAGGCCACCAGGAGGACCGATAGTGGCTTCCATTTACTGAGCATCTACTGCATAGAGGTCAAATGCTGCGCTAAGCACTTTATAGATACCCCTGTCTCGTTTAACTGAAGGCATTTGCTTGAGGTCTGAGCAGCCGGATGCCAGGCTAAGCAGGGCTGGGCACTCATGCCACTTCCTGGCTGATGCCTTCCCCTTCCACGGTCTCTGGCCAGGAGGTGAGGGGGGAGGGAAAGTGGAATGACAGAGGTGGGGCCTCCCCATGAGCTGTTGCTCTGCTTTTTCCGGCCACCAGGAACCCAGCCAGCCCAGCCTGGGGCTCCAGGGTTTGAGGGTGGGGAGGCCGCTGCCGGGGATGGGTGCTCTGGCAGGGATAGGTGGGCTCCGGGGGGGGGGGCATCTGCTTCTTGTCACTGGCAAAACTCGGCTCGCAGCTGTCCAGAGTGAGTAGGCAGGGCTGACACATGACCTCCACAGCAGCATGGGGCTAAAATTAGAGCGGGCCGGGTTGGGGAGGGAGAGTCCAGCCCTGGGCCGGGCAGCCAGGCCAGGCCGCCGGCTTGGCCACCCCCAGCACGGGTGGTGACCAGGACCCAGAGGGAATCCCCGGACTAAAACAGCAACCCCACGATCGTGGGACACACTGGACACTTCCCTCAACCCATGGGGCCTGAGGGTCACACTTGAGATCTCTGAGAACTGGAGGGCCCAGGACCACCTCGTGGGCCACCAGGACGCCTGTGCTTCAGAGGAGGGAGGCGGAGCAGGAGAAGGAGGGCTCCCCAGATCGCTGAGCCAGCTCCCCGCCTGCCGGCTGACCGTGGATGCTGCTGTTCCTCGCCCTGTGGGCCCTGGTGCCCTGCCTGGTGTTGGTAACCCTCTACTTTCTCTCCTCTGTAGGAGGGAAGAGTGGAGGAAACAAGAAGAACGATGGTGTGAAGGTAAGCCCCCCCGGGAGCCTGCCAGGGCCTGCCTCTGGCAGCATTTCCGCCAACAGGGCTTGGCTTTCAGGGCTGGGGCAAGACCCAGGCCTTGCTGATGGTATTCTGGGCAGATACGGTCACTCCTGCAGCCGTGCCGTCCCCAGACCCAGAGACCTGGGCTTCGGCGCCCACCCTCTCACCAGGATTGGCGGAGGCAGGCGGGGGAGGGGGAGGGTTGAAAATGGGTGGGAGAGGAAGGTGGCCTGGGGTTGGGGTAGGCACAAGGAAAGGGGCAGGTCCAACGGAGATTTCTGGGGTTCTCTGGGGCTGGAGGACCTGGTGAGCAAGAGGGTACAAGGAAGGGACAGAGATGATCATGAGGGATGACCTTCCCCTTCCCAAGTGTGGGCTGGCTAGAATGGGCTCCTGACCCAAAGTACACCCCAGTCCAACCCACAAAGCCTGTGGAGGATGGACAGCCATTCCTTGGCCTTTAGGGTCCAGAGGTACCCCCTTCCTACCAAGGCCTGCCAGTTCAGTGCCAAGCATCCCCTTGTCCCCCCAACCCAAGCCTGCCCTCTGCCCCGCCCCATGCCCGATGCCCGAGCTACTTCCACACCCCACTGACCCCTCCTTCCCTCCTCTCTCTTCTCCCTCTGCTCTCTGGGGCCTGGTCCCCGCTCTCTGAAACTCCCTTCTCCCTGCCACTGGCTCGCCTTGTAGGTTCTCCTCTCTTGAGACCCTGCCTTTCTCTGGGCCCAGAGGCCTGCCTGGCCAGGGCCCCATGGTTGGGCTGATCCCAGAACTCTGGAAGTTGTGGGACGCTGTCCAAACACAGCCACCCAGGTTGACTGCTGGCTTCGTGGCTTTGTTCGTAGTGTCATTTACAATCTCAGGACGCTGGCTTTGGTCTGTTGGGGGTTACATGGGAGGGGATCACATGGGAGGGGATCTGGGATGGGTGTCCCAGGCCAGTATTTGGGCCTTCTCTCTGCAGGCTTGAGTTTCCCCATAGGTACAATGGTTGGCGTGAGAGGGATATGGACTCCGTGATTTCCAGGATTTCAGCTTTAAAAACAGATAAGCAAAAAACAACAATAACAAAAAAAAAAAGGGCAAGAAAACCCTATCTAATCATTTTCCCTTCTCGTCTTGGGTACTTGAGGAATACATAATTATTTGGTTATCAGCCAAAGTCAATGGTTTTCAAAATGAATTCCTTGAAACCCAAAGGTTCTGAGGAGGCACCTCTGGCAGCAGATGGGGTCGGATTAGTAAATGGGGTCCGAGCAGAAAAGCTTCTGTGCTTCCCACACCCACTTCAACCAGAGAGCCTGGACTGGCTCAGCAGCTGCAGACTTTGGCTGGTTATTTGAATCCCCTCCCCTGAGCCTGTGTTCCCTCATTCAAGCAATGAGGGTAAAAGGGGTTCCCACCTCACACGGCTGCTTGTGAGGAGGAGGCAAGATCACGTGTGTTGAGGGCTTGTCACGGTGCAGGTGTGTGACACATGCTTATGAGGTGCTGGTCAGTATCATCTTTTCTGTTTTATATGTTGGACTTTCGCGTAAGAGTTCTCTTGAAAGCAAAGTTTACTCAAGAAAATATTTGGTAATCCACAACTCTAAAGCCAACTCAGTTTATAAAGCTAACGTGCACATGTCCCAAATCCTATCATGGAATTCAGAATTGAGTTGTGGCTCGCTTGCTGTTTTGGGTTACCCATAAGTCAATTCTCTCCCCAATGTGAAAGGGTGATGTGGGGGTGGCCCAGTTTGGAGCAGCTGAGACTATCTCTGGCCCTAGTGCGTAGACACTGGGGTGCTGGCTTCTCTGGGGGAAATTGTATTTGGGAGATACGGGGCAGAGGCCACAGGCGCTTGTGGGCTGTGGCCCAGGTCAGTGAAGAAGGGGACAGAGGGAGGGCTGTCCCGGTTGGCTTGTCTCTCAGCTGTGGTCCTGACAAAGGCTAACTCAGAGCCACTGGCTATCGGGTCAGGGCCTCCCTTGGGCAGGGTCTTAGGACAAAGCTCTGGTCTGGCTCTTCTCCGGGCGAGACCTGGAGGCAGGCTCTGTCCAAGGGCAAGGGCATTGCATGGTGGGGCTCTGGCTGGTCACTGCAGGGCTTTCCAGTGTGTGCAGCTGAAGAAAGTACCACTCCTTCCTGCAGGGCAGGACAGACACTGAGTGATTTCTCAGGGTGGCCTGGGTGTGGATAAACAGAAGCTCAAAGGCTATTCCCGGCCTGACCATCTCTCTGTAACTAGCCTCCTTCCCTTCCTTGAGGTAGAGGAAAGGAAGTCCAGCTGGAAGACAAGAGTAACCCAGGGGCCTTGCCCAGGATTTGGGGCATTCAGCCTGCAATATGTCATTCCGAGGGTCCGGTCATGTTTTCACTGTGAGAGAAACTGGACCTCAAGTCAAGAAGCTGTGGGTTTGAGTCTGGACCCCACTGCTTCCTCCCTTGGAGCCCTGGGTCATCACTTCTGTCATCTGTGCAAGGGGAGAATGGCAGCTGTTTGTGGGGCCTGGTGGAGTCATTGTGTGCTCCTTTCACCAACACACGGTCAGACAAAGTGGGGGAAATACAGATTCTTCCTGCTACTTGGTCCTTAGAGACAGACCACTGATTTCATCTGGAGCTTAACTGAAGAAGCAGCGACTGGTTCCAATGCTGGAGGAAAACTGGACCAGTTGGAGTTGGAGATATGACATGATACTGTACTTTAGGGGCTTTGAAGAGCTTTTCAAGGCTAATTGTGATCATACTCCATTACTACCATCCTTGCTAACCTTAGAACCACGCTTTTTCTCCATGTGGTTCTAAGAGAGGTGACTCTACTTTCAGTGAAAGCCCCTTGCAAATGGAACGTGCTGGTCAATGTGGGGTTATTAGTATCGTCATCATTTGCAACTCAGGGAAATTGAGTCTTTCTAGTATCAAGAAGCAATGCACCCCTCCCAGCTACCCCTAGGCCTCTACTTCTATGAGGAGGGACCGACTGCTCCCACCCCTCAACCCCACTCACTGCCCCTGTTGGTGTCCCATTCGTGCTGTCGTGACCTCTCTCCCCCATGTCCCATCCTGTCACTGTACGTCCAAATCTGATACAGTCTCTGCTCTGTGTTCCCTCCTCGTGTCCTGCCTGGAACCTCCTGGCCCCCAGGTCGCTCCTCAGGTTTCTGCTGACAGCCGAGCCGAGAGGGCCTGTTCCCTCCAACACATACCGTGCCTGACTTGGCTCCATCCAGGAGTGAGGCTGACACTAAGAGGAAAGGGGAGGAGAGGAGAGGAGAGGAGAGGAGAGGAGAGGAGAGGAGAGACTGACTGCAGGCTGCTGGCTTTGGAAGTCATAAGGTCTCGCCCAGCTGGAGCAGATGCAGGGGCCATGAGCATTTACACTGGAAATACCCAGTGAGCCATACCTGCCCTATCTGTAGAGGCCCTGGATGGAAAGCACAAGATCTCAGGCTCCTGGCACTCAGAGGCTCCTGGATCTTGGAGTCAGAAAGCCCAGAATTAGACCCAAGGACCCTCAGAGAATAGCCAGTGCCTCCCCCTGGCAGGCCTATCCTGAGGGCATCTCACATCCCCCTGTGCTCCCCTGACAGTACAGCAAGGAGAGCGGCCTCCTGACCTGTCACATGTAAGTGCGTCCAGGAAGGATGAGCCTTTGAAGAGTAGTCAGTCTGTGGGTGCCTGGAGGCCTAGACAGAGCAGACCGCCTGCATTCAGGGGCTCTAGCCTCCGCTCTGCTAGCGACGAGCTGAGAGACCTTGGGCAGATCACCGCCCATCGCTGGGCCCCAGTTTCTCATCTGTGCAATGCAAGTGTCAGACTTGACCTGCAATGTTCTATGAGTGTGAGTCTTTAAGACTCCTGGCCTAGAGCTGAGAGAAGAAGATAATCTACATTTGTCCTCTTTTCCTCTTCCTTCACTTGGTTCCACAGCCAGTAATACAGTGGAAGCTAAAAATCCCCCCAAAGCCAGAATAAGCTGAATGGCAGGAATCAAAGACTCAGATTCTGGGCTCTGCTGTATGTCTGGCTGTACCTCAGTTTTTCTAAGGGACTGAATCAATAGGCCAGTCACTGGGTAGCTGTGAACACAAACAGGATTTCAAAGGGCACGTAGAGGACTGGTGTCCACATCTGGCCCTGTCTTGAAATCTCCTGGAGATATTGTTTAAAATGGAGATTCTCCAGGCCCCACCCCAGGCCGAGTTACCAAACTCCATGGAGGGGCCTGGTTATGTATATTTTTGACACGTTTCCCCAGTGACCATGACACTCAACCAAGGAGTGGGATCCTTTCATCAGAGATGCATGGGGAGTCTAGGAGGAGCGATCAGGCCTCATCCCCAGACCAGAGCACCTTTTGTCTTTGAAGAGCTTTGGATTCTGGAGGCTTTAGGCAACTGGCCCTGAGACGCAGTGTTGGCTTCCCCCATCAGAGCTCGGCGTAGAAAGAACCCTGGTCCAAGGGAGGCTTTGCCTGGAGATGGGCGGTTGGATTGTGAGACCCAGGCAGCTGTGCACGAGGCCCCAGAGCTTCAAGCTGAGAGAGGGCTGGCCCTGCCAGGTCAGCTATTGCTGGTGCCCTGACTCCTTGCCCTGATGCCACTCCAGCAAGGGACCACAGAGGATGACCCTGAAGCCCATCCTCCTTCCAAACCTCCTCTGTCATTTGTTCCTCTGCTCCCTGCCGTTTTCACGCTGTGTCTTTTCCTGTCCCATCTCTTCTCCTTGTTTTTCCAGAAAAGAAAGTCCAGTTCCAGCGTTCAGTTAATGGTGAGTGTCTGCCGTCTCCCAAACGCCGGTAAATGCTGGGCCTCGAACCCTTGCTCCTGCCTCTCTCCTGCAGGCTGCACTGGGAACCCGGGGCGGGGAGAGGGTGCTCAGGGCGTGCTTGGTACGTGTGCCTCGTGTGACAATATGTGTGTTGTGTGTGCGTGTTGTTGGTGTGTTTCTGTTGACACCTCCAACTCCACGGCCCAGACCAGCAGCCTGACAGTAGACCTGAGAACTCCATTGGATATGAAGGGTGATTTGAACCCTATCACACATCCAGCCCTTGGCTTCTCGCTTCTCCCCGCCCTCATCTCAGGGCTCGGTTTGTGTCAGTTGCGGCGAAGGGTGGGGGGCTTGGTTTGGCCAAAGTGGTGGGCACCGTAGAGGCCCTTCTTGAGCAGGGCAGAGGAACCACCGGCCCCTGCCTCTGTGTTAAGGTTCCAGCGGTGACATGGTGGCCCACGCCCCTCTTCTGATTGCATTGCTATCTCCCTCAGCTGTGTGGTTTTTCTCCCCCTAAAAAACCCAGCCTCTCTCATACTGGGCTTCCCTCTTTCTCTTTCTTTCTCTCCTGCCAGTGTGTGTATCCCTTCCCCATTCTGTGGCCACCATGTGCCTCTCTGCACCCCCACATCCCCTTTGCCCCCCTCAAGCAGACAGGGCTCAGGAACCCCTTCCAGCTCTTCCAGAAAGGCCAGGGTTCTCCTTGCATCCATCCCTTCACCCACGCCCCGCCACCCTCCGCCACCAGCCACCTGCTTAGCTGGGCTCTTCCCCTCCTTAGGCTTGGAAGTCTGACAGGGTTTTCAGGGCAGCATCTGGATGGCAGAACCCATGAGGCTTACAGAAACCGGGCCGCAGCGTCAGGCAGCCGGGGCAGCCCCCCACTGGCCATGTCTCTTCCTGTTGGTCAGGCAGGCCTCACCACCTCCCCTGTTTTCTCTGGCAGGAATCTTCAGAGAGCACCAACACCACTATCGAGGATGAAGACACCAAAGGTAGGGGTGGTCTTGCCTTCAGCGTCTGGGTCCTCGGGCCTCTTGGAAGGCCCCCTTCACTGACAACCCCTGGCCTGACAACCAAGGGTCCTGCTCCTCTGCAGAGAACCTCATTTTGGCTCCTTCCAGACAGGAACACCGTCTCCCCATGTGGGATACTCAGCCCACTAGTGGTACACACACAGATGGACTTTTCTTATTGTGGGGGTTATGCATTTACTTTACTATGTGTTAGAAAAAAGTAATTTAACAGATTCAAGTTATAAATGTATCATAGTGGTATACATCTTCCTTTTGAAATGTTTTTGAATTTCGTTGATTTTTAAAACATGAAGTAATGATAAGAAAGGAAAGGAAAGCACAAATGCAGAGAGTTCAGTTGACTAGAGTATGAGAAACGCTGCTGAACAGCAACCCAAAATGCAGGGGCGACTGTAGCCAGTGGCTAATAGTCCTCAGAAGCCCTCAGGTGGACGAGGGAGCAAATCCCTAAATAAGTGTGATCATATTGTAAGAGGGAACTAAGGAGAACAGTAATAGGAACAATGGCTGCCTTTTATGGGGTGCTTGATGTGTGCTACACTGTAAGTGCTTTGTATTGACCTGAACTTCACAATAACCCTATGGGGTCAGTGCTGTGGTTAACCCCATTCTACAGCCCAGAAAATAGAGTAGTTGAGTCCATTGGCCCTAGGTCCCATATCTTGTAAAGGTGGCGTCGGGTTTTGAACCCAGGCAGCATGGCTCCAGGGCCTGGCTCGTAACCACCGCTCTGGAGGTCTCGGTGTATGGTAAGTATGTGTGGAGCTTGGAGGAGGGACAATAGCATGCTGACTTCTTCTCAGAGGACACCAAATCCTTGGATGAGTCAGTGTATTCTGCTGTTCTGCCTGCATCTCGCCCTCCTCGTCCCCCTAGAACAGGGAGACCATGGAGCATGGGGATTCTCACACTCAGGCGTGTGTCAGGGATGCCTGGGAGTCTCTGAAATCTAGAAAAACACTGTGGACCTGCAGAGATCACAGCTGTACCAGTTTAGACATTTTTCAGGAGTTTAATTTGCCTCTAAAAGAAGACAATGGTGGAGAAAAGAGCATTTTATTACGTACTATATAGTTTTGCACAATTGCAATTTAGGCTTTAAGGCAGTTTTGACACACGAAACACCATGAGTGCCTCTCAACTCTGCCAGGATACCCTGGAAGATGAGCGTCACCCTGGATGTGTCCCTCTCTGGTCATTCCCAGCTGGGGGAGTAGGATGTGGTCACTATAACAATAACCTGGCACTAGAGCAAACCAGTTTTCTATGATGGCACTAGTAACAACCTTTAAAAATACAATGTCTTGAAGAAGCATTCCCTGTTAGGGTCAAGTCAGCATGCTCAGTCCCTCCAGTATGATTTTCTAATCACATTCCTGGCCCTGCCCCTGTGAATTCTGATTCTGTTGGTCTCTGTTGGGCTGAGGCATGGCGTTTCTAAGACGTTCCCCATATTTGAGACTCACTGTCCCAATGGTAAGATTGGGGTTTTGAGGAGACTTGTTGTGGCCTCACAATCCTGGTCTCAGAGCAGACAGGGACCGTGGAGGTGAGCTGGCTTTGTGCTTCTTCACTGGGGTCTGTTAGCTGGGTGACCTTGGACAACTTTTCGACCTCTCTGCGCCTCAGTTTCTTTAACAGTAAAGAGGTGATGATAATAGTACTAACCTCAGAGGGTTGCTGTGCAGATGAAATGAGAGGCTGTGTATTAAGTGATTATACAGTGTTTGGCACATGGTAATTGTTTAATAAATCTTTTTTTTTTTCCAACTAGAGCTTGTGGTTGACAGGAAGCCACATGACATTTTTGGAACATCAATCTTACTCAAAGATTATTTTAAGGCAAATATTTATATATTAAACAGACAGAAATATTTGGAAGAGAATGCAACATTTGTATGTGCTGTTAATGTAAAATGTGAGCTGCCAAAGACATTTTCCACCTGGGGTGATGGCTCCAGGCTGCAACCCTGAGGCCCCACATTTACAATCATAATTCTCTGCCTTAGAGAGAGGAGGATGGGAAAACTTGTGAAGTCTTGAATTTTAGTTCATCTAGGCCCCTTTTACAGAGGGACACCTGAAGCCCAGCAAGGACAAAAGGCACATCCGGCAGAACTGGGACCCGTTCCCTGCCTCAGTTTCCTCACGTGTAAAAGGCCAGATCTAATGGAAGAGAAGCTGGCTCAGCCATAAACATTTCCCCATGTTTGGCAAAAAAAAAAAAAAAAAAAAAAAAGCCTGTGCTTCCCTCAGCTTCTCTAGGCCTCAGAGAAAGTTTGCAGAAAACCATTTTCTGGTGTTAATTTGTTAAGTCTTCTTCCTAAGTGAGAATAGCAGCTGGTGGGGTGGATTCTGACCTAACATTAAAGTTAATTAGAAATGTCATCCTCCGGGGAACACTTCCCCCGAGCAAAGGAAGGGACATGAATATTTCAGAGCACCCCGGGCTTCATGCACAGGCCTCTCGCCCTCTGAGCATCACTGGGCTCTGCAAGCCTCCCTCCCCACTCCTGTACCTCCTCCTGGTCAGCTCCATGAAAAATTAATTTTCCCTCCAACCCAAAGAGCTGCCTCAGCATCTCAACAGAGACTTTCTGGGAAACAGCAGTCAGGAATGCTGATTCCATCTCAGCCTCAGCATTTTGTGTGAGCTTGAGAGAGTGTCTCAACCTCTCTAGGGCCTCAGCTTTCCTGTCTGTAGGGGAGTACTCCTGGACTGTTTGGGGGGACACCTGGAAAATGAGAAATGCCATAGGTTGCTACTGAGCTGCTGCTGGATGAATCCCTCACACAGCAATGGGACTGTTGAGGGGCCCAGAACCAGAGGGAATATCTCCAGATGTAAGGAGCACTAGACTCTCAGATCTTTTGTCCCAGAGAATGAAGCTAGGGAGATTCCTGCCCACTAGGTTTCAACTATTAGCATATTTGGTGTCCTGAATGGCTGGAGGCACAGCCAAGTTAGGCACTGTCTCAGGCTGTATTAATAGAGGTATAGTGTCCAGAATGGGGAGGGGATAGAGAGTGCTACCCCAAACCTGATATTCTGTAATATCCAAGCCATGCTTGGGATTGTGTGCTTACACTCAGAGATGCATCAAGATAGCTCAAAGGCTCTTGGAGAGTAGATGTCCAGCTTGAGTCAGATCCTGCAAACCACATCCTGGAGGGCTTCAACCCTGAGAAGAGAATTATCAGAGAGAGGACATAAAGTCTGGGGGAGCAGGCACGGGCCCCAGAAGGCAGAAAGGGACCAGAACTATAACGAGGGGCTTTCAGGTGGACAGATTTCAACTTGAAAGAAGAATGAGGCAGGTACCAGTGTTGAGATCTGTCCAGCGGTGTGGCAGGCTGCAAACCCCAGTTTCAACCAAGACCAAACCGTCACATATTAGGCTGCTGGGAAGCACCCCCAGCTGAGCTTAAACGCTGTCCTCAGGAGAACTTTCAATTCAGAGACTTGCAGATGATTAGGATCACAGTTCTCACTTATGGAGTGCCAGGCACTGCTGGGAATGCTTTATATAATGCACCATTATTTACATAAATGTGTTGATATAAAGGGCTTGGAACAGTCGCTGGTTTTTAGTGAGGATCACATATGTATTAGCTATTTCTACTGACATATTCTTAACTCACTTAGTCTTCAGAACTACCCTATGAGGTAAGCACTATTAGTAGCTCCATTATACATATGGGGAAACTGAGGCACGGGCAAGTCCCTTGCCCAAGGTCACACAGTTATTAAGTAGCAGAGCCAGGATCCAAATTCAGGGAGAGTGGCTATAGAATCCATACCCTGGACCACTTTGCTGGCTTCTCTGAGATGGTAGTAAGAAGTAGCCCAAGGAGACAGAACATTAAGCACAGGCTCATGGAATATCACTGTGGGAGAATTCTTAAAGTTCAAGCAGAGAAGGCAAGGGAGGTGGCCCAGGTCCCATGGCCCTCCGTGAGCACGTGGACTCACTCTGGGCCACCATTTTGATTCCGTGTGGGAGAGGCTGGAATGAGGTGTCCCCTGGCAGGGGTGGGTTTCTTCCTATCGTCAGCCTCCAGCTTCCACGAAGAAGGGCAAAGTTGACCAGGAGGTCAGGCGCTTGGGCTCCTAGGGGAGACAGAGGCTATCAGGTGACTTGGGCAACTCCAGACAACAGGAGAAAGACAGCAGCCCCAGGCCCTGGTTTGATGCCGTCCACTCCATTCATTCATTCATGCTGCCTCTGCCTCAGCCCCAGGCAAGGTCCCAGAGTGACCTGGCAGAGTGCATGGTCTAAGATGGACTCATTCCCAGCCCTGGTGATTCTTAGCAGAGCCAACGGAGAAAGAATTCATTATTCACTGTGGTGGTTGACACTGAAGATAATTGCTATGTTTGCTGAGCACCCTCCATGTCCCAAGAGCTGTGCTGGGCAGGGGCTCCTGTCCTGAGGGGCATATGGTGTGGGTGAGAGTGTGATGGGCTTTGGAGCAACAAATGTTGGTTGGGTAGTTGGTCCACCGGTGTAGACTATTTAACTTCCCTCACATCCAGTTTGCTCACCTGTGACGTGTAAATGATAACCACGTGAAGTTGTGCTGTGAGCCTTCAAGATTCCAGAGGCTGAGCACACAGCATGATGCCCGTCACGCTCATTCATTCAGTAATGAGTGCCTTTGGGGGCAAGCCTGTTCCAGGCTCCATGGCCCATCCTCCACGGAGCTCAAATTTGAGTTGGGGAATAGACAAGCATATGGGCCCCCCATGTAAGGAAGCATCTTGGGGTGCCCGAGTCCTGTGGAAAACGCCCTGGGCTGGGAGACAAACTCTGCACCTTATATGTTCTCTATCCTTGGGCAAGTCACAACCCATTACCGGGCCTTCCATTTCCCCAATAGTGTGATAAGGAAGCTGAATCCATGGTCTCCAGGGGTTCTGCCAGCCTGGATGTTCTGTGACTCTGTGTCCTCTGAATCTGAGGCGAGCTCGCCAGTATGAGATGGGGTGGGGAGGCATGGGCAGTGATAGGGAAAGAGGCAGGGACAGAGCCTCAGCCAAGTGTGGTCTCTCTCCCACGTTCCCAGGCTGAGAAATGGGCTATGTGTCCATCTACCTCACCTGGGGCTTCCTCATAGGTCAACGAGCTGACCAGGTTTGGAGCTAAGCGTGAGCCTTGGGAAGGAAGGAAGGAGGGTCTGCCCCCTGGGAAACCAAGTGAGGCTTCTAGGAGGCCTGGCCTGCTGGGATCCAGGACACCTGGCTTTAAATTCCTTCATCACTGAGGCTCAGTCTCCTCAGGTGTCGGGTGGGGGAAACTGGCCCTGCCCACGTCCCAGGGTGTCTCTGAGGAGCAGGTATGACAACCGTGTGAGAGGATGCAGGACATGGCATTTACATGTGTACCTACTGTGTGCCAGGCTTTGTTCCAAGTGCTTCGTGCACATCATTTCGTCCCACCCTCATCCCACCCTGGGAGGGGGCACTACCATCTCATCTGACAGACTGGGAAACAACTTTGTGGCCCGTGGTTGCACAGCTTGTAAGGACCTGGGATGGAATTTAGAGGAAGCCTATCTGGTACTAAAAGCCGGGGTTCTTTCCATGATATGTTCGGCACTGAAGGAACAAGAGGTGATGGTGTCTCCATTTTACAGATGGGAAAACTGGGGCTCAGGATATCACACACCTAATAAGAAAAGCGACACTGAACTGTGTACTGGAAAGACAGAAATTTGGCGTTTCAGTGGTGGTAGGGGAGGCCAGGTCTCAGCAACGAGGATTCATTATGCCTAGAAAGCTCTGGAAAGCTCAGTGCCTGATTCCTATAGACATCCAAATGGAGCGAAAAGCTCACCCAGACCTAGGGGATGCGTGAGCCCTAAGACCTTCCTTCGCATCCCCAGTTTGGGGCACTAGGGAGCCCCTGGTTCATGGCTGCTCGTAACAACGGCCACAGTGGACCTTGTTTTGATTCAGGAGGCAAAGCAAGGTGATAGGGAAGCATATTTTGGAGGTAAGAGCTGATTTCAAATCAGGCGTAGTGTCAGAATGCCCACCCCCCATGCTTCCGGAGGCGAGGACTGCCAACTGACCCTGGCTCTGTCCTTTGTAGTCAGGGGAACTTTCATACCTTTTTCACCTTTCTGGCCTCCGTTCCTTCTTCTGTGAATTGGGAGGAATGATACCCACCTGCAGGGGACACTGTGAGGATAAATGAGACAACCTCCGTGAGTCCCTCAGGTCCCAGTGCAGGGTCTGGCACACGATGAGGACAGGAAATGGTAGTTGGTGCTTCATTACTATCGCGATTCTACTATTTCTGTGTCCCTTCCTGCCTTACAGTGCGGAAACAGGAAATTATAAAAGTGACAGAGCAGCTGATTGAAGCCATAAGCAATGGAGATTTTGAGTCCTACACGTGAGTCGGCTGGGCCCAACCTGCATGTCCTTCCTGGATTGTTGTTCGGGGAGGGGGTCTGATGGCTAACTTTAGGGGTCCTCGTCTCTGACCCTCAGTCACTCACTCTGCATGTGCTGTGAATCAGAATGAACTCATATTTCTGCTTTGCATTCAGACTTTATGCTTTTATTAAGCTTTCTGTCCACAATGCTTCTTTATATCTCAGTCCTGTTCCTTCTCCTGCTCCTGATATCTTGTTCCCCAGGAGGAGCTCCAACAAGAAGACTCCTTTGCTTCCCCAAGGAAAGAGGGGGTGGTTTCCACTGCATCATGGGCCTTATCAGGAGATGAGCTGGGCAGGAGGGATGGGAGGCAGGCCCCTCGTCAGTCTCACCGCCTGGGCCAAGGTCCTCACTCGGGACCTTCTCAGACCTCTGAGCTCAGCTGGGCAGGAGTGGAAAGGAATCCATAGGGTGTGTACCTCCAGTGAGCTGCGGAGGAGCAAAAGGACCTCAAAATGGAAGCTTAAATCCTCTGGGGAATAAGGCAGGTGCACAAAAATAACATAAAATGAAACAGGTGATATGAGATATCCCTTACATACGTGGGCCAGCGGTGGGAAGGGTGGCTGTGTGCAAAAGGCTGAGCTGGAGCGCCCCCTGGTGGTCACCCACGCCTTTCCTGGTCTGGTCCAGGAGCAGGCCCCCAGCCTGCCCTCAGCTGGCTCCAGGGAGACGGAAGATTCTGGGCCTAGACCTCAATTTCTCAGCCAGGGCTGACAAGGTCTGGGGACCCCACGTATGCTTTTTGGTGGACAAAATCTGCCAACTAAGGCAGAATGACCCTTGCCTCTTGAGTTCAGGTGATACAGGAGCAACCTGGTTGGTTGGGGTTTGCTCCTTGAGCAGCCTGTTCATGGTTTCTTCTGTGCCCAGGAGCTGGAATTTGTCTCCCAAAATCTTGGGAGCCCACTGTGGGAGGGTTTCAGCTGCAGTGGGTGGCAAAGCCCCAGAAATCTACCAGTTATCTCTGAAGGAACAAGGGCCTTGGAAGGTGCAGGTGTGAGACTGAGGCTGCATGTACGTGTGTGTGCATGCATTTATCCACGCATGCACACTTATGACTGGGTGCACCGGGGGTGTACACAGGCGTGTCTGCACATGTGCAATGGGTGTTGCATAAAAGCACGGAAATGCGCTGCTAAACAGGTTTTGCAGCCAGCCCTAGAAAGGGTTAAGTCAGCCATGGGAGAGCCTGAGAGTGGCTCTGGTAGGACACAGCCAGGGAAGGAGGAAAAGAGAGGTGGCTTCTGTGGACTCTAAGCCTCACAGAACTATTTCTGCCCCCAGCACCCCCCTCCCCGCCATGAAGTCACTTCCTTTGGCATCTGTAGCCTTCTCTAGGTTCTGACCCCTTGCCTTGACCTCTGGGGTACTTGGTGCCCTGAGTCTGGCCCTGTGTAATCTTGGATAAGCCCCTTCATCTCACGAGCCTTGGTTTCCCTACACATACAGTGGAGTTGGAGCAGATGGTCTCCAAGTCCCTTTGGAGATTGCGATGCCCAGAGACCTCTTGGAGAGGGGCTTCCTCAGTAAGAGTGCTCCATCTCCCTGATGCTCAGAGCTCATACCCCTAGGCTTGGAGGATTCTTCCACTGGAAGGGTCCTGAGCATCCCATATGGTTGGAGCACAGCTCCCCTGCCCCTGGCTAATTCACCTGGAGAATTTGAGGTCCTGAGTAGAAAAGCAAGTTGTCTGGGGTCAATCACACTGACAAGACAGTCAGGGCAGAACAGGGACAGAGTACCCGGCACTCACCATGATGTCCAGCTCAGAAAATGCTAGGCCTGACACCGTCCTCCAGTGTCTCCAGTTCTTCCCCAAGGTTGGGATCTTTGTCCTGGGGTACTTCCTGTCCCTGGCTTCACTGTCATTGTCATGGGGGTCCATGTTGTGCCACAAAAGATCCTGGAGACCTGGGGGTGGGGGAGACAGTTTTTCCCTTCCCCTACCTGGCTGTCAGGGTCTGTCAGAAGACTGAAACTTGGAAGAGAGCACTGTGCTGAAAATACACAGCTGAGGGCCTCCCAGGCCACGCCCTGTACGCCTTCCTCCCAAGCATTGCTTCGTGGGATGCTATTTTCCTCATTTTACAGTAGAGGAAACTGCCGCTCACAGCGAAGGCTGCTGCTAACAATAGGGCACCTTTGTTTAAAATAGCAAAATGCACCCCCTCCAGGGACACACCTGCTTGGTGAGCACAAGTCACTTTAATGTGAAGGATAGGGTCCCCTCCCTGGTAAGACAAATTAGGAAAAGACCCCTGTGGATCTGCTGCCCTGGGTGAGAGGTGGGGACGGGGTGCAATTTGGAGAGTAGCATCCAGGCCGAATGGTCCTCTCTGGCACCTAGTGCAGTGCAGAACTCTGCACGACATTCATGGTGCTCTTGCTTGGAGAGATTAAGCCACCTGCTGGGCAAATGGCAGAACCAGGACCTAAACCCAGGCTATTCAGTTCTAAATGGCACCAACCAGTCAGCGATGCCCCCACACCGCACAGTTTGCAAGCCCTTTCCCATCCACCAACCTCATTGATCCTGTGAGGTGGGTGCAATCACTTTGATTTCACAGGCTCACCCGCCTCAGATCCAGGCCCTTGAATTAGAGGGTGGCTCTGAGAGGCCACCCCAGCCCCTCTTTCCTCTGACTTCCTCCCCCCAGGAAGATGTGTGACCCCGGGATGACGGCCTTTGAACCTGAGGCTCTGGGGAACCTGGTCGAGGGCCTGGACTTCCATCGATTCTATTTTGAAAACCGTGAGCAATTCCTTCTCTCTGGGGTGCCTGTTGTCTGCTCTTGTTCCGGTTGTCCTGCCAGATGGCACAGCAGGGTGACAGGCAGGGCCCAGGGGCGGCTCAGGAGCCAGCGAAGAGGAAGAGCCTGTGTGGATAGGGTTTGGCACCATCTTGGTTCCCTCTCTGAATCCTGACCTGTGTGACTGCCAGCTGTCCCCCTGTGGCTGAGGATGGGGACCTGAGATAAGCGTGATGAGCCCTCTCAGCCCTCGGTTTCCCATGACCCGGGGAGGGTCTGGAGAGGGCCTTTATTCGGATTTTACAGATAAAGGAACCCTCCCAGCAGGGCACACACCCAAGTTACAGTCATCTTGACACCGGGGCCACCCCAGCTGCCCAGATAGTGCATTGTTATGCAAGTGCCCCCTGTTGGTGGGCAGTCTGGAAAGAGGAGCTTCCCAGAGCTCACACTGCTGTGCCTTGCCTGTTTGTCTAGGTCTCTGTCTGCATGTCTGTCCTTTCTGGGCCTCTCCTCCGCAGGAGACACCCGGCAGCTTTGCAACCAGGGACTCTTGGGGTCTGAAGCTAGGCCTGACCTAGGGTGCTTCTGCCTGTGTCCATGTCTCACCTTGGCCAGCGGACAGACAAAAATAAACCAAAGCATACACAGCTTGGGATCATCAGCTCAGGACCCAGAGAACGGCCCTCAGAGGTGGCATATCCAGGGCCCCCCAAAGGGAAGGTGTGTGCCCCTGAGGCTACACTAAATGATTTCCAATGCATGTGAGCACTGCTCAAAACCGCATTGGTTCTCACAGTGAGAAAGTTGGTCCCTTTCCAAATTCTCTTTCAATATGTCTGGTTCCATCAAGGGGGAAAGGCTCAGTTGGGTGCTAGTCTGTCTTGAATACCTCTTTAACACTTTCTAATTTACCTCTTCATCAAACAGGGGGCAGTCTCAGGCTCAGATCCCTCGCAGGCAAGAGTGTGGAGCTAGGATGACATAACTTTATTTCATTTTTCCTGGACTTCTTATTAAAATTTTATTCTGTGATACTGGTTGTTCATTAATGATTGTGCTAGAAAGCTTTTAAAAATAAATTTATATCAATTAATAAATTGAATCGATATAAGGAAATACTGGAATGAATAAAGTAAGTACAGGTGGCACTTGTAGATGGCTAAAATAAAGGTGGTGTTTAGGTGACTGAAGTATTGGGTTGTCGGAAAAGTCACGACGCATTTTTGCAACGAAAAACATAGAAAAAATACGTCATGACTTTTCCGACAACCCAATAGGATCTAGTCCAATTTTTCATCACACAGAAAGGGAAACTGAGGCCCAGAGAGGCGAAGTGATTTGTCCAAAGAAAACCAGAACGTTGGTGTCAGACCCCAGTCCTGACTCACTCCAGTGCCCTTCCCTTCGCAGTACTCCCCACTCATCTGCACATTAGTGGCCCCCCGCTGGACACTGCTCGTCTGTTTGCACCCAATCTGACTGAATCTTATAGAATACAGGGGCTCAAGAGCACCCCCAAAAAGCTGTGAAGAAGGAAGTCGTATTTTTCCTTGATAAACCAAACTCTGGTTCTCCAAGGCTAGCAATGGAGGTTGAATTCTCGTGAGAAGAGATGTGGCTGCAACCCAACAGTCCCCATCACCCTAGAGCTCCCTGTCTGATCTCTGTGCCATCTCTCTACTGGTCTGTCCTCTGGGGGTGCTGGTTCCCTCGTGTATCTTCACAGAGCAGAGCAGAGACCAGGCTGAGCTGGCTCTAAAGGCTCAGGGATAGCAAAAGGGGAAAGAACACAGAGAGAAGGCAGTGCTAGCTCCTAGCCGGCATCCAGGCAGTCCGCCCTATCACAGCACCTGCCCCCTGGACTCTAAGCAAGAACATCTAGTCACATCAAAGGACCAACAAGAATAAGACCCAGAGTAACTGCCCGCTCTGGGCCAAGTCCCACACTCCTGCCTGCTTCTTCCTGCTGGAGGACCCGGCCCTTTCTCCCATGCCATCCACGAGGGTGAATGTTGGAAGCCTACAGTCTGTGCAAGAGACACCACATTAGCATGGTTGTTTCTTTACAAATCCCCCCTCAGGACCCCAGCTGTCACCAACCACAGTAAGGCTCGGTGCCCTCAATAATGCTAAACTCTGTCCCTTCTGGGGTTGTTGTAGATCGTCCTAATGGAGTCCCCTCAGGAGACTGACTTCTTTTAGTCAGTTCTGCTGCATTCCTTCCAGAAACTGGCCTAGCTTGGGACAAGTCAGATTGCTTCTCTGGATCTCAGTTTCCAGATCTGCTAAATGGATGTTGAACTAGACGGTCTTGAGTGCCTCCAGAAGCTGTCGAGGATGCTTACTGAGGCCTTCTTGCACTTTGTAGGAGGGCCACTGGGTGACCTCTGACCTCTGAGGTATCTCCCAAGCCTGTCACACAAAAAGCTCTACATTTTCTCTGAGAGCCTGGAATTGTAAAAGTCCATTAGTCTGCATATCTAAGACTCAGTGATTTTGAGTCCTTTATCCTAAGCCTGGGGTAGAGTGTGATTATGATATTAGGGGGTGGATACTATTGGAAGCTGTCTGCAGTCCTGGGGGAAAAAAGACAATTTAGGTGTTTTCAGAAAATCAGTGGCTCACAAACCTGGCTGGGCATCAGAATCTGAGAGTGGGGAAGGGGACCAGGGATTTTTAATATTACAGATTCTTGAATTGGCATCTCTAAGGGTGGAGATGGACTCTCTGTGGGGTTTGGACCTACATTTGGGCTACACCTAGGAAAAACATAAGGGTGGCTCTAGAACCCAAGAACCCAGTGACCCTTGTGCAGCCCCTTCCTGGGGTCATCGTCTTTCTGTGCTTTGGTTTTCTAGCTTGCTGAAAAATTAGGAGTTCCTAGAACCAAAATAATTACTACTACTACTACTAGTAATAATAATAATAATAATATAATAATAATAATAGTGGTGTCATCTAATATTTCACATAGAGAGAGCTGGTTTCAGGCATTTTTGTCAGTTCTGTCAAGATTGCAAGAGCTATGCATTTCTCCCTAACCCTGGAAAGTTCCACGACCTCACCCCATGACCACCAGTAGCATCCTTACAATTCTAAGATTCTAAGATTTTACAATTTTAATATTCCCCAAGTTTGCATAATTGTACATGTTGAGAGATGGCAAGTGAGGGGCCCCCAGGCCATAGCTGGACTGCATATATGTTTCATGTGGCCTGCATGATGCTTTAAATTTTAATTCGATGCCAATAATGAAAAATGAGGCATTTTCACATAAAAATCCACATTTCTAGATCCTTTTGAAAAAGTCAGAAGGTGTAACAACACGGGTCCCACTAACTCACATAGCAACCACCAGGGTGCACTCTGGAGATGAAACACAGTGCGCTATTCACCACAGTCTCCCCCACTCCCTATCGCCTCCCTGACCCAGAGGCAAAGGGCCAGTAGCCATTTACCATCTTATACCTAGCTCAGTCCCTCGTTTATGTTCTCGCCTGGCCTCTGTAAGGATCTGGGTTTGCGATTCTGGTCTAAAGTCATCTGATTCTATAATCCTCTTAGTCCTATAGTCTTGTGTGTCTGTGACCCTATGATTCTAAAATTCCATTCCCTTGTGCTTGAAGAATTTGGTGTGTCTGAAATCCATTGGATCTAAGCTGGGATATGACCTAGTCATCTAGAAGTCCTGCCTTGACTCCCAGATAGCCAAACCACGTCAGAGACCCCTTCTCTGGAAAGGAGGCAGGCAGAGGGGTCTCTACTGGGAGGGTCACTGGGAGCTGGAGAAGTGAAGACAGTGAGGCAGGAGGCCCTCCATTTGCATCTCCTCTGCCCCCTCCCATTCCCGTTTGCAGTGTGGTCCAGGAACAGCAAACCCGTGCACACCACCATCCTGAACCCCCACATCCACCTGATGGGTGACGAGTCAGCCTGCATCGCCTACATCCGCATCACACAGTACCTGGACGCCGGCGGCATCCCCCGCACGGCCCAGTCAGAGGAGACCCGTGTCTGGCACCGCCGCGATGGCAAATGGCAGATCGTCCACTTCCACAGATCTGGGGCGCCCTCCGTCCTGCCCCAGTAAGAGCCCCTCCTTCCTGCCACCTGCCATTAGGACAATCTAAAGGAAAGGGGTGGTGTTGGTTTGGAAGGGGGATACATGGGGAACCTGGCTGCTGGAAGGCCACGGGGTCTGGGCTCCGTGGGTCCCATAGGTGACAGTTTGAACTCCATCTAAGGAGGTGGGGAGGGGTGGCTGCCCAAGGAAAATGGGGCACTCTCAGAAGCACCCGCATTACCCACCACACATCCCGTGTCTTACAGTTGAAGGTCCAGGCTGGGGGCACTGTTCCGCGGAGATCTACCCTTCGTCCGTGGAATGAATGTGGCCGCTGGTTCTCCCACTTGGATTTTGCTGGAATTCCCCCAATCACATCACCCCACTACCGCCACCATCACCTTCATACCTGCATCAAGAAAACCTGCTTGTTCACAAAAGTCATCATGTCTTCAGAGCAAATGACCCTGCCTGTTGCTACCTGTCACTCTCTCTGTCCCCTGCCCGGGTGGGGCTTCCTCAGGCCTGGGTGCCCTGGGTGCTGGCCCCGAGGACCCTCCACCTGACCGTCGTTGGCCTGGCTTGCCTAGGCTATAGGCCAGAATGTCCAGCTCTGTGTTCACCAGGGCTTGGGGAGAAGGCAGGGCAGCGCCAGAGGGAATGTGGCATTGCCGTCAACCTTCTCCCTGATCTCTCCTCTTCTGGGGGTCCCCCTGGGAAGGGCAGATGAACACCCAACCCCCTGAGCCAACCTCCCCAGCAGGAGAGAGTGAAAGAGAAGCGGATGCCAGGAGCCTCCTGCCTCAGACTGCCTCCCTAGCTCTTCTCCCGTCCTGTCCTGCCCTCGGGTCTCTGCCTGACCCTTCTCCCTCAGTGTGGGGAGCGAAAGCCTCTCAGGGTGCCCCCACTTTTTCCTCCTTCCTTGTCTGATGTTTACCTCTAACACTAACCACCCATTCCACCCTTCCATCAGGCCCGGAGAATTCCAGCTTCGTCATTTCTGAGGGAGAGAATCTGATTGCTTTTGGGGGGCAAAAGAAAGCAACGTTTAGGTATCACTCCTACTTGGACCGCATGCCTTTTTATAGCCAAACTTCTGTGTGTTTCGTAAATGGATTTTGCGTTAATGGATATTTATGTAATCACTAGACCTCTCAATTATTGTGAAGAGGGTTGGGTTGGGTTGGGAAAGGAAGTGGGAAGAGGGGCGAGGGGTAGTTCTTTTTTCTGTTCTAGGTCTTTTTTTTTCTTTTTTCTTAATGCCATCTCTGAGATGGACTTAGTCACCTGTGGTCACCCGAGGCTGAGGTGGACTCAGTTCCAGCAGGAACGTCCTCTCTGCCATTTTGGTCCCAAGGTTCCTTTCAGGACTGAATCAGATGTTAGCGCTGCTAAGAAGCAGTAAATCAAGGCAGAGGAAGGGGGAGGTTGTCAGGATGGAAATATTGGACTTTCTTTGCTTGCCTCCCCAACTAGTGTCCTTACTACCATGTTTCCCAGAATTTGACCCAATCTGTGTGCCACCCCCAGCAAACCCTCCCCCCCATCTCTGGGGGCGGTTCATGAGCATGTGTCTTCATTACCCACCCCCTCGGTGTCTGCTGGTCCAAGCAGAGCCCTGGAATGTCTACTCTTCCCGCCGGGTCCTGCGGCCGTGGGTCAGCGTTGCTGTCTCCCTCTCTTCCTTTCTCGTGCCCTCTTCCCTGGGATTGACTCTGATGTGGAAAGCCTTGGCACGTCCACTAGGATCTACTGTCTGCACCGTTTTCTTTGCATGACTTTATATGCAGTAAGTATGTTGAAAAAAAAAAAGAAATGAAGAAAAAACACTCAGCAAAACCAATCTACATATTTTGGACAAAAAAAATAATAATAATAGAGGTTGTATTCTCAGTGTCCGACTCGGAAATATGTTGCTGCCTCTCTGTGCTTTTGGCCTCTGTGTGGCCGTGTTTTGCCAGCATGAGATACTGTCCCCTCTGGAGGATTTTAGGGGAGAAAGAGCCATATCCCCAGGGATTTGGAGGAGGCAGTGACTCCCCTGAACCCTTTCTGGGGAGTCCTGGGTGGTGGGTGGAGCAGGAGTGATGCAGATGTTTAATCCAGACCTTTCTGAGTTCTCCCCTCAATCGTGAGCTGTCTGCTGGGCTCTTCTCACAACTGCTGCTGCCCCAGGGACAAGTGAGGCAGGCAGGCCAGGGGCTACAGGCCAGGAAAGAGGCTGCCCAGGCCTCCTGCTCTCCAAACTAGTCGATCACTAGCCTCTGTCCTTGGCAGAAACCCTGTTGCCGAGGCCCAGGGGTGGACTTCCCGGTAAGGCCCAGTGATCCTAGCATCCCAGCAGCAAAGCCGCCTGCCTCTTGTATGAGCTGCCAGCTCCCACAGCCACCCCAAAAGCCAAAGGTGAGGGTGTGGCCTTCACTAGGGGATGCTGCAATTACCAAGGCTAAGCCTAGTCACTTTTGCAGCCTTGGTTTCCCCATCAGTTAAAGGGGTTAAATATTCCTGCCCAGCCTATGTTGCAGGGCTGATGGGGGATCACACGGGATGGCGCAGTGAAGCCCAATACACCTGTGAGAAACGACAGGGTTAGTCATTGGCTGGACTTCTGCCCCATTCTGGGCCTGGCCAGTCCCCTCCCCTCCCCTGTCTGCCCCTCTTTCCCCTCTTTGGTGCCTGTCAACTGCTTGTCAGCAGTGGACTGTGGGGGCAACAGCCATGGTTTGGGGATTATTGGGATTCCCAGGCAAGTCCTTTCCCCGCTCTGGCCCTTGGTTTCCCATCAGAGGAAACTGAACTGGAAGATACCAACATCCTGCCTTTCATTTGCTGACACACCTCCTGCCTACCGTGTCCCTCTCTAAGTGCCAAGGAAGTAGTAGCAGGACCCTACCCCAGGCTGAGAGGGCCCCACTCCCAAGACCACGCCTACTGGTGGGCAGCCCGCTAATGTGGACCACAGAGCACCAACGTGATCCTGAGGCAGCAGGCAGGGGAGACTGGCAGGCAAAGCGGCCCAGAGCTCACCCCCACCAGACAGTCAAAGTCTGTGCTCCTTCAAAACACCCTGTAGATGCAAAAAATCCAGACCCAAGACAAGACCTAGGCTTCAGCATGCAAACACGTTTACAGGAAAGTATTCTCCTGGGTTCATGCCCACTGTGGCACTAACCCTGACCATGGCCTCCTGTCTCCCTTCAAAGGGAGACACTCTGGGGGGATGTGTTTGCCAGACTCCCCGTGCTGGTTTCTTTGTTACTATTTGTTTGGGGTTTTGTTTCAGTTTTTTCTTTCTTTTCTTTTTTTAAAAAATATGTGGCTGTGAAATTGAATGACCACTGCTCAAACTTTCTGCTATTGGGGGGGGAGGGGAAAAAGGGGGCGTCTGTTTTATTCTTGGTGTTTTCAGTGCAATAAATAGCTACAAACTTCTGTGCACTTGCTGTCTCCCTGTCTTGGTCAAGCATATACTTGGAGGTTTTTGTTTGTTTCCTGCTCTAGATCTCCCCAGTTGCAAAATAAAAGCCCAGGTCTTCATTCTGATGGGATTAATTTGGTCAAGGCTGAGCCAATCACTGTGGGATTATGCCTTGACTGCATGCTCTCACCTGAGAGCCAGGGGTGGGGCTGGCTTTCTCTCAGGCACAAAGGGGTTGCCACAAATAGACAACAGCAAAGCCTCCCTCCTGGGGCAAGGCTCTTCTCCAGGCCTGGAGTTCTTGTATAATGAGAAGATTGTTCCAGCGGAAGTCCCTCCCCACCCATTCTCTTCCTTCATTCCAACCTCACAGACAAGCCCCAAGGCCTCAGGGCCCCTGGAGATTGGTTTGGAGATGGGGATAAGGAGAGGAAGGGTCTTTCTACTCACAAGCTATCTGTGGATCGAATACATGCGGCAGGAGAGAGGGATGAAGTGAGAGGCTCCACTCCATTGGTTCATTAGAGGCCAGCCCAAATTGCTCCGGCAGAGCCAGGGTGGCGATGCAGAGAATTTGGCCCTCCTCAGACCACAATCATCCCGGCTGGCTTGCACAGGACTTTCAATGCTAAACCTGGGATAGTCCTAGGCACACCAGATAAACTAGTCGCTCTAAGCCATACCCCCTAAGAGACCAGGATTCCACAGAGCCGAGGGTGTGTGTGCCTTCTAGAGCTCACAACCCCCTGCAGACCATGCTCCTGGGATCCCGGGGTTCCAGAATTCCTGCACCAGCCATTTTCGGGGTCCATCCTCGCTGCTGCTGTGCAGAGTGACCAGGGGGCATGTCTATGGGGCATGTGCCTTTGCACACACATGAGGACCTTCACAGTGAGAGCAGAGGCCAAGGCTGAAAAAGGCAAAGGGGCGGGCTGCAGAGGGACCTGGGGGTTTCCATTTGCACCCTTGCCCTAGAGCTTAGTGCCAGAACTCCCAGCTCCACCTTCATGTGCCTTGGTTGGATCTCCTTCCTGGACAGTAGAAAGGGCTTGAGGCTTTGGCTGCTATTGCAGACAACTGTCAGCAGGTGGCAGCACAGGAGCAGGTTACAGATCTCAAGAGGCCTCCTTTACCTCTCAAACAGGACCAATTCCACTTAAAACACTATTAATATCTCATGAAGTGTGACGCTTTATAGTTCACAAATCTTTCATCACACGTCTTGTCCCAGTTCTATTCTGAAAAATGAAGATGAGACTCAGAGGCAAAGAGGCTTCTTGCAAGGCAGCCAGGGCTTGAGCATAGACCTCCATTCCCTCCAGGGCCTCCTGCGCTCTGGTCTGTTTCCCTGTCTCTGGACGACCAGCAATAGTGACTGGGATGCTCAGGAACCCCTCTATCTCTGACCCTCTGTCCCTTCCAACTATTGCCTCGTGTCTCAGTTGTCTACACCCATAAGTTTCCACCACCTCACTGCCCATTTACTTCAAAACCTGCTGCACAGGGCTGGTTCCCCCTCATTTTCTTGCTCAGCTCAACACCTCCTTACCCTCAGGACACAGCTCTGGCATCTTCACCAGGAAGCATCCTGCTCTGTCCCTGTATACCCTGGGTTCAGTCCTTCTGGGGGCTTCCACAACCCCTCTATCCGCCTTACATAGCCCTCTGCTTGGAAGTCATCTAAGCAAGCATCTACAAACCTTTGCGCTCCTTGAAGGCGGGGCAGCATTACTTCCACGCTCAGTCCACACGCGGCAGGCATTGTCTCTCTTGCGTAGAGTAGCCCCCTGGCAGATGTGTGCTTGTAGAACAAAGGACTGGATGCCGTAGAGGCTTGGGCATTACACCTACCTCTGCAATAACAATGGCATGCCCTACCTCCTTTATGGGTGCCCTACCCCCTCAAGTGGGCACTACTTTTCTCTTCATTCCATAAACGAGGAGCCTGTGGTGCCGAAGGTACAGGAACCTGCCCACGGTGGCCTAGTGCATGAGGGAAGGTGAGATTCGGAATCCTAGCTGCTCCAAACACCTTCCAGGACATGCTGCAGGTGGCTGACCTCCAAGGAGGGCCCAGAGGTGAGCGAGACCTGTCTCCTGTCCCCAGGAATCCCTGACGCCACCTCCAGAGGGTGACAGCCATGCAGAGAACCAGAACTCAGGGCAGGCTGGGATGCGGGCTGGACCTGGAAGTGCCAAGCAACTGGGGGTTCTGGGGAGGTTTTGTGCAGATGCTCTGACAGGTTCAGATGTGGGGAGAGAGTGAAGGCAAAGGCTGACAGCTCAGAATAGCGTGTCAGGAAGGGGTGCGGGAGAAGGGGTTGGGAAGGAGGCTGAGGGGGGCCAAAAGTGTCAGAGGGCCAAGTATTCCCAAATATACTGGGCATGCCTTTCCAGGGCAAGAGTGGGTACCCAGCTATGGAGATAGCCTTCCCCAGACCGGGGTTGAAGTAAATCTCTTAGGAAACATCACCCAGTAGGCGATGGGAGTGTTTGCACAAGGCAAGGCTGGGCAGGTCCAGTCCTGTGGGAATGGCCCCCTCTCCTCGTCCTTCCTCCCAGAAGAGCCCCACCCTCCCTTCTCCACCTGGGCCTGCCAAGGTCTAAAAGGCCACTTCCCTCTGGGCAGCCCGGCCCTGCCATCCCTTCCTGGGCCCTGGGCCACAGCTGGGTGTGGATGGCGCTGCCTAGAGATAGACTCCTCCTTCCCCCAAGAAACAGAGGGGATTATCTCCCACCCCACGTGACCTTGGGTAAGTTACTTTCCCTCTCTGGACCTCAGTTTCCTCATTATTATCACAGTGGGGTTGAACCTATGATCCCCAAATATGGGAACAGGGCTGGTTGCCACAGTCACCCAGGGAGTTTGCTAAAATTACAGATGTTTCAGGCTCCACCCTCAGAGGATAAGCTACATCGGAGTGGGGCAGGGCTCCAGGCAGCTGTAGTGTTAGTGAGCACCCTTGGGAAGTTTGGAAATCCTGCACCAAGCACCCTGTTTCCCTAGTTCCCACAGTCACACTGGGAGCTGGAAGAGCCAGTTATCAGCAAGCCCCACCCCAGCCTTGCCTCTTCCCCATCCCACTCTCCTGACTCAGCTAGGTCAATATTGACCATCGGGCCCTCCCCTGCCTCTGATTCCCAAGCCACCCCAAGCCCTGCAGCTGAGACCCTGACCTTGGGTCAGCAGAGTCAAGGTCAAAGCAAGGCTTGGGCCCCAGAAGGCTTTATTGCGGTCCCACTCCTGCCCTGCATCCCCTACCTCCTAGGTTTGGCAGGGCATCCAGGTTCATTGGAAAATACATAGGGCTCCGAATCATCAACTCCATCCTGCAAGAGGAGAGAATTCTCTGAACCCAGTTTCAAAGAAAGGGGTTCTGCTCCCCCTGCAGCTCGCCATGGCATGACCTCTAGCAGAAGGCTGAATATTGAGCAGGCAGAGGCACAGAGCTCCCTTTTGCCTGGGACTCTCCCCCGAGGCACATCTGTGAGACACACTGTTTCCGTCCAACCCATTCATCTTACAAACGGGCACACTGAGGCCCAGCCTCCAAGGGGCCATGGAACTGGAAGGTATCTGCAAGCCCTGGGCTTCCATCTTGGCCGGTTTCTGGCTCGAAGCACACCACACCCGCCCTTCTTGTCCCTGGGTAGTTGGACCCAGGAGCTGGGTCTCAGTTTCTTTATCTATACAAGGGACAGTAGGCTCATGTGAACTATCCCACCTGGAGGGTTTCTACATGCCATGTTTTGCTAAGCACTCTGATCATTTTTTTTTAAATATGCATTGAACATCTATATTATCTAATCCCCTGCCAGGGCAAAGCTATTCTCCCCACGTTGCATCTGAAGACACTGAGTTCAGAGAGGGGAAGTTAACAGGTTCAGCCTGGTCACACAGCCTTGAGCGGTGGAGCCGCGACTGGGCTCTGACCTGTGATGTCCAAGTGGGCCTTGGCACTACAATTTTTGAAGGGATGCAGCTCACAGATGCTGTGGACTTCCATGGGAAAAGGCTTTCTTTCCCACAAATAAAAAGTGATCCTGGATGGGGGTGCTGGGAGGAGGCCTCCATGTGGCTAGAGGGGGCCAGCTGCTGCTCTGTCCTGGGGAGAAGGTTAGACTGCAGGAAGTCAGGCAGAGGCGAGCTAGGGGGTGCTGGCCAAGATCCGAGGGAGGGTGAGCAGACGGCCCTGGACGCCCTTCCAGGGCAGGGCCGGCGTCAGTGAGGCCTTAGCCCCAGAGGGAGTGGCCTAGAACTCAAGGAGCCAAAACTTTCCATGAGCCACCAACAAAAAAATGAGTCTGAAGAAGAGTGTCCACCACAGACCTGAAGGCTCAGCAACCCAGGGTCACGTGGACTTTGGAGAGGCTGGAACCGTCTTAACTCTTTGCTGGCTGTCCCCAGAGCCACCAACAAACTGCTTTCAATGTGATGCTATATCGTGCAAAGCTGTGAACTGGCACTGTATGTCCTTAAGGACACACAGCCAGGGAGGAGCAGAGCTGGGGATGAAACAGGGTGTGTGTGGCTGAGCAGCCTGAACCCCACCCTCCACGATACCCTGCTGCCACCCCAAGTGTTCTGGGGTCTAAAGAGTGGGATATAAGAGTCTTAACTTCATGAACATGAAATGGGTATCTCAGAATGTCGTCAGTGCCCATGCAGGCTGACGGGGCTGTCAGGGTTCACCAGTTAGTAAGGCTGAGCCAGTCCCCCCAAGACCCTAGGAATCCACACCTGGTGAGGATGGATAGAAAAGAAAGTATATGAAGACGAGACCTAAAAAGACGGACAGGATTCCCATGGGTGGATGGAAAGACACTGGATCAGGACCCTGGGCCTGCTCAGGGTACCACGCAGGGATGAACTTGCCTAGGGCGGTGGTGAGGAACGCAGGGGACAGGCCCACTGAGGACCAAACACCAAGGAGACCCCTATGATCCCTGCTGCTGTCTGTTGACCCTCCCTTAATCTGGGGAATATGGCTGACCTTAATGATAAGGCATCCTCCTCCTTCTGCTCTCCCTCCTCCACCACATTGCCCTCACAGATCATAGGCTGGAAGTCACTACAGATGGTCCAGTGACTTATCTCAGCACTTTCCAGCACTGCCCAAGAGAACACTTTCTCTGATGAGTTCCAGACTAGGAATGAGGGCCCCAGGGCACCCTCTACCACACCCCAGTCAGGCACAATACGCTGCTTCCCAGGGCCCCCCATCAGCCTGGGTCCATGAACACAGATATTAGCTGAGAAGGAGAGCAGAGCACTGAGTAGGGGTGGGGAGCCCTGGGCCTGGCTTCAGTTCTAGCACATTCTCACTCAGGACCTTGGGCAAGCCCCGCCCCTCTGGCTGCTAACGCCTTGGGTCTGCATAGCAGTCTGATCTGCACAGAGAGACTGACGGGGGCCCTAAGTGAGCCATGTCGTTTTACACCTTTTGAATTAGTTGTTCATGTTTAAAAATAGGAAATTTCTCATCGAAGTTCAGACTTCCAACTTCTCTTAAAAAGCTGGGATATGTAGGCAACCTGGGCCCACACTTCTGAGGGTAGCTTCCCCCTTAAGGGAGGTATGCTTTCTTCCCTAGGTCACCACAGTCCCCACCACTCCCTCTTGTCTCTCCAATACTCACTGAGAATCAGTTACCACTTATTGTCCTGCTTAGACCTACAGCTTTGCTCACTCGGGTTCCCTTGTTTGGCCCTGTAGGCACTAGGGTTTGTCACCTGCTAGGACAGTCTAGCATTCCTGACAGGGGTTCTACTCCAGACGTGGCTGGTGTTCCCTTTCAGGTGCCTGCTGTGCTGTCATGGAGTCCTCTAGCAGGGGGTCCCTGGTCCCCAGTTAGCTCCCACTTGCAGTAGGGGCCTGGCTGGGGTCTGTTCTGAGCCAGGGAGACCTGAAGTTAATAAAAGGACCAGGATGGGAGCAGTAAGGAGATGGCACAGTCAGCAGAGGGAGGAGAAAGGTGGTGTGTCGGGAAAGGCTGTCTGGGAGCAGCGGAAATGGGAAAAGCAGGACAGCCTGGAGGACTGGGCCAGGGAGGGCAGTCCAGGAACCGCAGGCCCAGAGGCAGGGTGGTGAGCAGGGGGAAGGAGAGCGAGGAGGATGCCAGGCAGGGGAGGTAAGGCAGGGGAGGTAAATCTGGGGAGAAGGGGTGTCTATAGACTCCGAGGATCCTCCAATCGCAGCCTCAGAATCCAAGGAGAAGCCTAGACTCCTAAGATCCCCACTTCCTGATTCCCAGGACGGGGCTGGGTAAGTAGTATGTACAAGGCCATGGCCTGGGCCTGGAGGCTGTCTTCGAGCTAGTAAGGAGAGCCCAGGACAGAGGCACTGGGGACCGAGCCACTCTGCAAGGGCTGGCGCCAGGGGCTCTGTTATCAAGGCTGGAGCCTGCCCCCTGGGTGTGGGAAGAAGCACCTGAATTGTGAAATTCATGCTTACATCCTCTGCAAATTAGCAAACCTATCTCTCTACCCGCACCCGAAAGCCCCAAACAAAAAGGGGTGGGAGAGGGCTTGGCCCTTTGTTAGGGGAAACTTATTAATATCCAAAATATGCAGCATGCAGTGGCCCTTCCTTCTACCCCCAATCAAAGCCTTTGCAAACACCTGGACCTTGCATTTGAAAGGCTCTGGGCTCTTTTATATGTCAAGGTCCCGCCAGGAGGAGGTGTGGAGAACCAGGAAATTCTTCTAGCCTGGGAAACTCTTGACTCCTTCCAACCCCGGTCTTCCAGCTCTCTCTTCACCTGCAGGGAAGTCTGGGGAACAGCTGCAGAGGGAAAGGGGAATGCTTGAGCGCCCTGGTTTGTCCCCAGCTCCGTTTGCCTCAGCTGGGTAACCTTCTGAACCTCAGTGGACCTCTGTTGGTCCATATGTATAATGGGGAACTAAGAGGTCTTTAAGGGCCTCCCTCATTCTCTTCATCATCCTTCCTCAGCCCCACCCACCCGCCACTGACACAGAGAAACGGCAGAGCAAGTGTCAGAAGTCAGGAGAGCCAGGACAGGAGGCAGCTGAGCCTCAGTTTCTTTATCTGTCCAATGGAGCTGGAAAGCCCTGTGCTGCCCACCTCATGGGGCTCAGCAGTAAGGAGACAGGGTAAGGAGGGTGACCTCATTGGTGTTTATTAACAATAAACCAACAGAACACAGAGGGGTTGCTGAGACACCGGGAGAGAAATGGGGTGCAGAGGCTGGCCCAGCTGCACGGGGAACGCCATGTGTAGGAGACCTGCTCAGGCATTTTCGTACCCCACCCCCATCTCTCAGGGAAGAAGGGACCCTAGGGCAGCCCCTCCCATGCCTGGGGATTGAAGATACCAAGGTTTCTAGTCGCAGGCCTGGGGTGTCAGCTGCCCTCGCCTCTCTGCCTCTACCCTCATACCGGGGCCCAGGGACCCCTGGAGCAGAGTGGGCAGCATCAAGACCAGACAGCTGTATGTGTGGACCATCGCCAGGTTTCCTAGTTGCCCTGGTCGTCTGCAGCCAAGGCCAATTTCCCAGCAGTGCCTGGAGCTGAGGACACGGTGAGGGCTACCAGGACAAGGGAGAAGGGAAGACAGAGGCCCTGGGTCCTGACTATGACCCCTCCCTCCCGTCTCCAAAGCTTGTGCCGCTCAGGCCACCCTCACTCTTCTGCCTTAATCATGCCCAGGGCTCCTTACACCAAAAGCCCTTCTTCCAAGTGCAGGGTGCCCCTTCCAGCCCCACCCCCACCCCGCAGCTGAGGTTACCAGCCCCTCTTGCCTGTCCTCCACAAGCCTCCCACGTTCACACTGACTACTCTACCTCACCATGCACACTGACCAAGAATGACATTCTATCTAAAGCACAACCGGATCATGCAAATCCCCTGCCCGCCCCATCTCCCTGGCTCCGCTCCCTGTCATTCTTCATTCTCACCTGAACCCTGTTGTAACCTGATAATACCTGTTTCTCTCTCTCTGTCTCTCTCTCTCTCTGTCTCTCTCTCTCTCTCCCTCTCTCTCTCTCGCTCTCTCTGTCTCTCTCTCTCTCTCTCTCTCTCTCTCTCTCTCGCTCTCGCTCTCGCTCTCTCTCTCGCTCTCGCTCTTATGCCCATGGTCTCTGCCCTCTCCTCCTAACCCCGGGGAGGAAGTGGCTACATTGGATCTCCACCCCTTGGCTGTGTCGGGCCCTTGCTTCCTCTTCATCTCCCTCTCCAAACTTGCCCAACCTCCAGGGCCCTTCGCTCCACCTCCTTCAGGTAACCTGGCCTGCACACATGCACCCACAGGGATCTTTCTCCCACTTGACTTGCTAACCCTCAATGCCTGGGGCCTTGTGGGCTTGAGATGTCCTGAGTGTCCCTGCCTAACTCAAGATTCTGGCTGTGTTGAAGGGTGTGAGGCAGGCTCTCCAAGAAAAAGGATGAGAGGGTGGTGCCAGCTGCCATATGAGAAAGGGAGCTGTCTGGTCAGGAGGCTTGAGGTCCAGTCCCTTCTGCCATGAGACCTTGGGCAAATCCTCCTCCCAGACCCCTCAGTTTATCCACCAGCAAAGTGAGGGCTGAGCCGGATCATTCTCAACTTTGAATGGATGTGTGTGTGTGTGTGTGTGTGTGTGTGTGTGTTTAAGGGGTAGAATGAGGTTTCAGGAGAGGCAGAGGCCACAAAGAGGGGCTTGCACTGGGGACTGGTATCACCATGGCAACCTCCCACAGCCTCAGGCCTCCCAGAGCCACAGAGGGCGCAGCTGCCTTTGCTCCGGGGCAGGGCCTCCTGTCCGCCTGCCTCCTGCCTCACATCATGGACTCCTCTTCCTCCTCAATCTCTCGGTCCACCTCGATGGCGGTGTTCTCAAAGCTGGTGATGCCCCCGTACTTGCGCATATGCACCATCAGTGGCTTAGGCGACTGGCTCCCAGCCAGTGTGGCCACGTACATGCCCGTCCGATTCTCCTCCAGCGACGGGCCCCAGTCCATGGCCGGCCGGCTGGCCTGCTGGAGCCTCTGTGGCAAAGCAAGGACAGTGGTGAAAACAGCCAGCACTTGGGGAGTGCTTCCTGGGGCCGGGCACCCAGCAAAGACCACCTCACATCATCTGCGTTAATCCTTGCAACAACCCTGAGGAGTGGGACTCTGTTACTTCCCCAAGGGAGAGAGTCACATGCCTGGAGCAGACTCCTACTCTGCCACTTACAGGCTGGGTGACGTTTGGGTACAGAATTTAAGCTGTGCTTCCTAATCCATAACTCGGGACTCGTGATGCCCTCAACGCCTTCATAGGATTGTTGTGCAGGGTGCTGGGCATGGGATAAGGCCCAGTAAATGGTGGCTGTGGTTATGATTACGTGGCATCCAATCCAGGAGCTCAGTCTGGGTCCCTTTCCCTAAATGCTGAGTCCTAAAGAGCTGGCAGCTTTGGGAAAAGAGCCGTGAATTGACAGGGCTGAGGCAAAGGTCGCCGCTGAGGGTCAACCTCAGTCTGACTCTGATGTCTGACTTTTCTCTCTCCGAGCCCCAGTTTCCATAGAAGGAGGGAGCTGACTAACATGGTGACTAAGCCTGGACATTCTAGGGTTCCTTCTTCCTCCAATCACATTCTCAAAGCCCTCTCCCTGCCAGGGAGAAGGGCCCCAGATCCTTCAAGGTGGAGAGAGCCAACATTAAGTGGAGCCCACGGGACAGAATGTGTGCCATGCCCTCAGCCCAGGGCCTAGCACAGCCCCATACTCAAAGCACAGTGATAGCTGAGGGCCAGTGGAGCTGTATGGGAAGCGGGGGCAGTGGTGTGCCGGCAAGCAAGCTGCAGAGATGGGTGGAGGGGCACAGGAGGCCTAATTTGTAGCCAGTTTCAGTGGTGTAAATATTCCCACCAATGTCCATTCCAAGCTATCAATGGTTTAACAACTGGCTCGCAACATTCCTGAATATTTAACAACTAGCTCTCATGAGGCAGTACTAGCTGGCCCCAGCACACCTCGATGGGATGTGGAGGGTAGGGAGTGGGGTCCCCAGGCTCTCTCTGGGGCCTAGCAGGGTCACTCAGCTCTGCTCACTATGACAGCCTCTTGCCACCAGAGGACTCCACACCCACAGTCTCAGAAGTGGAGGGCTCAGTATATAGAAGGCTCTCTGAGGCTCAGAGTGGGGCAGAATCATATATCATCAATAGCACGCCCATTAGCCCACAAAGGGTCGCTATTTCCCTCTTCTGAAGCTTGCAGATCCCTGTGCCAAACAACTTGCACTCTATGCTTTCAGGGTCTCTCCACAAAGACCTGGCTATTGGCAAGGTTTACAGCTTCATCCATTCCCAGGTCACCCATGGGCTCCAGATAGCAGGGCTCCTGGGCACAGGAGGAGGGTGACAGCTCACCCTCTGGGGTCCGTCAGTGTTGCCTTCTGGCCCCGAATTCCATAAGGAAGCTCTGGGCTGGTGAGCAGAGTTCAAGTCCTGACCCCTGCCTGACTCACCGTGGGTCCTTGGGCAAGTCCCTTGTTGTTCCCCCAAGATAAGCAGGCAATGGCTGACATTGGTGGTCTTTGGACTGTGGTGTGAGTGGCCATGGGGCAAGACTCTAGCCCTCCAAACCTGCCACAGCCCAAGCAGGTCTGAGATAATTCATAGCTCAGGCTGCTGGTTAGGAGAACCGCTCTTTAGGTGAAAAGAAGCCTGCAAGGCCCTGGAGAAGGTGTTGGTACCAGTGTTTTCTCTTCTAGCAGGTGGGTCCAGGGTCAGGAAGGCTGGGGGTAGGCAGGGGAGCAGCCGACTCACCTCCCAGAGCGAGCCCTCCTCTCGAAGCACAGCCACCAGCATGCCGGCTGGGATCAGGAGGCAGGACAGCAGGCCCATCAGGATGCCCAGCAGCTCCGCCCAGGCTGGGAAGCGGTAGCTGCCGTACTCCGAGGGCTGGTACTTGACGATGCTATATACCAGCAGGGCCTGCAGGTGAGGGGCTCCCAGCATCACAGTGAGCCTGAGCCGGCCTCAGGTCTTGGGATAGCCCAGGTCTGAGCTACTGTAAGACCTGAGAGAGCCCAGCCCAGGGCCATCCCAAGGCCTGAGCTAGCCCAGCCCAGAGATACCCCCTGTCTGAGATAGCCCAGTCCTAAGTGATACCAGAACCTGAGACAGTCCATCTTAGTTTCGGAGCTTTGGCAAGGCCTGAGCTAGCCTTGCTCTAAACTCACTCAATGACCAGGACTGAGACAGCCCAGCTCTGAAGCACCCTAATTCCTGAGATGGCCTATCCCTGACCTGCTCCAATCCCGTGGCTCAGAAAGGAAGGCCTCAAGGCCCCAGCCCTAAGTCCCAGAGGCCTGAGAAAGCCCCACTCATTTTGCCAACCAGACTCAGGACTAGGCCAAGCACAGCTATATAAGCTGGAGGCATCAAGACCAGGATACAGGTGCCCACCCCAACCCTCAGCCCGGACAGAGGTCTACTCTGGGCCAGGGCAGCCCTACCAGACTGAATGCCCAGAGGGCCCTGCTCTCAGCCCTGCTCCCACCCCAGTTACCAGGAGTGTGGCCGGGGACAGGAACAGCCAGCAAGCCCTGAAGTAGAGGCCCGGCTTGAAGCCCAGCATCATGTGGATGTCCCGGCAGAACCGCTGGATGCCTGCATAAGGGAGAGGAAGAGGATAGTCCCACCCGCAGGCCCCACAAGCGCCAGCAGCCCTTCCTCCACCCCAATGGCCCCCACGGGAAACCTTGGCCCTTGGGACCAGGGACCCAGTTGCAGGGGGACTCCAAGGTAGACTCCCATCTCCCACTGTGGGGAGCCTGAGTCCCACCTCCCCCAGCCCCTCTCACCATATACCCGGGTGACAGCGAGGCACGTGGTAATCACCACCACCATTAGCCCGAAGCTGGCGCTGTAGTCGTCTAGAAGGACCAGCCAGTACATGCCCCCCTGGAATACAAGTCACAGCTCTGGGGTCCCCCTGCCACTGCCTGGCTCCCTGCTGCAGCCCCTTCTCCAGACAAGCAGCAGCCAGGCCAGCAGGGAGAGCAAGCTGATGACAGTGTACCGCTGTACCCGCCAAGCCCTTTACACACATCATCTTATTGAGTCTCACAACCCTAGAGGCAGACACCCATTTTACCGATAGGAAAACGAGCTTAGGGAAGTGGAGCCACTTGTCCTGAGCTCACTCAGCTACTGCAGGTGTGAGGCATGAGCCCAGGTCTTTCAGACTCCAAAGCCAGGACTCTGGGTCACAGGCCAAGCTGCCCCTTGGGAGAAAGGGTCTGGGGGTGGGCTAGGTTCCTCCCAAAGAGGAAGGAGCAGGTGGCTTGGGGAGTGTGAAGCCTAGCCACAGACATAGCTACAGGTGTCACCCCAGCTCCGCCCGCTGGACACCTGCCCTGCAAAGCCACTCACATCAGTGGTGAGGACAAGCCCCATCAGGTACATGGCCAGGCAGATGAGCCCAGAGAACACAGCCTTCTTGGGTCTCAGGTAGTATGGGAACTCATCTGTCACAGCGGTCACAATGGTCTCCAGAAAGGCAAACTGGGAGGGAAAGGGAGGGGGGTCAGAGCTCTGCCTCCACCACACGCACACACACACACACATGCATACACACATGGAGACACACAGACACACACAGATCCACAGTCACACATCTCCCGCACACGCAGACACACACATCACACACACACACACATACACACATGGAGACACACAGACACACACAGATCCACAGTCACGCAGACACACACATCACACACACCGTGAGGCATGCACAAGGCTCACCTGGCTGTCCAAGCCCAGAGTCAGCAGCATGAAAAAGAAGAGGAAGGACCAGAAGGGCGACAGAGGCAGCATGGTCATGGCCTGCGGGTAGACGACAAAGGCCAGGCCGGGACCTGGACCAAGGGCACACGGGGTCAGAAGCCTGGGGCACGCGGCAGGCCCCAGCTACATACTCAAAACACACACGGTCGCTTCCACGCACTTGGGCAGACCCAGAGATGTACCCTAACTGCACACTTCTGATACTTTCTTTACTCCTAGGACATGTGCCAGCACATTGTCAGTGCTCAGTAAACATAGGTTGATAAAATAAATGAATTCATAATGAGTGCATGAATAAACCTAAGGCCCAAATATAACCTCATTTGAATGCACTTATGTACACAACCACTTGCACAAATTATCGCATTAACACACATACTTAAACACATCAGCACAAGACACTGATTCACAAGGTCACTTGCACCCTCGATTCACTTGCACACAGACATCTCTCAACACAGGATATGACTCATCTGAACAAGCAAGGCAAGTTACTAAGACGTGACAAAACAGTCTCATACAGAAATCCGTTCATTCGTGTGCACATGCCGGTACGTGTAGACACACACACACACACACACACACCCCATACCCATCTGCAACTTGGCTGGTCCACATACAGGCTCACTTCCCAGCCCCAGCTGTGCCGACACACACCCTCACCCAGCGGGACTGCGCAGCCTGCACACCTGCTTTGGCTACTTGGTCCACAGGTACACCCAGTTCCTGAGACATGTAGCCCAGCACGGAGAAGATGGCGAAGCCAGCCAGGATGCTGGTGATGGCATTGCCCAGAGTGACGATGAAGGTGTCTCTGCAGGGACATGTCCAGGCACAGGCCAGGTGAGCTGGCCCCGGCCTCACCCGATGCCCTCCCTGCCCTCACCCCATGAAGCCTCCCTGGCCATTCCCTCTCCTCTTCGCTTGGCCCCTGCACTGACCGATAGATGTTTTGGTGAAACGTGTTGTAGGAGGCAAAGGTGAGGAGACCCCCGAAGCCCACGCCCAGAGAGTAGAAGATCTGAAGGGCAGCTTCGATCCACACCTGTGGCAGGAAGGATGCGGAGAGAGGGCAAAGAGAAGGCACTGGCACACCGTGGTGTCTGAGGGCCAAGGAGAGGAGGGCAGAGGTGGGGCAAGTCAACAAGTCCAGGGACGGCGAGGGGGCAGGGCCTGGCGCACAAGTGACGTGGGCTGGTAGCAAACCCAGCTCCAACACTTACGCTGTGGGACCCGCATAAGTCCCTTCCCCTCTCTGGGCCTCAGTTTCCCCATCCAGGATCTAGAAGTTACTCTCTAAGCTTGCCCTAGTTCTGAAGGAAATAGTGCCTTGTGTCAAAATTTCAGTAAATTCATATGGACAATAAGCCCATGTAACCCCAAACTTCCTTCTTAGAGTTGAAGGGACATGGATTTGGATGTGGAAAGCTCTACCACTTCTATAGCCTGGGCAAGCCACATCACCTCTCTGGGTCTCAGGTCCCTCATCTGTAAGGAGGGAATGAGAAGAGGAGGTGGTAAGGATTAAATGACTACATATATGCAAAATGCTATAGCAGGGTCAGGCATAGCCATCCGCTGATAAATGAGAAATATCGGTCAGCGCCAGTGTTGTTACCATTGTTATCACTAACACCCTCCTTGGGGTTTAGAGTCAGAAAGATCTGGGTTGGAATCCCAGCTCTGCCACTTCCTAGCCACGTGACCCTAAGCTGATCACTAGCTCTTTTGGGCCTCAGTTTTTTTCATCTGTAAAATGGGAGAATAATGTCTACTTCATAGGATTGTCAAGAATAACACATGCGAAGGACAGTGCCAAGCACGGTACCTGGTGCTGGGGGCTTGCCATGTGGGGGAATTCCTACCCTCACCCCCATTTCCCCCCCCAGCGAGGCTTTTCTCCACTTCCCAGCTCAGGCCTGATCGCTCCCTCCACACCACAGCCCCAAGGGCCTCCTTACCTTGGAAGACAACAAGTGGTGGAACTGGGGGGTGAGATAGAACTGGATGCCCTTCCAGGCCCCCGGGAGGGTGACTCCTCGGACCAGCAGCATGAGCAGAATGAGGTAGGGGAATGTGGCCGTGAAATACACCACCTAAGAGATAAGTGGGGACAGAAAGCAGGGGTGACTTCCTCTACCCTGCGCCTCTTCCAGAAATCCCCATCTTACTACCTTGCCTCCCCTACTTTTGCGTAGCCCAAGCCGGGAACAGCCATCATCCATGATGCTTCTCTTTCTTTCCCTCCCTCCCTCTGCACATTGATCCCATCAGCAAAGTCCTGTCACTGGTCCCCAAGGCAAATCCATCTCCACTGTGGCCTGGTTGAGGCCACCATCACCCCTTGCCTGAAGGTTAGAAGAGCCTCCTGCCCCTCATGTCCACTTTCCCCTGGCAAACCCATCCTACGTGGTCATTAGCCAGCATGGTCATCAGACATTGGACATCCCCGAATGCCCTGTCTCTGCTCACCCCCAAACCTCCAGCCACCCGCTCAGCAGACACCATCAAGTCTCAGGCTGCTCAGTGCCTTGGCGTATACAGTGATTACCTCTCCTCTCTTTATAAATGGTTCCTACCCTGGCTTCCTAGTTTTTCTTTGTAACGGTTCTGTTCCCAGCAGACACTTCTGTGCATTTTGCAAAGGAACAGGTTCGAATTTAGAAATGATTTGAGTAAAGCATTCAGGTTTCCAAGTCCTTCCAAAACAGCTTTATGGCCTTCCCACTTCCATAACCTAAAGCAGACACCTGTAGCTTTGTCTGCCCAGCATCTCACTGACCTTCTTCAGATGACAGGCCCCTGACTTTCCCTAGCTAGGGCTGATTCCATTCCAAGCTCCAGGGATAGGCAGGCAACCCAGGCCCAGCCACACAGAGCACTCCACCCTCCTGGCCCAAGTGACTGGCTCAGGGATGGGTACACAATCCAGCTTACTCAGTGAGGCCAAGTTCTAGGATTTTGCAAACTGGGGGAAGTGGGAACCTTTCACTAAGCAGGTAAGGTGTAGTCTAGTTTCTGGGGCAACCACATTGAAAATGAAGCCTGAGAAGAAAGCCAGTCTGGAGGGAAGCATTGCTGAGAGGCTTCGAGAACCACATTCCGGATCACAGTAAGTGAACCTGTGACCCAGCATGCCTGAAGCACATCCTCTGGATTTTCCAATTGATTGTGACAACCGGGTTCTGGTCACTTGCATCTCAAAAAGCCCTGATTCGTATAGCCACCCTCCAAGCATTCAAGAAACACTTGCTGAGCTTCTTCAAAGTGCCGAGCCCTGGATAAGGATACAACTTGAAGAACAGGTCCTGCCCTTGGTAAGCTCCTGTCTAGTGAACCAGCCTAGCCACTGTCCATCCTTACCTCCACATCTTTCTTCAGGCAACGTCCCCTCCCCAAATTCCATGCCTTCTCCCTTTCCCTCTTCCCAGTTGAAGTAGATTCATCCTCTCAGGCTCAGTCCATGCCTCATCTCCTCCAGTAAACCCTCACCCCTACCAGTCCCTCAGACTTCCGAGGCCTCCCATGCCTCACCTTGCCTGAGGACTTCACGCCTTTGAGGATACAGAGGAACACGATGACCCAGGCGAGTAGCAGGCAGAGGCAGAGATTCCAGCGGATCTCCCCGGGACTGCCAATGCCCTGGCTGCCTTGGATGTGGAGAACGTAGCGGCTGTGAGAGACGAGGGTCTGAGTGTCTTCTGGTCACGCTGCCACGCTCCACTGACAAGGAGGAAAGCCGTGGCCAGCCTGCGAGGCAATCCTAGCTAGTCTCCATTTGATTTCTCTCCATCCTCTGACCAGCTCTGCACCTAGAAGGCTGGCCTCTACAGACCCCATCACCCAGGCTGCCTTCATCTTCAGTTTCCATTTGGGCTTGGCTAGTGGGCGATGACAGCAGGATATGGGAGCGTGGGAGGAGTGAGGGGTTGGAGTATTTGCAAACACACACGCATGCATGCACACAAGCACACATGCATGCACGTACACAGGCACACATGCATGCACACAGGCACGTGTGCATGTACGCACACAGGCACACAGGCACACATGCATGCCATCAGAGGACCTGGTTCTGACTGCCTCCTTCCACAGCACAGATCTTGTTGGACAGCCTCTCCTCCAAGGCTCCAAATTTCTCTGGTTCCAGTATCACAGGTCCCCCTGCTTGCCTCCTTGGCTCAGGGGTGTTACGGCCAACCCTCTTGCTAGTTCCTGGTGCCTCACCTCTTTTTGTGGATTCCCTCACCTCTGTAAAGTCCCTCCACTAAACTCCCTTTGGTGAAGCCTTGTGAGAGTGCCATCTGCTCCCTGCCTGTACCCCAGCTGATGTAATAGGTCATGGTGTCTCCATGGAGACCCCTGGCAGCTGCTAGACCCCATGTCACGTTCCTTGGCTTTAAGCTGTAGATCCAAGCCCATCCTTTTCCAGAGGTCAGACATGCTCCTCAGCAGGTGCATACATTTTGGATGGACTTTAAATAGACAAATGAATGAACTACAGGTTGGAGACCAAAATATTTCAAGACATGGGACCCATTTGGGAGAAAATTCCTCAGAGGAGACCTTTGCAGTTGAAGACTTGGGAGTATCTGGTCTGTGTCCTCTGGTCAGCCAATGGCCTCTACCCAAGGACCAGGCTGCTGTGGAATGTTCCAGCACAGGATCAAGAATTAGAATTACTTGGTTCCAATATTGCCTCTCCCACCAACTACTGAGCAAGCTTCTGGGCCTTGTTTTCTCAGCTATAAAGTGGGGCTACGGGACAGGCTGATGAGCAGTGACGTCCTAACACTCACCACTCATGGACTTGCAATGTGCCTGGCACTGTGGTAAGGGTTTTACCTGCATTACCTTGTGCAATTCTCACAACAATCCCTTACTTGACTATAGTCTTGTATCTCCTATGAGACTAACTGGAGATGGTCCTTACTGTGTACTGCCCTGGGCTATGCTAAGTGCTTTACCTAACGATACAGTCAGTGCTCAATAAATTATCGACTGAAAAAAATGAATGAATGAGTGACTGCATAACATCCTATGAAGTAAGGACTATTATCATCCCCTTTTACAGAGGAGGAAACCGAGGCTCTAAAAAGTTCCTATTACTGTGAGCAGCAGCAGCGTCATGATCATCAGCTAGCATTTATTGAGCATTTACTATCCACCGTGCTGGATGGTGCAATTTATATGCCTTCCTTCCTTTAATCCTCATGGCAACCCTCTGAAATACTATTATCATACCCAATTTAAAGATAAAGCATCAGAAGCCAAATAAATTGTTCAAGGTCACACAGTTGGTCAGGCGAAAAGCTGGGCTTAGAACCCAGGGTCTACCTAACACTAGTACATTTGAGTTGCATGCTGGGCCCTTTCGGGACAGGCTCATTCCTGCCCGCTGCCCCCCTCCCCCGAGTGTTGTGGGCCCTCCCAGGGGCTGCCGTCTGAGCGGCCTGACCTCCAATACTCCTCGCTGGGGCTGACGGTGCTGGTGAGGTTGAGGGGCAGAGCCCCATTGCGGTCCTTGGAACCTCTGTGCTCAAGGCAGAGGTCCGTGTTCCACCAGTTGCCACAGTGCTCCCAGGGCAGGTCGCTGGTGAGGGAGGCGAAGAGGTAGAAGAGGACGTAGGCAATGATCATGTTGTAATAGATGGCCACGAGGCCCATGATGAGCAGCATGGCCGCGCCGGCACCTGGCATGGGGAGCAGGGGGCTGTCCTTAGGCCAAGCGTTCCTGTGGGCCAGGCTGTGTGGCCTCTGGAATGCCATCCCTTTCTGGGCTTCACTTTCCTCTCTGCCTGAAGGTTGGGGTATACGGGGCAACCTCTCTGCCTCCCCCAGGCCCAGACCACCCCAGGACCTCACCTTTGAAGAGGGGGCTGATCTTCCAGACGGCCAGGGGCCCCAGGCTGGAGAACTGGCCCAGAGAGAGCTCGAGGAAGAAGAGGGGGATACCACAGATGGCCAGCATGAGGAAGTAGGGCACAAGGAAGGCTCCTGCAGGAGGAGGGACGGTGAGCACAATTTCATGCCTCAGGTGGGTCAGCTCTTCCTAAAGCCCAGCTTCAGCCCTGCCCCTTCCCAATGGGCAGACACCACCTGCAACCTGATGGAGCACTTCTCGCGTAGATTGGGACTGTCTTCTTTTACACCATCAATCACTGAGGGCCAAGGGGTGGCGGGGATTCACTCACCTCTGAAGCCCAAGTGCCCAGACCAGGGCTGTGCTGAAAGCAGCCTGAGTGAGTGAATGAATAAATGAGTGAGTGAATTCCCTGCCGAAGAAAGTACAAACTCCTCAGTGTAGACATCAACCCTCCAATCTACCTGCCTCTCCTTCCTGTGCCACCTCAGATGCTCCGGGCTGCCACCTGTGGTCCCGTGTGCCCAACATCCCTTCCCCCTTTCTTTTCATATTGGCAGCAGCTCCTTTAGAGAACTGCCTACCACCATATGGCTTTGGAGGGGCTGCCAATCATACCAGCCAACCCCTGCCCACCCCCTCATGGGCACATATCCCAAGATAGGCCAATTAGAGATCTTCCCTGTCATTCTACATAGATGAGAGCAGTTCTGAGGAGGAAGTCATTCCAGAGTTGTCTCTGTCCATCCCTCACCCCCGCCCGCAAGGAGGAAGCCTGGCCCAGGAAAAAATGAGGTCAGCGTTCAGAGGGAAAAGGAGTCAGGAACTGGGGGAACGGGTGGTTAGACAGAACTGTGGATATTACGAAGCTCCTGGAGTTTCAAAGGCCAGCTCCACTCCTACACTTCCCAGTCGTATCAATCCATCTTGTCCTTGCTTCATCTAGTTTCATTTGGATTTCTGTCACCCTGCCAATTGGTGCTTCTTTAATGAGTTTGGTAGAGGTGAAAGGAGATATAGAGTGTTGGTGGGCATGCTTTGGCTCTGCACAAGATAGTCCGGGGGTGGGATGTTGGGTTGGCCACTTGTGTGTGACCTTGGGCAAGGAGCATGGCCTCTCCAAATCCCGGCTGCCTCGTCAGAACAATGGCGCCTGTGTAGGAGGGCTGTCATCAGGGTTAAATGAGACAAGCATGCAGAGCACCAAGGCTGGGGCTGGCAGATGGTGAGTGCTCAACCCCAGCTATTGTTAATGAGACTTAGAACAGTTACTTGATGGAGGAGCCAGGACAACAGAGAACTTGTTTAAGATGGGAGAGGCTCTGTGTTTGCAGTCAGAATGTAAGGAACCAGGGGAGGAGGACAGACTGAATATTCACAAGCAAGAATGATTGATGGAGCAAGGTTCTGGAGGAGGTGGGGGTGGGGGATGAGGAGAATATTGAGAGCACAGTGATCACTGATGGCAGATCATGAAGCAGAGGCACTGCTCTGCCCATCACTCAGAGCCCAGGCAGTGTCAAGGATTAGGGAGAGAAGTGTGTGGGTATCCATGCTGAGGATGAGAGAGAGGGAGGAGGGGCCTGGGTAATGAGCTTCCTCCTCCCAGGCCCAGGTTGCTATTAACCATTTTCAATTAATTCTTCCTAAGGTCACATAGGAGACAGCGGCTGAGGCCACTTCAAACCTCAGTCCACCTTGAGCGTCGGCCCATCACCTGGCCACCCCTCAGGCAGGACCTCAGGCCCATACCTCCTCCGTTGGTGTAGGCTCGATAGGGGAAACGCCAGACATTCCCCAGGCCCACACAGTAGCCAATGCAAGACAGTAGAAAGTCCAGCTTGCCCGTCCAGTTCCCACGGTCTGCAGCAAAGTCCACGTCCAGGTCTACATCACCCTGGTCACTGGGAGTCATCAGCAGATCTGGGGTGATGGGCTGCCAGTAAGAAAGACCAAAGGTGAGGCCATGTTGGAACTGTGACCCCAAAGAACCATATGAACTTGAACAGGGCTGCATAAAAGACACTCTATTGGTTCAGGTGATGAACTTCTCTCACCTGGGCTAACCTGGTCCATGTGCAGGAGCTCCTTGGGGTTTTAAATGACTGCAAACTTATAAGACCAGCAGGGTGGCTCAGGCACAGAGAAAGCCACCTTGATCTTAGTTTGGCTAACACAGAGGTCACATCAAGGGACGGTCCTACTTTGTTGATGACGATGACGATGATAATGATGATCTTAACAGTTATCATGTATTAAGCACTTACTATGTGCTCACCGCACTAAACATTTTACTCACATTACCTGATTTCATTCTCAAAACAACCGCATGAGCTAAGCATTCATCTAAGCTCCATTTTAATTATGGGGAGAACGGGGCGGGGGGGTCAAAGAGGAATCCCGACATACTCAAGGTTTTTACAAGGCTGGCTAATGGGAAAACTTGGTCTCAAGCCCAGAGTTTCCTGATGCTAAAGCCCATGCCTTCACACACCAGTGCTGAAGTTTTGCTACTCCGTTCTGGGCACCATATTTTAAGAAAGACACAGACAGCGTGGAACGTGTCCAAAGGGCAGGTGGCCAGACTGGAGGTTGTTCAGGAAAAGCGGTTACATGAGGACAAGAAGAAGGAGCTGGGAACCCTTAGCATTAAAAGGAAAGGATTTGGAGGGACCTTAAGCTCCCCCGAGGGAGGGATTAGATTTATGTTCAAGGGGACCTACAGAGAAATGTGAATTTTAGTTCATGGGCACAAAGAAGCTACGTAAGCACTGATCTGTCTCAGAAAGTCATAATTTTCCTGTCACTGGAAGAAAGTGGAGAGGAGAATGGAGGCCAGCTGTCCATAAGGGCCCCTCCTGTGATTCAAGGAGGGCAGGGATGTCCACTGGGCATTCCCCCTTCAGGCTGGGGCTGTGAGACGGAGGCCCTCCTCCAGCTGCTTGTTATCCTGGTCCCGAGGAATGTGAGTTAGCATGTCCACGAGCTGCCTGGACTTACAGCCTTGAAGGAAGCCCAGAGATACCAGGATGATACCTAAACTTCAGAGAGCGGTTCTCAGCAGTGACTGTAGGAATAGGTCAGGAGAAAGGGGGAGCCACACCTTTCCCGCTTGCCTCTGAAACTCTCACCCTATGGCAGAGAAGGATGGAACTGCAAAGAAGGCTGATGATAAACTAACGCCCATGGTTTTCAGAGAGGAGAAATGACCCCCTGCCTCCCCCTGAGGAATGGTTGTGGGAAAACAGTGATTCCACTGGACTGCGAGTCAGGAGACCATGATTCTAGTCCCAGGTCTGTGCCAATCCACTGTACCACTTTGGGAAAGAGTCTTCTGAGCCTCAGTTTCCCCATCTGGACACTGAGGGGATTGGATAGATCAGTGTTTCCAAACACACATCCCTTGGGATGTTCATACATGTTCAGTGGAACAAAGGATTCTTGATTTCAAGACGTTTGGGAAAAGCTGGATTAACACAAGGTAAAACAGGTTTCTTTTCCATAGGACTTGTCAGATCCTTTAATGGACCAATATGCACTGTGATTCTCCAAATAGGAACTGGAATAGACAGTCTTCTCCAAACCTATGTAAAAAAAGGGTTTCAAGGAGCTAGGATATACTTGGGGAAATGCAGGTCTAGACAATCTCTGTCTAATAGTCTCCTGGCTCTGATGGTCTGTGAGGCAAGTCACCAAAGAGGCTTCACTGGAGACACTTGCAGGGGTCGAGGAACAGATCAGGTTTGAGCACAGGGACTCAGGAAAAATCACTACTGACCAGGTTCGTGTTTTCCTCTAAAACTGCCCTTCCTGACACCAGCCCCAGTAGGTGTCTACACACAAATCAGGTGGTGACAGAGAAAGCTTTGCTAGGGGTTTGTCATATGAGCATCACTGGGATGAAGATGGCAAAAGGCGAGTACAAGTGTCACAGGACTGCAGGTGCTTGCCAGCGGTGACAGGGTTGGTGCAATGGGCTCAGGTGGCAGAAATGGGGTAACAGTGTTGGGTTGACTCTGAGTGATAGTGATGACCATGACGGTGATCCTGCCTGCGGCTGGCTATTGAGCAGAGGGGCAGTGGTGGCAAGGACAGCCTGGCATGGTTATGGGTGATGGTGACAATAATGAAGAGCATGAAAAAGCTGCTTTTCAAATAACTGGGTTCCCCGAGTTGAAACAAAGATGTGCCTGGCAGTTCTTTAGCTGGGATCTCAAACATGCTGGGGTGACGGTAGCAGCTGCTCCCACCTATCTGAAACCCATTCCTTCCTCCTAATGCCCTTTCCCCTAAAGCTTCCTCTCCGGCTGGGTGAGCATCAGCCTCTAGAACAACTCCCTCCCAGGTGAGCTCCAGGAGGGATGTGGGAGCAGCCAGTTGACATTGGTATTAGGTGGTGAAGCAGGTCTGTCACCCTATGACGACCCTTAGCCCCATCCAGGCCAGCTGGCAGGAAGGTCCAGTAATGAGGTTCCTCTGATCCCGTCTGAGAAGCTGCTGCCCTTTCTATGTTCACAGAGCAGTCCCGACTCTGTTTCCATGGTGACAAGAGTTCCAAGAGCAGGATGCTGCCAGCTCTTGGTCTCCCTCCTCCCCCAATCAGAGGGAAGCCTGCTTCTACTCCAGGGGCAGGGGATAGGGTCCTCTAAAGCTGAGCCAATTCAAAGCCCACCTGGAGCCCCTAACCCCACCATGGGGTGAATCACAGGAGGCTGGTACAGAGAGGAGGGAACTAGTCAGGAGACAGAGGAAAGCAACCAAATCAATGAGGCAGGGCTGGAAGCTCCACAGTTCTACCTAGATGTAAGGCTCCACCCTATCCCCACACTCCCCACCCAGAGCCACACAGGAACACACCTGAGTTTGGCAGACCTGCACCCTCTCTTTTAGAGACCAGTAGATGTAAGTCACCAGACACACCAGGGGCTGGGAGAGGTAGGACTGCCCAAGCCAAGGCTCTTTTACTTTCTTCAGGATGAGAGAGACAATAGGAATCTGGAGACCACATTCATCATTGTGCAGATAAGGTAACTGAGTTTCAGGAAAGGGAAGGGGTGAGCCCAAGGTCAAACAGCAAGTTAAGGGCAGAGCAAGACCAGGACCCAGACCCCTGATTCTCAGCCCAGGGCTCATCTCTGAACAATGCTGCTCCTTTACTGATACCTGGCATTTCCTGCTTCCCTGCCCCCTTCTCTCAGGCCAAGGGAGGGGACCCTGAGGCCAGGCGGCCCCCACCTCTGCTCTGTTGGTCCTAGGTTGCTCAGTCCACTTTCAGGAAAGCAGTAAGCTGCACTCCTCTGTGCCTCGGTTTCCTTGTCTACAAAGTGGGGATAATAAGACCTTGTTGCTGGGTTACATGAGATAAGGCTTCACAAAACATAGTTATTTGCATAATATGTGGCCCTATGGCATTGCGGGGCTCAGGGACTCTTGTGAGGAGGGAGAGGAAAGGAGAGAGAGGAAGAGAATGGGAGAGAATTGGGCAGGACTAAAAACCCAAGAGACCCACAAATGGCCCCAAGAAGTCACTCATGTCAGGAATAAGAAGGCCCTACGTATCACCGTGGTTCCATGCAGCTGTCCAAGGGCAGAAAGCTTGAATTAATGCAGGGGGATGGGGAGCAGAGGAGGCGAGCAGTCAATAACACAGCCCCTGTGAGCTGTTCTCTCACATTTACCAGCTCCTGTGAGTTCCCTGCACCCCCCATCCCGGACAGTGGGGCCTGCTTTGTTTCTCCGACACTGGAAATGGACCAGCAGTGGTCCGGGTTAGAGAACGGACTTGCCCAAAGTCACAGGGTTAAGTGGCATCTGCAGAAATAGTACCCTGGAGTTCTGACTCCTTGGCTGGGACTGGGACTTTTGAGCCAAAAGCCAGAAAACTTGCCCCTAATACTCTCCCTCCCCAAGCACATGCAACTTGGCTGGGAGGTCCAACCCCACAGGACAAGGTGGGGAGGGGGTGAGGTCCAGGCCCAGGGCCCCAGGAACACACAGGTTTGTCCACTTCTCTCATGCCAGCTCCCACCCCGATATCCCTTGGGTCTCCAAGCTCCTCCCTTCCTTGTTTTTGCCTCCTTCTGCCCTGCTGAGGGGCAGCCAGGGGTATTAGCAGGAATGTTAAAGCTGCCAGGAGAAGGAAGGGAGTAGGGAGAAAGCAGGTGGTGGTCCCCCAGGCAGGAGCATGGACAGGAAAGACCAGGTCCTTGCTGTCTGGCAGAGGCTGCTTCAGTGCAGCGTGCACAGAGGAGGACCAGGAGGAAGCCCCCACCCACCTACCCTGAAATTAGTACAGCTCAAGGCTGGCGCTCAGTTATTCTAACCCCCCCCCCTCCCCAAATCAGCCCCTGGGAAAAATGGGTGGGGGACTGGGCACAGGCTGCGGACACCTGTTTGCAAGACCTGGCCCAATGAACCCCAGCCCCCAACACACTACATCCCCACCGCCAGACGGGGATAGGGTGGTGTAGGGTGGCACAGAGAGTGACTCCTCCCCTCCCTGCAATCCGGCTCGGCCTGGCCCCCGGCGGAGCTCTGAGCAGGGTCCAGATGCCGCCCCTGACCCTCCCGGGGCCTCGATGGGAGCGGGCCTCGGCACCCCTCCCGCAGGTGAGCGCCCAGCCCGCCCTCGTGCCGCCGTACCTTACGGAGTTGAGCTCCCTGGAGCGTTTTCATCTTGGAGGGCTGGTTGCCGGGGGTTGGCTTCCCTTCAGCTCAGAAAGCAGCGAGGGAGCAGGAGATGTGCCGTGCCTTTGCCTCGCCGGCTCCGGCTCACCCGCTGTGGGGTGCGCGGGCGCAGGCGCTGCCGTCTGTCGGCTGCGGTGTGGGGCGCGGGCCCGGCGCTGCTAACGCCTGCCTCTCCCTGCGCGGGGCTCGGGGCTGGGGAGGAGTGCACCGCTGCAACCGCGTAGACACCCAGACAGACGGCTGACGGACGGACAGCGGGGGGATGCGCGCCCCCGCGCAAGGCTGCGATTGGAGGGGCCAAGCGCGTAAGGGGGGGCGGGGGGGTCCGCGACGGAAACCCTTGAAGGTCTAGAGACTCGGTCACTGTCTCCTGTGTGACCTTGGGCAAGAAACCTACCCTCTCTGGGTCTGTCTTTCCCTAGCTGGGCAACAAGGATAAGAATCTTACTTCCTTTATAAGGATGTGAGGATTCAGGGAGATCATGCATAGAAAACATTTAGCACGGAGCCAGGCACATAGTAGGAGCTTGGTTAACATTTATCAGCCTGACTGTGAGTTGCCCACTCCTGCCAACAAAAGAACAAAAGCCATTAGGCAGATATTTATCCAAGCATCCAATCCATCAATATTTATTGAGCACCTAAAGTATGACCAATCCCTGGCAAGGCCTTATTTTCTCAACACAGTGACCTAGAGAGGCAGATGGTATTATCCCTGTTTTACAGATGAGGAAACTGAAGCACAGAGAAGTTAAGTTACTCACACAAAGTCACAGAGCTAGTGAGTGACACCAGTAACAGAGGCGGACCTCGCAGATCTTCCAGGATCGTGGTGGTCCTGAACGCTTCTCCTTTCCTTGGGTTGAAAGTGAAATAGGGAGGTTTACGCAGGGAGAAGGGACAGGACAAGTGCCACTGTGTTGTGATGGCTTGTGACTTAGATCATGAGCACCTGGGCTCCAGTCCACCAGCAGTATGACCTTGGGAATGTTATGATTGGACATCTGTAAAGTGGGCCATCCATCAACCAGCCCGTGCCTGGCTGACCTCTCAGAGTGTTGTGAGGGTCCAGTGAGCCTGTGGTTAGGATGGGAAATTATTACCTAGAGTGATTATACACATTAGTTTGTGGGACTGAACCAGTATATGCTAGTGGACCTGGCATGTACGTTACAATATGCATTACAGATTGTGCCCCTTCCACTTTCAGAAGTGCCCCAGCTCAGACACTAACTCCTAGGGTTGCCCCACCATCAGCCAACATGGGGAGGCCTTGGGGGAGAGTGAGTCTTAAGTGCAGCCACTTACACTTCCGGAGCCTGGAAGGAGAAGGGGAGGGTTTCAATCAAAGCATGGGCTTAAATAAAGGGCTTGGCCGGTCCCTGGCCCACCTGTGCTTCCCAGGTCTCACCCAGCTGCTACTTCCTTGAAGCCTGGCCTCACAGGGCAGGCCAGGGGCTCTCCAGAACCAGAAAGGAGCTCTTGCCATCAATACGAAGGGAAGGCGCATCCATGGAGCCCTACTGTGTGCATTAGATGAATGCATATCTAATACCTACGTTTTCATTCTTTCCAACAGCCTGGGAAGACAGGTTTGTGCACCCCCGCTGGGCACCTGAGGAAACTGTCTCCGAGGAGTGAAGTCACACAGAGCGCTGACTCTCTGGGCTTTGGAGAGAGCGCCAAGAGGGCCATGGGCTATGCCTGGGGATAGGCAAAAGCCAGGGGCTCCTGAATCCAAGGAGGCCAGGTGGTACCCACTTGCACCTTCCCCCAGGACCTGTCATCACATCTCTCATAGGACAGGAGGCAGCTTTGCCGACCCAACCCCCTCCCATTGGCGCAGGGATTTCATTGGACCCAATTGAAGGCGCAGAGAATCAGGCCCCTTTATGGCCTCTTCTTAGCAGCACCGGATCCTCCCAGATCCAGCCCTAGAGGGAGCCATCCTTGGGGGAGGGGGAAGGAACAGGGCGGGGACTTCAGTTTTCCTCAAGCAAACACAGCATGGGGTGGCCACTGAACGTCAGCGGCAGTCACTGGGGCTGTGAGTGCAAATGGGTCTAGACCCATGCTTTTCAGATGAGAAAACTGAGGCCCAGAAGAGGTAGGACTTTATAAAAACACTCTGTAGAGTAGAGGCAGGGTCAGGCCTGGAATCTAGGAGCCTGACCCCACCCAGCCTCTGCCTTCAGATAACATCTTTCTGCCCTCCTCTCCCCATCACCACAATCTTGTTGGAAGAGTCTGTACTTTATAAAACAAACAAAACCCCATTAGAAGACATTGTCCACATAAGTCAATCTACCCACTGAAACCCCAGTTTTAGGATCAAAGAACTAACCACCACAAGTTCAGCTACCAAGCACGTTAAACAATTGCTACCACCACCATTTCCTCTCCCCCATCCTTGGAAGTCTGGGTACTACTTAGCAAAATAACTACTTAGGAATCTAAACCAGTGAATACTCAATCTCCCTTTTCCTCTCTCTCTCTCTCTCTCTCTCCTGGTATCACATCAAACCAGAAGTGAAGAAGATGTGCCCCAATTTAAGGAAAGTGTTAAATGAAGATGCACTTCCTTTTATTATATAGGGAGATATTTTTAAATGCGTATAAATAAACATTTTAAATTTGCTTTATTGTCCAGACTTATCACTGTAGAGCATGTGTTTTGTTACACCAGCGAGTGGCGACTGAAAAAAATGAGGATCCAGGCTGCTAGTCCATCTGGTGTCGTTCAGAGAAGGTGGTTCTGGAGCAGCCATGCTGGGACAGGATTGCCCCCAAAGCCACCCTGGCCTGGGCTTGCTGCGCTCCCAGCCTCTGCATTCCACTGGCTGGGCATCTCATTTGCCCAGAGCCTGGCTGGTTTCCTTGGAGCGCCACAGGACTTTGTCCCCCCATCACAACCTGTCACACACAGAGAGACACACACACACTGGGCTGCTGGAGAACCTCTGTGTGAGAGCACTCTACTCCCAACCCTGAGCTAAGAAGTCCTTTTTCCAGTTGGGCCCACACCAATCTCTCAGCAGTCAATGATGGGATTGGCTCCTCCGTAAGACTGAGGTTCTCAGCATGGCTTGAAGGGTCTACAGAGGAAATTGTATGCAAAACATGGTGCTAATATGCATGTTTCTGGTTCGCTAGAGGCCATGACCAGGCCAGGCGCCTTCAGGACCAAGCCATGGGCCTTTGGGGGCCAGGCCAGGCCAGATCTGACTTTTGTCTGGTCCCTGAGTCTCTAGCACCAGTGCAGGGCCTGCCTGCCACCCAGTGGGAGGGTGGAGGGGGTGGGGAAAGTGGATGCATAAAATCATTATATGCAAAACGGAAGCCACATCAGCCGTTCCTGGTAGACAAGCTGGAGTACCTCTTAACACTAGGGTAGCTTCAGGGCCTGATAAGACATGAGGGGTCCCTTTCCTGAGCCATTATGACACTGCACCAGCCCCTGGTGGAGCCATCCGGGTGACAGGGGACACAGTACCTCACAAGGCAGCCCATGGCACTGTTTGGAAGTTGTCTTAAGTAAAAGTTTCTTTTTTCATGGCACTCATGCCACTTGACAGATGATCGCACCCCGCAACCTGTGGGCACCACCCACCCCCATGACCTCCCACATGGGCAGCAGCTGTAGCTCACCCAGCTTTCCAGGCCTGCCCACTGGCCTCCTGCCAGGCAGAGGCCTTCCTGTGGCTTGGGACAGGCTTGTCCTGCCTCAGATCTTCCCAGCCACCATCTGTCCTCCGCACTGGGGGTGGGGGTAGTTAAAACATCGGTCAGGCCTGCCCGTCTCTCACAGGAGAATGTGACAGCTCTGGGAGCAGGTGGCTGAAACCCAGCATTTACTATGTGCTAGGCCCTGTGCTAAACACAATTCTGAGATAGGTTAGAGTATTTTATTTCCACTTGACAATGGAAAAAGTCCTTGCCTGAAGTCTCACAGCTTAGAAGTGGTCACGCTGGAGCCTGGGACATCTGACGAAACCTGCTACTGAACAGTCACAACTGAAGCTTGGCACTCCAGCCCACAGTACCCCACACTCCAGAGTGGAGTGTTCAATGGGGTACTGGTAGGTGCTAGTAGGGAGCTTCTAGGTAGTGAAGCATAGGGAATGCTGGATTAAAGATTCAAGGGATTTCTTTGCTTTGGGAGTTGTCAGAGCCTTTAATGTGCTAATAAACCACTGTGACTCTTCCAGAAGGAAGACTCTTCCAAATTTACTTGACTAGAGCCATTTCTTTTTGGTAAAAATCTCTCCAGTTTAACGGATGAATAAACAAGGCCCAGAGAGGGGAAGCAGTTACCCCAAGGTCACACAGCAAATGTTTTTTGAAAATCAGAAAGCTATATTCGCTTACTGCCAGCCACCCTTCTACCAACCCTCTTCCTCTGCTCCTGGAACCCTGGTCCCTTCCCTGGTACTACCTGGTTCCCATGCCTTACACGTCTACAATCCTCGGTGAAGCCACAGCATCTCCCAGGCCACCAGTAGGAGAGAGGGGAGTGGCTGCTGCTCTTCAGGGCTTGTGTGTGGAAGTTATCCTCATGCATTGTTGTCATGTGCCCCAGGAGCAAAGGGCAGGCAGGCAGGCAGGCAGGCTGTGCACACTTTTTATGGCCGGGCCACCTCCCAGAACAGTAAACAGAGGGGCAGGCAGCTGGCACCGGGGCCATCTAGGGAGTGAAGGCCCCAGGTAGCAGACTCCTGCCCACCTCTGGATGGGAGCTGAGAACAGCAGCCTTTCTCAGGAGTTTAAAAAAATTATACTTTAAATTCATACTGCTAATACTCTTTTTTTTACCATTCCTTCCTTCTTGGCCTGACAGCACTCACTAGTTCTTTAAACCTCCTTCAAACCTCACCTTCTCTAGGAAGCCCTCCAGACCCTCCAGGATAAGCAGGGGGGCCGCTCTGGACTTCCGGAATGCTCTGCTCCCTGATGCCCAGAGCATAGCTTGGACTGGGAACTTTTGGTGGGCAAGGACTGTGCATTCACAGGGCCAGCCATGCCTGACACAAAGGGGTGCCCAACGAAGGTCAGCTGTTCAAAGAAACACCTGAGCTGAAAGTATTTGAAAAATTCAAAAGACTGATGATATATTGAGTCTGATGACTCTGCTTATGAAAAGGACCTAAAATTTTACATCGTCTCAAAGACTTTCTCTAACAATGTTGTGTTGATCATTCAAATGCGTTTGAAAGGCTACCATGTTGCAGGCCGACAGAGGCTGGAAGGGAGTATGCAATTGTTAGGAAGTGTGAGGATGATTTATACTTAACATCTTTCTTTAATGCTTCGTATAATGAGTTTTATACACCTTTAAAAAGAGGGAAAAAAATTTATTCTTGAAGCTGCATCCAAGAGATTCCACTCTATGTACAACACTTGCCCAGCTGCGAGCTCTGCTTGGTCCACAGAAAGTCCTCCGAGGGCCCACTGGGGCCTGGGCCCTGGGGCACAGCTTGGTGGGTAGGGTGGACTCTGCCCTTCTGTCCCCCTCCAGGGCTCTCCCTCCCAACTGGAGGCCCCACTGAGAATGCTAGTGAGGGGATATGGCTCTTCAACTCAGAGGGAGCAGTTATCAGAGCTTAGGCCTAATCCTGTGGGCTTTGTGCTCTGCATCAGCCTAGAAATGGTTCAGGGCACGCTAGGATGGGGGCAGGTAGAGGTGAGGTTGCAGGTGTGAGCTGACTGCATTCCTCCCTGCAGGTCATGGTCTACAAACATTCCATCTTCCCTTAGCTCCATCTCCTTTCTCCAGGTTCAATCTAGTCCCTACGGCAGCCATCCACCATTAAACCCATGGAGGAGGTAGGGCCTGGGACTTATCTTGGCTCCATCACCCATTCCTCTGAGGATTGAGACCTCCCACCCTGGGCTTCCTTAATCCTCCTGAGGCCTAGAACACAGGAGCTGAAAAAGGTCCTTATCCTACAGGCTCACTGCACAGATGAGCCAAGGGGATGCAGGGGCTGAGTGGGTGCCTTGTCCAAGGTTACCCAGAAGGTCAGTGGCAGGGCAGGGGACTCAGACCAGGCCTCCCGGGCCTCCAACAGGAGCTATACTCCTAGCATCTGAGTCCCCAGGCTCCCAGCCTACAATGCTGGGCAGGGGGCTATGGCAGATACTCCTCCTTGACAGGCATTGGGGAGGAGGCGCCCAGGAGGCTGGTGGAGCTGGGGCACAGGCCCCCCAGGGGTGGCCCAGCTGGAGTGGGGGTGACTTCATGGGCTGATGGTGGTGGTGGCTGCGGGGGCTGCTGCTGTTGCTGCTGCTGCTTCTTCTTGTTTACTTTGCGCTCCTTTGCCCTTCGGTTTTGGAACCAGATCTTCACCTGTGGTGTCGGAGAAACAGATGGGTGGTGAGGAGACCCAGTGACAGAGTGAGAGGAAGAGGAGGAGGACAGCTGAGATCTTATTTCTTGATGTGGTGTTTGTGGCCTCCCTCCTGCCCCAGCCACCCCGACCTTTCATGGACCCTGAACAAATTCTCTCCTCCAGAACTTGCTCCCCTACAGATAGCTTTCTCTGTAAACTTCTTCCTCCCCATCTTCCAAGGCTACAGTCTAACACCCCCTCCTCCATGAAGCCTTCCCTGTTCTCCTTGTGACGGCTCTCTCCTCTGGATTTAAACAGCACTGATCAGCTTACTGTAGCCTATAGCTAATCAGATCTCCTATCCCCCTATTGGGGTTCAGGGATATTGGGTTTTGTGGGAGTGGGGGAGGACTTGGCAGAAGCTCCATTTCGGCTATGCTGTGTGACCATGGCCAGGAGACTCAACCTCTCTGTTCCCCTCCCTTGACTGAGCGCCATAATCTGCCTGTAGCCTGAAGGCCAGACTCCCAGTACTACTCCTGTGGCTAAAGTTGGAGGACCCACACACCTGCCGTTCAGTGAGCCCCAGATTGGCAGCCAGCTCGGATTTCCGCCGAATGGTGATATAACGGCTATAGTGGAACTCTTTTTCCAGCTCCAGGCGCTGGTGGTCCGTGTAGACCACGCGGTACTTGTCCTTGGTCCGGGTCTTACCTGAGAAGCAGGGGAGCCAGGGAGGAAGGTGAGTGGGGAAGGAGACTCTGCAAAAGGCCCAGGCAGGGCCCCCAAACCCCTAAAGGAGAACCCTGATGTGGGGAAGGAGGTATACCCCAGCCCTGGGGGTGACAATCATTTCTCCAGGTTTAGGCTCAAAGGCTCCCACCCTGAAAGGCAAGCGCTGCTTCATGTCCATTTTGGGGAGCCGCTGAGGCTCAGAGAGAGGAAGCAACTTGATCAGGATTACACAGCGAGCTACTGGTGGAGTTGGGGTTTCAATCCCTGTCTCCTGACCCAGAGCCCTAGTCTGGTCGCCAGCTTCTCCAGCTTTCACCCAGCAGCTTCCAGATGCAGCTGCACAACAGACACTCCGGAAGCTTGTGGAAAACACAGCTTCCAGGGCATCCCTGACCACATGAGTCAGAAAGTCTGGGGGTGGGATCGGCATTTTTAATAAGTTCCCCAGGTGGTTCTGATTCAGGGTCCTCAGGCCACAAGTATGAACACCAGTGACACAGAGGGATATCTGGCAGGTAAGGGCAGATTGACATGAGTGAGATGGCAGCTGTTCCTTTCTCCTGTGGAGGAGAGGCCAGGGAAGAGCCACTGCAGGCAGGGGCGGAAGCTTGCTGAACTGTCCTGGGGTGTACAGAACATTGATTCCTGTTGAATGTAACTGCTGGTGAACCTCGAGGACATGGCAGGTACCTCAAGAGGTCCTAGCTCTGCCATCAGCTACATTTGCACCAAGGGCTGGGGACTGGTTTGCCCAGAGCCATCTACACCCCCATCTGTGCCGAGGCATAAAGCAGGAGTGACTCTGCTTAGTCCACAAATATTTATTGAGCCAAGCACTGGGGTACACCAGTGAGCCCCCCAAAAAAATCCAGGGCTCTAGGTGGCGGGAATAGCAAGTGCAAAGGCCCTGGGGTGGCAGCATATCTGACGTCTGACATGTGTGAGGAACAGTGAGGTGTGGCTGCGATGCAATGAACAAAGGAAGAGGGGCAGGTTACCCAGGGCCTTATGAGCCATGGAAAGGACTCTGGGTTTTACCCAGTCTGGGATGGGAGCCATTGCAAAGTTCTGAGCAGAGGAGAAAGGAGGTCTGATGTAGGTTTTACTATGACTCTGACTACTATATGGAGAACAGATTAGCAGGAGGACACGGGAAGCACCAAGAGACCTGCACTAACCCAGGAGACAGAAGGCAGTGGCTTGGCCTCTAGTGGGGCTCTGCCTGGGGCCAGGAACTGGGTTTGAGGACCAACTGGGGTTAATGTCAGGGCTTCTTTGGGGCTGGGATCAGACGTCTGTCTGGAGAGAATATTAAGAGTCATGCTTGGCCTGGACTGGTGTGAGGGCCTGACTAAACACCAGTTGCCTTTGTAAGAAGCTGAGCACATGGCTATAAATAGGAGGCACACGCAAGCACTTTCAGATCCACACATGCGTCCCACCAGAGCATGGTGGGTCTTTGAATAACCATCGACCTCCCACCTCACCCAAGTGCTCCCACCAGAGCCGGCCTTCACCTCTGGGTCACACACGCTCTGGCCTTGCCTGTCCCTCAGCACCCCTGCCCTAACTCTCCCCCACCCAGTTCCAGCCCCCACCCCCTCCACCAGGCCCACGCAGCTTGGCAGGACAGCACTGGGCTCCTCAGAAGCCAAATGGTTTTGTGGAGGATGAGAGACAGCAGATGTTCCTGGGCTCTGTTCCTTGGGTTTGCTGCCAGCGCCACGGAACCGCACTGGACACTTCCACATCCACTGCCCTCAGCTCACCGCCTAGCGCAGCACGGGACAACCTCGGCCTTCGGCCAGGCCTGGTCCAGGAAAAGGACAAGGGAGTGGCTGCTGAGGCCTTGGTCCAGATGGAGCCCCTCCTTGGCCTAGAAAATTCAACACTAGCTCAAAAACAATTCTGCCGAACACCACCGCCACCACCAGAGTGTAGCAGAGTTCTGAATCCACAGCCCCACTGGGGTAAAGCCAGAAGGGATCATGGGAGTTTAGTATCCTCCCATTTTATAGATAAAGAGACCGAGGTTCAAGATGGTTATACAGCTGCCGAAGATCCAAATGAAAGAGGCCCGGTGAATCCTTCTAGTCCAGCCTCTTGTGCAGTCAGAGTCACTGAAGCCCCAGGCAGGCATGGACTTGCAGAAGGCCACGTCACCTGGCCTAGAGCTCTTGCTCCCCACTCTCATTCACAGCTCCTCACCCCATCAGGTGTAGGGTCCACAGAGCCTGCCTTGGAGCCCCACTAAGCATTGGCAGCAAAAGCTCCAACAGCAGACCACCCAGCTACGTGTACTTCCGGGAAGGGAGGGGTCTGCCCATGGTGAGGGCAGCACCTGAGAGCACTAAGCTGGGGCTGGAGGGGTCCGCAGGCCCGAGGGCCTTGGAAATGCCCACAAGACTCACAGCCGGAGGTGGAGCAGGAGACGCCCTGCACATCCAAACCTCAGTCTGAGAAATTACAAGTAGTGATAACGAAGTCACCTGTTCCCCCCAGGCACCCGGCTCTCACTCCCATCCTTTCTCATGAGCAAGCAGGAATCCGTCACACCTGTCTCACAGATGGGGGGAATTGAGGCTCAGAAAGGGGCTCTTGCTGAGGGCCATCCTGCCTGGAAGTGGTACGAACCTAGGCTCAGGTGTCCTGACCTCCAGCCCAGCTCTTCCCAGAGTGGAGGTGGGGCTAGATGGGAGATACGGCTCTAGCTCCATAATTACTCCTCTCTGTTCCAGCAAGAGTGCCAGTGAAGACCCAGCCCACAAGCCCTGTCCCCCCGCTCTCTGGGCCCAAGAGAGGGGCTGGTAAGCTCAGGAGCCTACTGGTCAACTTCTATCTGATGGAGCTGCTCAAAACACAGAGTTTTATCACTAAGAAAATGGTTTTGCGGGCCGGCCGAGTGGCGCGATGGTTAAGAACTCGCGTGGGGGGCCGGCTGAGTGGCTCAGTTGGTTAAGAGCTCGCTCAAGAGTTTGAGCTCTGAGCAACAGTGGTTCGAGTCAGCCCGAGCTGAGCATCCCCCCCAATTCCCCATTAAAAAAAAAAAAAAAAAAGAGAATGGTTTTGCCCTAGAACACAATGTTTACTATCACACTGTGTGGTCCAGGAACCAGGGAATACCGTATGCTGTCCAGGGAGTGATACCTGGAGCATTCCTCTTTGGAGTCCGGCTTGGTGATGTCCAGCCTCGTTGAACATTCACATACCCCTTTACCCAGTGATCCCACTTCCTGGAATAGATCCCACAGATAAATGCCCAAAGCTGTAGCTGTTTCAAATACCACTAGACTAAAAACAATGTACACGCCTACAAGTAGGGAATGTGTTAAATAAGAGATGGCACATCCACGGAGATGTATGCAGTCATTCAAAAGAGATTATAAAGCTCCATATGTACCAATATGGAGCAATTTCTAAGATATATTGTTAAGTAAAAAAACAAGACATTGAACGTTGCGAATAGCATGTTACTGTTTTTGCACAAAAATAGGGGGCTCGCGTGTGTGCGTGTACACACACACACACACACACACACACACACAATCCTATGTTTGTGCACCCATAGAGTTCTTTCTGAAAGAATGTACAAGGAGCCATTAGCAGGGGCTAATGGAGAGGGGACTGGAGGCTGGGGAGCCATAGGTAGGAGGGAACCTTAGGGATGTTTAAATTTTTGCCATGTGCAGATGTGAATTTGTATTTCTAAAGACAGTTGGGAGCCATGGGCTCCAGTCCCAGCTCTGGGCCAGAACTCCTGAATGCCCTGAGCCACCCTCCCTTCCCGCTCCTGTGAACACCTGTGCCACCTGGGATCCAAGGAGGGAGGGGGCAGGGAGACGCATGCGAGTGGTGGGGCAGGGAGAGGGCCAGAGATCAATGATTTACAGGCCCCTGGGACGCTGGGGCTAAGAGGAAAGGCCGGCTCCCGTAACAGGTGTTCGGTGGGGGCCATTGCTCCCAGCCACCTAATGAATAACCCTCTGGGCTAGATGCCAGTGTGAGTGGGTGGGGGGAGGGTGGAAGCCCCCCAGTTCTTCAGAGGTGAGCACAGGGGGGAAGAGCCTTGGATAACTCACCCAAATGAGAGATTTTCTTCTCTCTGCTCTTGCTTTGGGACTTGAGGAATGGCCCATCCACATGCGCCAGGCTTCCGTGGAGGTAGCAAGTTCCTCATTCCCTAAAGCGTGCATGGCGGAGGCTCTGGGAAGCTACAAGCTAGTGGTTCCAAAAGCCTGACCAACAACCTCAAAACCGCCTGGCGAGATTTTTAAAAGTACCGATTCTAGCCTAGAAATTCAGATTCCGTGGGGCTGAAATGGGGCTCAGGGTTTTGATACTGGAATAGCTCTCAGGTTACCCTGACATGTGGCTGCTTGGGCAAACAGAACTCTAGGGTTGTGCAGTACAGCTTCTCACTGGCTGGGTGATCTGGGACAGTCAGTCACCTCACCTCTCTGAGCCTCATTTTCTGTATCTATAAAATGGGGGTAATTATTATTCTAATAATGGCCAACATGTCCGCACGTCAGGTACTTTTGTACATCTCTCTCAACAACCTATGAAATTATGCAACTGTCATCCCTATTTTATAGATGGGGAAACTGAGGCTCAGAGAGGCCCACACATTTGGCAGGTGATATTGAAACCTAGGTCTGTCCAGCCTCAGAAACAGCATTAGACCCCATCACACAGTGTAAGGTCTCCCATAATTCTCTCCAACCCTGGGGTGTACAGGGGATCCCTTGAGATGGATGGGCGATGCCTAGCACAGTACTGGCACGTAGTAGGTGCGTGAGGGAGGATACATCTCACTCATTTCCAAAAGTGGCGGGACGACCGTATGGCAGGAATGCTGGGAAAAGAGCTGTGCAATGGGTGGTATGTTGGACAAAGCTGTTTATTTATAAGGTCCCTTCCAACTTGGAAACATGAAGCTCCCAATGTTTGTTGATTCTCTGATTGTGTTTCTTATTGTTGCTGAAAGAATTTGGAGACTGATTTCCCTGTCTGAGAGTCTAGATATGGGGCCGGCCCCGTTGGAGGATAGGGGGCAGGAGCCACTGCAGCCTTCAGTGGGGCCTCCCCATCCAGCCTGGGCCAGGCAAGGACAGAGTCCAGCATCTGCCCCCAGGGCGGGGTGGGCGGCTCCAGGAAAATCAAGTGGACTTTGGGTCAGCACTTCCTTTGTCCTCTTCCTGCTGGTTTTGTGGCCCTGAGGGATGACACTGTCAACTCTGGCCTTCAGGGCTTGGGACACAAATCCAGCCCCGGACCCTCTGTGACCCCTCCCTGTGTGGTCCAGCCCCAAATGGCTGTGCATCAAAATTCCCTCCAACACACACACACACATACACACACGCGCACACGGAAGTTTGTTAGACATACATATTCCCAGGCTGCATCCCAGATCCACTGCATCCTGACCTCCCTGCCATCTTTAACAAACATGCTGGGGGATTCTAAGCCACCAGCTGGAGTCAGAAGGTCATGGTCCCAGTTCTGTGCCATCTGTGTGGCCTTGAATAAATCCCTTCTCCTCTCTGGGCCTCAGTTTCTCCTGTGCATCAGAAGAAGGTTTGGGTGTCAGCTCTGAGGGCTCTATAGATTCTGAAGTTCTGTGCAGCTCTGAGCCCTCCTATAAGGACCAGACACCCCACGTCCCACGCCCTCACTATCCACCACCCACAGGAAGGGCATGGACGGCACATCCTCCAGCCAAGTCCCTCAGACACATGTGGGACAGGAGGAGCCAGGGTGTTCACTCGTGTCTGTCATGCTGGCTTGGGGAGGACAAAGAGAAGCGCAAGTTCTGGGGGACTTTGGCAGGAGTGGGCTCAGGGAAGGGACAGGGAACAGGGTGGTTGTAGAATCCTACTGCAGAAAGTCCCAGAAACTGCAGTGGGGAAGGAAAGAGATGTACAGTAATACCTTGGTTTGCGAGCATAATTTGTTCTGGAAACAAACCACTCGTATTGCAAGACATCGCTCATTTACCACTTTAAAATGTATTAGAAATGTTTGCTCATCTTGCGGAACACTCGCAAACCACGTTACTCGCAATCCAAGGTTTTACTTTACTTCACTGCAAGGATGGTGGGCATTTTTCAGTATATTGAAGTTGAAAGAATTGCAAATATGAGGAGCATGCAAATAACTTTAATATAAAACACAAGGTGTTACTCAGATAATATATACAAGAGGGCTACAAAGGTGGCAGGGCATGGGGTAGCCTCGAGGTGGTGGCATTTCTGGTGAGGGGCCTGATTCTAGCAGCTTTCCACTGTACTGAGATTTGGGGCAGTTCTGGGTACACAGGGGGCAAGTCCCAGACCTTGCTGGAGGCAGAGACCTGGCTTAGGTCTGACCATCCTTAGTGAAGGAGTTGACAAGTGACTGAATTCCTTTGGGCTTTCCTCCCCCCTGGGGGACAGAATGGATGGGAAAGCAGTTTGTAAAGGGCAAAGAACTATGGCGATGACAAGGAGAACTGAGCTATTTTCAGAAGCGGACGTTGGAGGCTTCCCCTGGGAGAGGGAGGAAAGCCGCATGAGGGGAGCAACAGGGCAAAGGACATGCTGGCCTGGGCGTGGGGCGATCTGGCCAGGCCACCACTGGACAGGTGATGTTCAGTTTGGATTTGTTTCCCCATCTGTATTATCAGAGGGTGGGACCTCTGATGTGGCAGCCCTGACCTGGCCAGTTTGATGATGAATAGACAGATATCCCTCTTGGGCTATGAGGCTTCCTGTTGGACCCACGATTGGGTCCTGTTCCTGCTGATTTGTTGGTCCCAGGCTGCTCTATCACAATTCCTCATTCAAGCCTATAGCGGGGTGAGGCTGGAATGGGGTTGGAGGGAAATGGCCTGGCTAGCTGCACTCAGGAGCCTTGCAGCCTTAGGCAAGCTTTTCCTCCCCACTGTCACCCTCTTTCCTAGTCACAGCGCTCTGTCAGCACTGCATCCTCCTCCTCCCAGGCCACCGGTGTCATCCCCTGCCCTATCTTCTTCTTCCTGGAGGTCCACAGTCTGACTTGGCTCTGGGAGGCAGCGAGGAAGGCAGAGCCTACCGGGTCAGACAGATCCGATGGTTCTCACCCAGCCAGGCCACGTGCCAGTGGTGTGAACCCAGCAAGTCACTGAACCTCTTTGGATCTAGTTTATTCATCTGTAAAGTGAATTCATGAATTCATCCTTATACTCGGTAGTTGCAGAGATTAGATGTGATAATGTATTTAACAAAGGAATTATTAATAAAAGCTAGCTGTGATGATGATGAGGAGGAGGAGGAGGAGGATGATGAAGATGATGATGGTGATGAAGATGACTGCAGAGACAGAAGAGAGAAGAGATCCCTCAGTGGTAAGGCGTAAGGAGCCCATACAGAATGGGTCACTACTCTAGGAACTCTTGTGCTGTCCTATATGACACATACTAGCTACTAGCCACATACAGCCATTTGAATTAAATTACATAGAATTAAAATTCAGGTCTTTAGTCACATTAGCCATATTCCAAGTGCTCGAAAGACACATGCAGCAAGTGGCTAGCATACTAGACAGATATAGAGCATTTCCATCAACACAGAAAGTTCGATTGGACAACCCTGCTAGACCAAACTCCTGCTAGACCCACACCTGCATAGCACACCTAACCAATCTGTGCTCATACTATCTGCAAAATAGCGTGTTCTTGCATCTACCACCCCGTTAATTCCTTTTTTCAAAAATAAGGGGAATTCTTGGTCCAGAACCGCCATTCTAAAACTTGCAACTTCGTCCCTTCAAGTCTCTCTGAGTTGTTTCCTGGTGGAGTTTCCTCCCATGCCCTGCCCTGGCCATCCTCTAGGAGGGAAGTGAGGTCCCTGCCCAATGGTCTGCAGGCGTGGGTCCTAGAGTCTCCTATGTGGGTGAAAGTGTAGGGAGGGGCTCTGGACTCCAGTCCTTTTCTAGTTCAGTGCATGACCTTGGCACATCCACTCCCCTCAGCCCCTGGCTCCTTGTATGCTCCGTGAGGGTAGGCACCATGCCACCTTGCTCACCCAGTCCTATAACAGTGGCTGGAACATAGTGAGTACTTGACAGATCTTGTTGAATATATAACACAAACCGGCTACTTCCTGGTCTTCCTGACCCCAGTAAATGGCTCCCATCTATAGCCACTCAGGGCAAAAGCCTCCTTGGCATTCTCCTGCTCCTCACATGCAATCCATCAGCTGGTCAGCTCAGTCTCCAAAGGAAATCCTTCTATCCAGCTCCACTGTTCCCACAGCCTCAGTCAAAGCCACTAATCTAATGCGGAAGGTGCTGCTCTGGGGTCAGAAATACCTGCATTTGGAAACATGCTGAGCACATGCTGAGCACTCAATAGATGCCAAATTCATATTATTATTACTATTAATAATTACATATCATTAACTTATTTGTTAAATAGTTCATTCCCCTTTTTCATCGTGGGGAGGGCAGGTTAAAGACAAACAAATGAAATAATTACGAACTGTGATTAGTATGAAGGAAGGCAAGCATAGAGCTGAGAGCTAGATTAAGTGGTGGGGTAGGGGGGTAGGGAGGCCTACTTTATTTAGCTTGGGGAAGGTCTCCTGGAGGAGGCAGCATTTAAGCCCAAACTCAAAGGTTGAGAAGGAGGTTTTCTCATCACCCACGGAGAAGAATGTTTTAGGAAGAGAGAACAACATATGCAAAGGCCCTACGGCAGAGAGTAGAGTGCCAGATCCCTGAGGGGACCCTGTCTGCCCTGGTCTGGCTGGAATCCCCAGGACCTAGAAAAACGTTTGGCACAGAATAGACACATAGAGAATATTACTGCCCCCAGGCCTGCCTTAATAAATGAATGAATGAGAGAGGCACAGGACGAAGCCGGAAAGGCTAGCAGAGCTCTGAGCCCTGAGGTGAGGGCTTGGGATTTGATTTCAAGAGCAGTGGGAAGTCACTGGAGGGCGTTGAGCCTGTAGCGTCAGTCTCGGCTTTCGCTAATGCTTGCTCCCTCTCTGTTAATGCACAGGGATCCCGTGCCCCCTTCCAAGCTTGAGGGAGGAGTGGGGCATGGGGAGGGGTCAGCATGTTGGCATGATGACGGACCTGACTCCAGACACAATTGTTTCCAACTCCCAGGAGCTCCCGAACAGACACTCGAGGGGCCAGCCCGTTCAGATGACTTCCTCCTGACAGGCCAGACACGACTGCTCACAAAGCCACTTTGGACCTTCGGAATGACTGCCTTGGTTCTCAGCAGAATATCTGCCAACGCGGGGGAGAAAACACTCAACCAAAAAAACCGCCTTCTGCCACCTTCTAACTGGGTCATTCCTCTTCCCAGCTACATCTGAGAGATGAGGTGTCACATGGAGCTTCTGCCTTAAGAGCCAGTTTTAAACAGCCCGGCCCCTGCTGTGCCCCCCCTCCCCCTCCAGCCTCTTATAAGCTCTGCCTGGACTGGCCTCCTTTCCACCGCCCCCCCCCATCCCCCTGCCCCCAGCCTGGGCTGGGACGTACATGGGGAGGGGGGCTCAGGTTCCCATGCCAAGGGTGTTGCTTTATTTGATAGGTGCTCCTTAGGCTGTAGTGTCTGGGTTTGAACCCTGTGTGGCTGCATCCCAGCTGTGGGAGCTTGGGCAAGGCATCTTACCCTCCCTAAGCCTCATTAACTTTATCTGTAAAATGAGGCTACTAATAGATCCTCGTACCTCTTAGGGTTGTTACGAGGCTTAGGTGAGATCACCTATGCAAAGTTCTTGGCACAGTGCCAGGCACACGGTAAGGACTCAGCCACAGTCATCAGCTTTATCATGAGCTCCTACTATGGGTAAGGCATGGTGAGAAGGATGGGGCTGATTCGAACTGGACCTTGAGGGGAAGACAGATGGTGGAAAGCAGGGGTAAACAAGACAGTCAGGGGCAAATGTTGTTAAAACAAAGGCCTTGATACAGTGTGGGGAGGGGAGAAACCTAGAAGGGCTTCCCAGAGAAGGTGGCCTTGGCAATGGAGCAGCATTTGAACTGGTGAAGATTTAGAGGAGGGAAGGGAAGGTAGTTCAGGTTGAGGGACCCAGACTGGAGAGGCAAGGGAGTGCGAGCTGTGTGCTCAAGTGCACCTGCTAAGGACTGGCAGAGATGGTCACAGGCACCAATCCACTGAGCACCAACCAAGTGCCAGGCTCAGGGCTGTGCTTTATAGGTACCATTCCTTCAAGGTGCAACCCTATTATTCTAATGCTAGAGTGAAAGAAGCTGAGGCTCAGAGAACTAATCCAAGTTAATTTGCCTGATGTTAATGTAGCTTCTAACAGAAATGCAATCCCAGTTAAGGCCCACCTCTTAACTGCCCCCATTAAGCATCTCTGTATATCTAGGTAAACTAGTGGCAGAGGGGCTTTAATAGTGGGCTGGGGGCCAGGTATCAAGAGGGCTCTGAATGCCACAGAAATGGGGCTGGATTTTATAGCAATGAAATGGCAGTTCCATGGCAGTGGGGAGCCATGGAATGTTCTTGAGCAGGGGAATGTGCCTTGAATAGGTAAATCTGGTAGTGGTTTAGAAGACAGCTGGGGCATCAGAGAGAGGCTGAGGATGAGAGGCCAGCCAGGGCAGAGCTGTCGGGTGGCTGTGGCAATAAGCCAAAGGAGAGGGTCTGGAATGTGGGCGGGAGGAGAGCAGGGTTCATCCCTCCACGGGCCTCAGTTTCTCCATCTGAAGGCTGAAGGGGTCAGCCCAAGATCTGAACCCTGCTGCACCAGTCTCATTTGTCTGAGTATCTCCCTAGTTGTGTGGGACCTCAGCCAGCCCAATGGGCCATTAACCTGTGAAGCACTGTTTCTTCACAAGGAATGGCTGCTGAGCCTTCAACAGAAGGATAATTTAGAACACTTTTAATGAAAACACTGGTATTTATATATGCAAAGGGGGAAGGCAAAAGAAATAGAACCCCTCATAGTAATTTCCTACCCTGGCCTCAGCCAAGCGACAGCGATCACTTGGAACCGGTTAATATTTTGATTGTGGAATGAAGGCCAGTAGCCTCTCTGTCGTCTTCCCCACTTTCACTGCCCCCTCATTAGAATAAAGCTAGGGTCTTAGTCCCAGCCTCGGCTACACCAGCCCCCCAGGTGAGGATGGCACCTCACTGACCCAGTGGGGAAACGGAGCAACCAGGCTTCCGCCATTGGCATGAGCTGCTTAGCTGGACAGTCATGGGTCCCATCTCCAGGGTTGGGACATCAGAAACCTGTGTCAAAGCCGAGATTTCATTTCTCCCCTCTTCCCCCAGAGTCGTCTTACTGTTCCTCGTATTTACCCTGTTTATTCATTCAACAAAATGTATTGAGCACCTACTAAATGCCATGCACTGAGCTGGGTGTCTGGAATATAGTGATGGGTCAAATAGATGTGGCTGTGGACCTCATGGGCTTTTACCTTTGTGCGTGGATAGGTGGGGGAACAGACAACACACAAGCACATCAATAAGTGAGTAATTGAAATCAGGGCTAGTGCTCTGAAGGAAACACGGCAAAGATTATTGAGGCATAAGGGGAGCCTTCCTTGGAAAGTCATGGAGGACATCTCTGAGGAGAGCATTCAGCTGAGACCTAAAGGGTAAGAAGGCGCTAGGTCTGCAAAGAGTCAGGGGAAAGAGGTTTCTGGGAAGAGGGAACAACATATGTACAAGACCTGCAGTAGGACACGGCATGTCTGAAAAACTGAAAAATGGCTGGAATGGCTAGAGTTTGGTGACCAAGGGGAGAATGGCCTGAGGTGAGGTCGGGGAGGCAAGCAAGGGCCAGGTGTTGATGTTCTACAATCCTGTAGACCTCAGGAAGGAGTGTAGATTTTACCCTAAATATGATGGGAAATCTTTGGAAAAATTTTAACTGACTCATTCGATATCTACTCCAGTCCAGCCTCCACTTGCTCAAAACTAGAACATTCCTTAAAGTCTCTGGGCTTCAGTTCCCCATCTGTATGTCTGGTCTCTAACTGTCCAGTTCAGATATTATAAAATGCTAGAGGTTCAGAAAGGAGGAAGACTGGACTGGCCGAGAAGTATGCCTTAAGACCTGGATTGGGGCCAGAGGGGTGGTGTGTGGCATGCACTGACCTTCTCTCTGCCATCCGAGAGAACAGCATGGAGGGACCTTGTATCTTCTAAGAAGGGAGGGGCTTGACCTCTCTCTCAGGGAGGATCTGTAAGCCCACCCAATTCTGCTCCATCTCAGGAGCACGGGTCAGAGGCAGATGCCCCCTGGGCACATAGGCAGCTTTCTAGCTTCCAGGAGGCCAAGGCTCCTGCGTCCTCGGCAGAATGGGTCTAACCTGGCCCCTGGGGCAGCCACTTTCCTCAGGAGCTCCCACACCTCCTTTTCCCTTCCTTCTACTGTCTGGGAGTGAAGAGAGAAAGGTCTTCTGCCTTTGGGCAGAGTTAATCCTAGGCCCTTTATATACCTGGGGACAAGTTTCCAAATAACTTTTGAGACCAGGGGCTGAGTTGGCCTGGCAGCTCCTGTGCCCAGAGAGGAGGCAATCTGCCTGACTTCTCACAGCCTAGAGGCTCCCCCAGGCCTCTGCCAGTCCCTCGCTGGCGCACTGTCTCCCCTTCACACAGTGACGGCCTCTCTCCAAGTCCCGCCCCTGGGGAACCTCCCCATCCATCTCCAGTCTCCTGATCAGCAGGAAGCAACACCTGGAAGAGAAGAGCAGGAAAAGTGGGCTTCCTTCTCCAGGGAGCAGATGCGGAATTGCAGGACCCTGAGGGTCAGTGGCCCCAGACACCTTCTCTCATAAAATCTAATGCAGGGCTCTCAACTGGGGTTTATGGATAAAGCTTCTGGGGGCTTCTAGAACCCATGAAATTGACTGCCATATTCGGCAACACTTGTTTTTAGGGAGAAGACTTGTACTTTCTACTAGATTTTTCAAAGGGGTTCTTTCGTAACTCAAAGGTGCAAGGCCTTTCCTTTTTATGTCACAGACAGTAACACTAACACCCAGAGAAGATGACTGACTAAGAGAAGCTGTTTGGAGGATTAGAGCACAGGCTTGGTGGTCAGTCTGACAGGGTTCAAGTCCCAACCTCACCATTTACTGGTTATACCGCCTTGCATACATATTGAACCTCTCAATGCTACAGTTTCTTCACCTGAAAACTGGGGATGATAGTAGTATCTATGGTAATGCTGTAAGAGTTAAATGGGTTAATATATGCAAGATCTTACTTTACTTAGGTCAGTGCCTGGTCCATTAAGAAAGTATTTCGTAAATGCTAACGGTCATAATTTAGCCAAGGTCACAGAAACAAAGGGCAGAGCAGAGGCATAAGCTGCAGTCCTCTGAGGCCTCTGCAGGCAGATAGGAGGTTCTGTGTCCCTCAGACTCCCAAGAAGGTGGTACTATTACAGCCAGACCTGGAGCTGCTGATCAAGCCCTCCCCAGCATCTGCCCCCTGGGTGAGCTGGGCCTGAGTGGAGACATGGGGGTGAAGAAAGAGAGGAGGCGGGGAAGTCCTAGGCTCACGCCCAGCTGTGGGAAGGGGAGGGCTGGACATCAAAGGGTGGGCAGGCCAACTTCCCGCCCCCCAGGCCAGGTGGCCTTTGTCAGGACAAGCCTGACACAGTCAGGACAATAGGGTATCATGTTCACTTTCCGGCCAACAGGAGTCACTACCGAGCCAAGGCACAGCCTGTTACATGACAAAGGGGGGACTTATAAAGGAGGTCAGGCCGCCCCTCATTAAAGCTGGGCCTTTGTCCTGCCCCCTCCCCTGCCTTTGAAGAGGGTGGATCAGAGAGGCCTGCCTGGGGGCAGGAGGTTCACAGGCTCAGGAGCCAAACAGCAGTCACCTTCCCAACTGCTCCTGCTTTCCCCTCCCCCAGGGTCAAGAGTTCAGGAAAGGCCCCGGAATAGGAAGGTAGGGAGCCCCCCACGGGCTAACATAACCTAAGAGGGTTCTTTCATAGTCCAAAGGAAATGACCCACCAATCTTTCGCTGCCGGTATCGGGGTACTGAGACCTGGAAAGGAAAGTGACCTGACCACGTTCTCACAATCCCACCGTCCTTTCTGGGGTGGGTTTGCAGCCTCTGCTTGGGGTTGGGATAGGGGTGGAAGAAACGCATGATGACCAGGGCCAGAGTTACTAAAAGAGCCCTGGGATAAAAGTCTGGGGACCTGCGTTCTAGTTCCAGCTTTGCGATGCAACCACACAGCGTATCTTCACTTCTCGTGGCCTCAGTTTTCCTACCTAGACAGAAAGGTTGTGCTTACTCAGGCTGGGATTCAGAAGGGGAAGCTAAGAGAACCGTTCCCCAGGGCTAGAGCGGTCAAGGGGGCCGCCACTATGGGAACCCAAGCAGGGCCAGGGCAGAGGTCAGACACCGGGCAGCCTCGCCCTAGCACCTGCCGGCTCCCAGGAGAACCGAGCAGAGGCGCAGGGCCAGGGGAGGGTCCTTACCGCTGCCACCGCCGCCTCCGGCCGCCACACTGCGCCGCATCCACTCGTAGGGAGTCCGTCTTTGCGCTCCTGGCGAGGACGGTGCGCTCGGGCCTCCGAGGGGCTGCGCCAGGAGGCCTGGGCCAGGCCCAGGGGGCGCGGGCACCGGGCTAAAGTCCGCAGGGGACCCGAATGCCAGCGGGACTGGGCTAGCAGCGGGGGCTGCGGGGCCCGGGCCATAGGCGGCGGCCCAGTCGTCCTTGGGCGCAGAGAAGGGTGCGCTCCAGGCCGCAGGGGGCGCCGGGGCCGAATCCACGTGAGAGTAGCTGGTAAAGTCGGGGTACTGCGGGGGCCCCGGGGGCGGAGCCGGGGGCCCGTAGGCCTGCGAGCCCAGGCCCAGGCTCGGGGGCCTGGCGGGGCCGGGGTACACCGGAGAGTCCTTGTCCAGCACATAGCCCACGTACATGGTGGCCGCAGGGCCCCCCGCGCATGCTGGGCCCTGGAGCCGCCGCTGCCGGCCGCCCCGACGAGCAACAGCTCACCTGAACTCGCCGGCTCGGCCGCGGGGCCGCCCCACCCAGGCCTTTTATAGCCCCGGGCCGCCCGCAGCCCCAGCCGAGGCGGGTTTGCATTTCAAAGCGGGGGGAGCCTCCGGGCCACGAATCAAAGGGGGAAACCCGTCGGGGGCGGGGGGTTCAAAAGGAGACAAATTGCCGCCCCAAGCGGGAGGTGGACCGGCCAGGGCCTGGAGGGGTGGGAGCGCGGAGGGCGCTTCCTGGGCGAGCTTCGAGGCACACTAGGTGTGGGCGTCTCCTGCGAGGTCGGCGACCTAGTGGCCTAAACACCTCGCCCTCCCTGGGGAGAAAAGGGATCCGAGGGGCTGCAGGGGGACCCCAGGCCAGAGCCACACAGCCACACAAGTCCTGTGGCACGCTCCAAAGTGACCAGCTTGAGGTGAGGGGGGCAACCTGACTTCAAACAGGATTCCGATCTGTGAGGTAGCCGGTCCTTAATCTTTTGGGGGCAGGAGTCACGACCCTTCTGAGTCTCCGGTGAAAACTGTGGATGTTTTTACCGGGAAAACGCACATATGCACATACACAAGTCTGCATACAATTGGGGAGTTGGCGTGAATTGGCCCTCCAGATAAAGTTCTAAAGGAAGTGGGGTAGGAGCATCTATGAGGGACTGTCTAAGGAACTTTTCACAATTCTCTTGATGATCCCCTATACCCCCTCCCCTTTCATTTTAATGAGAAATTTCAAACATACACAAAAGTAGAATTCTTTGGTCAGCTGCTGTACACCCATCTCCCAACTTCAACCATGATCAAGATTTTGTCACTTATTTCATCTCCTCCCCTGCTTTTTTTGCTAAAATATTTTAAAACAAATTTCAAACATCATGTCATTTTACCCCTACATACTTCAGCATGCGTCTCTAAAACACGTGGACAATTTCTTACATAATATGCCATTATCACATCCAACAAAATTAACACAAAATTCCTGGATATTATCTAGCACCCAGTTCATATTCAAAGTACTCCAGCTGATTAAAAAATGTCTTTTTAACAGCTGGTTTGTGTGAACTAGGATCCATTTATTATAGCTGGGGCCCCCTTGGTATTTTAAATGCATCGTCCGCCCTCCCCCACCCCCCATTAAAGACTGGCAAACATTTCACAGCTACTCAAGTAGGGGCTGGTAAACAGTTGAGGGGCCATGAGTGAACTGGGAGTGGGGAGCAAGGTTGAGGGACTTGGGGAAGAATTCATGAAGGACAGGATTCTGAATCAGAAAGCCTGGAGGAGATGGCTTTCCTCCCCAGAGTGGGCTCAGTGCCAAAGAGCTGCTCAGCAGCCCCCTGTGGGATTTGACCCTCTGACATTTCTTGGGAGCCCCCTAAATATGCAGGGACAGGTAGCCCCCAGAGGTAGACAGAACCAGGGTCTTGGCTGTTTAACCTGTCTCTCCCTTGGGTGACCACATTTGTGGGGGCAGGTCAGCATCCTCTCAGGGATAGACTGATGTGTCAAGGTCAGGGCACAATTTACAGGGCCCCGTGCAAAATAACAACGTGAGATCCCTTGTTCAAAAACTATTAAGAATTCCAAGATGGCAGCAGCAGAGTGTCCAACCACACACGGGACCCTTCTAAACATTGGGCTCTGTGTGATTTGCACAGGTAACCCACCCATGAAGCTGGCCCTAATCAAAATCTTGTTTTTCCCAGCATGAGCTGCCAGCAGCCGCAGTGAGCGGCCGTCCAGAAGCCGGCGACTGATCTGCCTCGACCGGGAAGAGCGCAGTGATGGTGCCAACTTGGGCCAGTGAAGCAACGTCCTCCACAACTAGACTGAAGAACAAAAGGACAGCAACTTGTCTGTTCCCCTTCCCCCAATTCCCCAGCGCTGTTCCCATCCCCCCAATTCCCCAATAAAAATCTTAAAAAAAAAAATCTTGTTTTTCTGGGGCTCTGATGGATACAGAGTGGGGGATGTGAGCCCAGGGCTCCCTCCCTTCCTGCTCAGAGGAACTCTTTCCATTGTACAGGTGGATGCAGTGAGCCCCAGAAAGAAAAGAGGTGGTGCCCAAGTTTACGCAGTGAAATGAAGGCTGCTCTTCATGAGGGGAGAGGGTGCTGCCTGGGTTGTGGCTGACATGGGTGAGCACATGGCTGCCTCAGCAGGGAAGGCCCCTTTTCCTGTGTCAGGAAGTGGACATGTCGGTGAAATTGTACTCAAGAGTCGTGTGGATTCCTGAGCTCTGCTCAGTACCCAATCTTTTAAGGGGTGATTGAGAAACTGGAAGGTATATAGGGAAGGGAGAACTGGGCTCTACCCTCTGAGCTGCTGTAATTGGGACTGCTCAGACTGGAAAAAGAAGACTGAGTGGCGCTTGAAGTCTGAGTTTGGGGAGGGGGACAGGGCAGAGCTAGGACCTGAGAGAGAAAGAAAGCTGCAGGCACAGACATCGATTTCCACCCACCCACAATAAAGTGCTCTCTAAATGGTCGCCCACCAGGAAATGGGCTACCATGAAAAAGAGTGAGCTCACCATCACTGGAGGTATGCAAGTGACTGCTGGAAGTCCTAAGTCAGGGATACTGCAGAAGGGATGCCTATCCTGGGGGAGTGGGAAGTTTGGTGTCCTAGAGGTGTCCACTGTTTCCAGGAATATGCTAAATCAGACCTACATGGGAGGCTTAAAGGTTGAGGATAGGTATAGGTATTCATTTGTTGTGTTGATTCATTTGTATTAATATTCCACCTTTGTGCTGACACTGTGTTAGTTACTGGGTGAGGCAGAGCGGGGAGGGAGAGAAGCAGACTTGAGTCAAATAATCACAAAGGTAAAAATTACATCTTGGTGAGAGCTAGGAATCTGGAGATCTCACCCAAAGGGGGGAGACAAGTCTTACAAGAGCAAGTGACATATGAGTCGAGACCCCGGGAGTGGGGAAGGGCATTGTGGGCAGAGGGACAGTGTGAACCGAGGTGTTGAAACCCGAGGGGACATTGACCCCCTAGAACTGAAAGACCAGTTTGGAGCTTAGTGATGGGGGGCAGGATATGAGTCTGGAGAGCGGTTAAGCAAGGCCCAGTGGGCCAGGCCTGATGACTGGTATGGGAAGTTGTTATCAAGGGTCAGGGTGGGAAGATAACTGTGGCTGGTGTGTGGCGAAAGAGCCAGAGGATAGGTGGGGGTGGGGAGGGGGGGGGGGGGGGGGGGGTGTGGAGAGCAGCATGGAAGCTGGGCAGGGTTCCAGGAGCGAGGAAGATGGTGTCCAGGACTTGGGTGGTAGCCTAAAGATGAGGGACTTTCCAGGCAAACCAGGAACTATTTCCCTGATCAGGGAGAGTGTAGGGCCAGGGAGCCCTGAGGCCTGGGGGATCCACGCCAGCTGCTCCGTGGTCCCCTCCGTGCTGTCGTCTCCCGGTGTGGAGGCTGGACGCGCCTCCCACTTGACAGACACCTGCTGGGGTGGGCCTTCCCTCCCCTTAGGCCTGCTCTTTCCAGAGCCCTGGGTGTTGGGACGGGTGGGGCCAACTGGTTCTATTGGCTGGATGAGGAAAGGACGCACAGAGAGGTCCAGGTACCTGGCCAAGGTCACACAGGTGCAGGATGGGGCACAGGAGCTGGGGCTCCTAACCCCACTGGTCTTTCTCACTGTCCAAAGCGCCAGTCCTGCTGATCCTCCTACCCACCTAAGGTAGGAGAGCAGTGGCATTATAGGTCCCGTAGCATCCCGACCCTGGACAACCAACCCTTAGAGAGCCAACTCACTCACTTTATAGATAGGGAAACTGAGGCCCAGAAGCCTATAGAAAGAAGGGTTATTTTTCCCTAAGTTCCCACAGCAGGTCAGTGCTGCACTGGAAATCGACCCCGGTCTTCTGACTCCCAGCTCAGTGCCCTTTGTATCTATCTGAGATTGCAGGATGGAATCCTTTACCAGTGCAGGAGTCATAACAGCAATAGCATTGCTATTTATTGAGCATCTACTAAGTGTCAGGCATCATGCCAAGTAGTTTGCATGTATGGGGTTTCCCCCACTTTTTGAAAGTTCGCTTTATGCCACTTTGCTTTTATGAAAGACCTACATTAGTACCTGTTTTCACTAATTGAAAGAAATCGGAAGGGGATGTTCGCTTTTCAAAAAAAAGGTGAAAAGCAAAAATAGCATTCAGTGTTTCTTTTGCAGTGAGCCATTATAGATACAGCTCTGTTCCCTGAGCAGTGAGAGTGGCCCCACCAAGCTTCTTCCTCAGGAACAACACTCGTCATCTCCGCATCAAGGTGTCCAGTTTGAACTGCGTCTGTGAGCATCTGTGCTTTATCTCGACTTATTTTGTGCATATCCGTGAGCAAGATGCGTCCTAAGGTGATTGTTTCTTTCCTTTATGCCATTTTGGCTTATACTATAATGTTTCATAGGCACTCTACTTAAGGGATGGGAGGGGGTGAGGAGGGTGGAAGACCTGTATTATCTCAGTTCACCCTCAGACAGCCCGGTGTGGTAGGGTTGATTGTTCTCTCTTATTTTGCAGATGAAGCACCTGGAGCTCAGAGAAGTGATGTCACCTGCCTGAGGCGACTCAGCAAGTCAATGGCTTATCTGGAAGTTCTCCTTTTCTTTCCAGCTGAGACTGCCTGGGAGGATAGTGAACCTGTGAGTGCCTCTCCCTGAACCCCTACCCCAGGGTTTTGCTTAAACAAATACCTGGTTCTTCTTCCTCCTCTAGCTCCATCATGCAAAAGAGCCTCAGCTGTCCCCTCACCCTCACCTCTAGGTGGATCCCCCAATTAGACACCTCAGCCAGCCCTGATGTGACTGGGCTGACCCAACTTCACCCTCCTGAGGACACTGTAACCTTGTTTAAAAGACCCAGGTCTGGCGTCTGAAATCACAGGCTCTCCCCCACCGTGCCCTTTGATTTGCCCTTGCCTCCTTCCATGTCCCCATGTGACTACTAGGGACTGAGTGGCTCAGACAGTGGTCCAGCATGCATGGCTCTGTGACCATGTGTGAGTAGAGAAGCACCACCCCCCTCCGTCCACCACGTAGCAGCCTCTTCCTCTCTGACAGCCCCTTATCTCTGGGAGCGGCTGTTTATTGGACCCCTCCTTCCCTCTGGCTCCCTGGGTGGGCCCCTCTCCCCTCTGGAAGCCCTCCCTTTGGGCTGCTCTCACACACCTCCACCAGGGCCTCCTGGGGTGGGGTGCACAGCCCATGGACTCATAAAGATCTTGGTGATAGCTTGGTTTTTAAATCGGGTTTATGGCCCTGGTAGAGAAAAGGTTCTGGGCTCCGCATTCTGTTGGAAGTGGTTTGCTTAAGAGAAGCTAGTAGGCACCACGGCCGGCGTTAGGCATACCTAGACTGCAGCCCAAGGGCTGCCAGTCCCAGCCAAGCCTCAGCCTCACTCTGTGACCTTGGGCAAGGAGCTCTCCCTCTCTGAGCTGTTCCTGAGGTGCAAGTGCGGATGGTAATTCCTGCCCTGCCCACTTCCAGGGGGCAGAGGTGAGTCTCCCGGGTGGGTGCTGGGTCAAGTGTTTTTGCCTTCCAGACCTCTCCCCTCTCCAAATATCTTTTCTCTCTTCAATTCCTGCCCCTCCAGGGGCTGGGGGCGCCACCTGCGGGCACTGCCGGGTACTACCGGAAGGCTCATGGGCTGCCTGGCCTCAATCATGACCCCAGAGGTACTGATTCTCCTTACCCTCCCTGTGGGGAAACAGAGGCCTGGAGGAGGGAGGCAGCCCCCCCCCACTTGTACACTGCCAGTTAGGGAGCAGAGGGAACAAAATGTCATTATACGAAGAAGCACTGTGTCTGACAGTAGCTAGAGAATCCAGGAAAGGAAAGGAAAGTCACACAGTGAGTCAGTGGTCAAGCATGGGCTGAGGCTCAGAAATTCCAGCTCCCTGTCAGGTGCATCCCTGCAGCCTCTCAGGTGGATGGGGGCAGGCAGTCAGCCCATGCTGGACTACTACAGCCTCCATACTAGCTCTCCCCCCACCTCACTTCTTGCACCGTTAGCTCATTCTCCACAGTGCGCCCCAGTAACCTGATCTCATTAGTCACCTGTTTAAAATGCTGGAGTGGTCTTTCCTGACCCTCAGAATAAAAGCCAGGCTCCTCTTGGGCCCACGGGCCCTGACACCTGGCCCCTGACTACATCTCCAGCCTATACCCCACCATGGCCCTTTTCTGCACCCCAGCCATTCTTTTCTTTCTGTTCAAGCACACCAAGTTCTTTCTGGCCTCCAATCTTTTGCACATGCTGTTTCCTTTACCTAGAACACTGTTCCTGTCCCCACATTGTGTGTGGCCTCTTAACCTCAGGTCTCAGTTGAAATATTTCTTCCCTAAAGAAGCCTTAATGTACCTAAATGCCTAAATGAGAACCCCCATCTCCCCAACCCATTGTTCTCTCTCTTTCATCATATATCACAATTTGATATTATTAATTTGTGGTTTCTTTGGTGTTTGCTTGTGAGCCCTGGCAGGGCACATAGTAGGTGCTCGATTAACTTCCGTTGCATGGAGAAATGGCCTGGGAATCAGGGTCAGAGGCCTCATTCCAGACTTGCTGACTTGCTGTGTGCCCTTGAGCAGGTTCTGGCCTTCTCTGGGACCCAGTGTGTCTGGTGGGGTAGATTTGTGGCCTCTGAAGGTCCTGCTGTTCTGATGATCCTGGAGCCATCTGCGTACCAGGAGGACACACCCCTGTTCCCTGGAGCACTGAGGCTGAGGCCTGCTGGAGGCTGGGGAGAGGCCAAGGTAGGTAGAGTGTCGAAGCCCTTATCTCCTGGGACTCGGTCAGGTCTTGGCGGCTATAGTCTGTCCCAGTAAGAGCAGTCCTAGGTATCTAGGGCGGGAATGTAGCCTGAAGCTCCCCCACTGGTCCCTCTGCCCAACTAGACAACCAGCCACTGTGCTGAGTGTCCAGGCGGAGAAGGGCAATGCCCACTGTGTGCCTCTTCTGGCTCCCCAGCTGCAAGTACAAGGACCTACCTGCGGAGTCCTGCCTTCCAGGCCTTTTCTCTCTCTGCTAACCTTGGGCAAGTCCACTCTGTTCTCTAGGCCTCAGTTTCCATGCCTGTACAATGGACTCGCTCTTAGGACTCTTTGGACCCTGACATCCAAGATGACTGTGCTGATGCCTGGGACATGTGTGCTGCTTCCTCGGCCCGAGCCTGGGGAGCCTGGGAGGGGGGGCAATGCTAGGAGCGTGGGAGAGCCAGATGTGGTGGCCGCTGGCCCTGACTGAGTGAGAACTGAGCCGACCTACTGGGAATTCTCCCACTCAGGCGCCCTTTCTGGACCCCTTCTCCCCCTACACCCGCCCCACTGAGAACTGTGGCTTCCGGCTCTGTCAGGCGTGGGTGGGGGTGTAGCGGGTGGTTTAGTTCAGCCTGGTTCCCTCTTTCAGGAAAAGCATGGGCCTGAGAGTCTGGACAAAAACCTCAGTTCCAAGTGTCTTGCACAGTCAGCATCCATCACTGGACCTCAGTCATCCTGGCTGTAAAACAAGGGGTAGGCGGAGCTTTTCTCCTGTCCTGATGGAGCACTTCCATGACAGCAGTCCCCAGAGACACCTGAGAACCTGTCACCTTTTGTGGATTCTTCACTCTGCTGTATTCCTTGTAGAAAATGCTTCCTGGGCATCACTTATTCAGGCTTCTCAACAACTCTGTGAAGTAGGCACATGTAGCCCCATTTTACAGCTGAAAACACTGAGTCAGAGAGAGCTCAGGTCATGTGATTTGTCCAGAGAGTCCCACAGCTAGGAAGAGGCAGAGCTGGGTTGGAACTACCGACATGAGAGCTCACCTTGAACGTGCCACCATACAGTGGGGAGGAAGTGCTGAACCCCAAGGCGCAGAGCTCCCCTCTCCCTCTGCGCCATATCCCACTCCACCTCAGGCAGGACTCCCACATCCACGCTCTGCCCACCTACTCTCAGCCCAGCCTCCTCCAAGACAGGATTGTTTGAGGCTGGACTGGGCTCCCAGCATCTGGGCAGGTGGGAGACTGCTCATAGCTCCTCCTGTCCACAGTGGGGCTGGGCTGGGCCATGCTGACCATGCCAGAATAATGGTGCTGCTCTGCCCACTGCCCACCCCTTCAAAGTGCACTGGGGAAACTGAGGTCCAGAGGAGAGCTCAGCCCAGGGGCACACAGTGATGGGATGCAGCTGGAATGAGGGAAACCCACTATTTCAATCGTAGCACTTCCAGACACTGTACTGAGTAAGCCCTTAAGTGCATTCATCACATAGCGCAACAGCCTTACGAATCATTCCCCAAATGATCATTTTTCCAGAGGAGGAAACTGAGGCTCAGGAGTTTAAATAACTTGCCCAAGATGATGTAGCTTGGAACTACAGAAGCTGGGATTTGAACCCAGCTCTGTCTGTGGTTCTAGAACCTGCCCTGTCGATCATGACCCTTCTGCCTCACCTGCCCAGCCCTCGGAGAGTGCCCTGTCGTGTTCTGTGTAGCTCTGCATCCCCCAGCCCCATCTCAGCTGAAAGGAGGCGTAACAGCACTGGTGCTTGCCAAGGGTTAATGGTAGTAGGGGCTAAGTGATTCCAGATGGGCCAGCCGGAAGGCTGGGCTGGCCGGAAACTGGCGGCCGCCAGCTTCCCGGGGGAGCCACCACCAGCCGCCCCCTCCCCTCTGTGCTGCATCTCTGGCCCCCAGCTGTCCCCTTGCCCTGGGGCCCACCAGCCTCCTCTTCCTAGCCAGAGTCCAACTGTAAGGAACTTGCAGACAGAGCATCCCAAGGGCCTTCCAGCATCGTGAATCCTCCCGAATGTACAGATGGGGAAACTGAGGCTCAGGGAGGACAAATACCTATCCAAGGCCACACAACAAGTCCACAGCGGGGTCTCCTGACTCCCAGACTAGCTTTTGGAAGGGCTAGGGATTGAAATACCTCCTTGCTGCCACTGAGCTATCTTAGTCCCAGCAATTGGGCCAAGACTTGGGAGGTGAATGACCAAAGCAAATGCTAGGAAGGGACTTGTAAAGACCGATGGAGTTTTGGGCACGAGAAATCCCTGTATGGCCTGACCCTCTGGGTTTGAAGTCCTTGGCATTCCCCTTTAAGCTTGCTGCCACCAGGCTGGGCCAGCCCCTCTTTTGGGAGACTCTCAGGGCCCCCACCCCTTGCCCTGGGGCCAGTCTGAGAACCCTTCCCCTTCTGTGTGGCCCAGCCCAGATGCTTTGCTGTGCAGTCCCCACCAGGACAAGACCAATAAATGACTGCCAGGAGAGGTTACCGTGGTTGGCATGAAATGCCAGCTGAACAAGGCCCGGGGGAGACCCAGGAGAAGAAGGGCATAGACAGAGGAGCAGGGGGCAGGATGGAAAGAGCTCTGAGAAGAGTCAGGCTCTGTCCGAGTGACCTGGGACTCCTCTCTTCCCCTCTCTGGGACTCAGTTTCCCACGTGTACAGTAGTGGAAGCAGGGGGTAACTCAACACTCTTAAGTCCTTTTAAAATGATGCCGCTTGGCATCTAAAGGCCAGGAGTTTGTCGCTAGAGACATCTTCTGATCTGAGAAAAGGAGGATGGGAGGCGTTGAGGGGATGAGGGCCCAGCCAGGGTCCTGGAGGAGATCCTGGTGGGAACGGAGGGCAGGAGGATGGACATGGAATACAACAGGTACTCAGAAATACCTGTCGAGTGACTGAATGAGAGACAGGGAAAGGGGTAACCTAGGAAGAAGGCAGGATAGCAGGGCCAGTCTACACTGTGATGTGGTTCTTCTGCTGTGGTCGGATCACCTGTGTCTATTCCATCGTGCTATACGCGAGACCTGATTCCATTCCAGTTCTGCCATCGCTGTGTGAGCTTGGGAAACTCATTTCACTCCTCTGGGCTTCAATTTCCTCATCTATAAAGTGGGGAAATACCCTTTCCTGGGATGCCAGGGGCTTTGAGATGATAGCAAGGAATATGTCTGGAAATCTGAAGTGACCTTGGGCAAGTCTCTTTCCCTCTCTGCACCAGTTCACTCCTGGGCCTTGCTTTCTTCTGTGAAGTGACTGATAATCTCGGAAGGTCTTTCCATCTCTTCTAAGTCACCTCTTCTCAGACGTCCTCTCTGATTCCCTCCAAACCTCAGTTCGGTGACCCTCTAACTCTACTCTCAGATGCCTGCCCTCCCTTGAAGTGCCAGCCTATGCATTGTCTGTTTCTGCCCCCAGCCTGGGCACGCGTGAGGTCAGGGACTGTATCCTACTCACTCTGCATCCCCGACACCCAGCGCAGTGTCTGGCACATAGTAGGTGCTCAACATGCTGTTCAACGAATGAATGTTGAACGAATCAACCGTATAGGTGATCAGCTCTCCCTTTACAGATGGAGAAACCGAGGCACGGAGAAGGGACCTGCTCCCAGGTACCACGGTAAGCGGAGGCTGCTACCTGAGATGGCGTCAGGAGAGTGGGGTTGGGGCACTCTTTAATAAAAGTGACTCAGCGTCTGGCGTGGGCTGTGGAATTTCTAAACATCCCCTCACATCCTGAGAGAGCAGGCGACGGGAGGGAGCAAGCAGAGGGAAAAAAAGGAAGAAAAACAAGAAACTTGGGGGGAAAGTAAGAGAGGGGGAAAAAAACTGAAATTGAAAACAGACGCACGCGTCCACCCTCCCCGCCCCACCGCCCCCCTTCTCTCAGCTGGGCCAATCAGAGGCTGCCCTGCAGCCTTTCCCCCAAAGTAGGGGGGGTGGGCAGGGAAGCCCGCAGTGGTGTGAGCGCTGGGGGCTGCCAGCAGCCCGCAGTCCCTGCCCGCCCCGTCTGGGACCCAAGATTGCTCCGTGAGCAACTTGGAGCGGGAGAGGAGGACGAGGAGGAGAGAGCCGGGGCCCCTCTGACCAGCGCCGCAGGGCAGCAGCCTGTGCGGAGCGACACAGACAGCCAGACCCAGGGCGGCCCCTCCTGGCAACCCTGCTCCTTCCGAAGGATGCCTTGGGCGTGAGGCCTCTCCTCACCCCTGCAGCCCCCGACTCCCTCCCTTCTCCCGAGGCTCCAGGAGCCTACCACGGTCCTTTCTGCTCTCCTACTCAGCTGTTGCCCACTCATTTCGGGCCAGCAAAGACTTGCTGATAACAGGAGGGGCAGTGAGGAGGACTTCCTGGAGGGGGTGACAGCCCACAGCCCTGGACCTTGTGCACATCAAAAGATATCAGCAGCAAGGTAAGTGCTTGTAGAGTGGGGAACCCCAACTCCTTGTCCTGTCCCCTTGTCCCAGCCTGTGACTTCTCCGGTAGGTCAAAAATGGAAAATATTTTTAACAAAACCAGATGGGTGGAGGCTGGAGGCTACGGGCGGGCGACATCAGGGCTGGAGGGACTACTTTTCTCCTCTCTTCTGCTCAGGCTGCTTCTGGGGAGGGTGGCCCCAGCCTCCTCAGCCCTGCTGCCCCCTGCCCTCGTCAAACAAACTCCAGAGGTTTCTGGGTGCCGAGTGGGGGCCTCCAAAGTACAGCAGTGCCTGTGGGGGATGGGGGAGAGTAGGGAGGGGCATGAGAAGGAAATTGGGAGATGGCAAGCAGGGCACACCGAAAGGGGACCTAGCAGGGGACAGGGAACCTCCGAGCCACACCTCCTGTCCCTAGACCTAAGGCTTATGTCCCTCAGAATCTGTCTGGCCTTAGGCCAGTCGGCCGCCAGGCAACCTCTGGGGATTTAAATGGATTTGCAAATTTTCCAGATTCCTAAGATGTCCTTCCAAACCCCCAGCGGCTGGGAAAGTGCAAAGGCGAGGGGGCTGGCACTTGGCAGGCCACGTTCTTGCCACTGGGGCTGGGGGCCTGGGACCCGGCCGGCCATCAGATCTGGGGGCCCCTCTGTGAAGAAAGGGGGTCGGCTGCTGGGCCCTTTCTTTTGGTCCCAGGCCTCCTGGCTGTCTCCCTTCTTCCGGACGCTGCCCCTTCTCCACTCTATCCTAAAACATGAATTGGAACACGATTCTTTCTGTGACTCTCCCATGTAGAAAGAGCCTGTAGAAAGCCCAAACTCCTAACCGCGCTGCCACTGATTGACACTTACTGCATGCCAGGACTGTGCGGAGAGTTTTGTAAGTGTGATTTCACAGAACGCTCACCAGCAACTCCAGAGGCAGGAACTGAATTTATGCCTGCCTTATGTGTGGGGAAACTGAGGTTCCCAGCAGCCACAAAACTGTACCACACAGGAAGTAAGTGGCAGAGTCTGGCGAGGTAGTATGCTCCTTGCCCCATCACTCCGCATTGCTCCCTGTGTTCCTGTTCCTTCCAGTCAGATCTCAGGATTCCCAGAAGAAATTTGCACAATCTTGTCTGTGGATGTGCCCTTCCCCATCGCTTCCACTTTCCCTTCAAGGCTCCTTCCTACTTCCCTCCTCCAGGCAGCCTTCCCAGGTTCTCCCAGTCTTCCAAGTGCTCGCCATGCCCTTCATGCCGGAGCCTTGTTGCTTGGCCTTTTCTTCCTATTTGTGTTCTGTTTGCACACCAGAGGTTGATCAGGTCCTCAGCTTCCCCATCTTGTGTTTTGTCCCCAATTTCCCCAGGTGGGCAAAGGGGCTGAGGAAAGGTGCTGGTGAAAGGGAACAGGGACTGATTCACTGAAGACCTTCTGTTCCCAAGTGTGAGACTAGAACCCAGGCCTTCTGTCTTCTCTCAGAGGCCCTTCCAGAACATCATGTGGTTTCCTCCAGACTGCATGTTTTTATGTCAAACAGGGAAGAGTGTCCCTGCCTGCCTCTGTGATCCCAAAGTGCACAGAGGCCTCTAGCGAGATCTGAAGTTAAGAGTCTTCCCCTGCCTCCAATCTGGAGGTCCCTGAGTCCACCACACTCAAGGACAGGCGGACCATGTTGGTCATCGTCACTGAGTGCTGACCCCATGCCAGGTACAGAGCCTGGGAACTCACATGCCCTGTAATCCCCACAACAGGTCTTTGGAATCAGCATTATTCCTCCTGCTTTGTAGACAAAAGAACAGAGGCTCAGAGAAGCTAAGTGACTTTCTCAGGGTCCCACAATTAGTAGAGGTCTGCCTGGTCTGCCTTGGTCCTAGGGGAGAGCGCCTCCATCCTCCCACATCCTCCTGCCTCCAGCATCATCCGAAGCAGCACGTTCAGCAGCAGGCCTGACCTGCTCCCAGGTCTACCTGTCCCTGGCTCTGTCCTGAGTGAAGAAAAAGGCCATCTGGTCAGCACCCTCCCTTCACCCATGCTCAGGCAGCCCTCCCTCCTCTGTGGGAAGAAGAGTTGAGACTTGTAATTGCCCACAGATGTGGGGCAGCGGAAAGCACCGTGGATTCAGAGTCAGGAGACCTGGCGCTTGCCCCGGCTCAACTCAAATCCACTGTGTCGCCAACTTCAGGCCCCTGCTTGCTCTTTCTGGGCTGCCTCCGCATCTGGAAGGCAGTGGGCACCGTGGGTAAACACCACCAGGCCTGAGTGTCAGTTGGCTGACTATGTGACCCTGGGCCAGTGCTCTGCTTCTCTGGGCCTCAGTCCCCAACTCTGTGAGCAGCAAGGCGGTATGTGGGCTCCATGAGGTAACAGTGTAGGTAAGATGCTTAGCACGGTCCCTGCATTTCACAGTCAGGACCTAACGCCATTGGGTAAGAGAGAGTCCTTGCTTTCCCGCCTCCTGCACAGGACAACTTGGCTGTGAAATTGGTCTGCAACCCATGAAGGACTATATGCCCATGGAAGAGACCTGGCCAAATGGGTATTCTAAAGGCCCACTTCCATCCTCCAGGTACAGTCTGGCTCTGAGACCAGCTGCCTTTGACCTGAAGGAGGGGATTCTGGGCATTGAGTGTGGTGAGGAGGGAGGGAGGAATGAGAGAGTCCCCAGACATCGCTGAAATGCACCCCCTGCCTACCCCATTTTTTACACATGGTTCAGAACCCTGTGGGCAGTGGACACTTGGAATGGAGAAAGATCTTCCTCCACTGTTTTCCACAGCACACACCTCCCCGCTCTCCCGTCCCCCGTGCCTCCCCAGGGTCAGAGCTGGTAGCGCCTCAGCTGGAGAACAATGTGTGCAGGATGATATAACAGGGACCAGCCCTTTCTGAACACTTCCATTGTGCTTTACATCCATTACTGCAACGTTCACTGCTGCATTCCTGTATTCCTCAGTGCTTAGAACAGGCCTGGCACTCAGTAAGTGCTTAAGTACTTGCTGAACTAATTTAATCATCGCAATAACTTCCAGCATTAGATATAAACTCTGTTTTAAAGATGAGGACATGCCCAGAGAGGTTAAGTCAGTTGCCCAAAGTCCCACAGCTAGAAAGTGGTGGAGCCGGGACTAGCTCCTGGGTGTTCCTGACTCCAGCGCCCTGATGAGAGGCTGGGTGGGGACTGCGCCACCCCTGGGGAGCCAGCATCAGCTCTGAGAATGTGCCTCAGCGATGGGGTCCCCTCAGAGTTCCAGAGTGGTCATCAGACCCTGGAACCTGTCCTGTGTGCCTGTGGGTGAGTCAGTCCCTTTCTGGGCCTCAGTTTTCCCAGCAGTAAAACTAGGAGGTTGAACGAAATGATCTCTGAGCTCCTTCTAGCCCTAAAACAATTCCAGGATTCCAGGCCACACCAGCCCCGATTGGCAGCCGCACAAGCCCTTTTGTGTACTCAGATATCATGCATATTTAACTTCACAGTGAAAGGGGTTTTTTTCCTTACGCTTTTCCTACACACTACAGAAAGCAGTCAGGATCGATGACCGCTAATGGAACACTGTTACCTGCCATCATGAGGAGGAACTCGCTGACAATTAGAGAGGCCTGTTAATAATGCACCCAGTTTCTCTGGGAGCACCCAGGGCGTGTTTCCAGAGCCCCATGTGCCCATTGTCCTGTGATACTGAGGAAGAAGGGCTGGGAGGTATGCTGTTAGGGGCTGTGTGTATGGATGCTGTGACCCTTTAGGTCCCTTTCAATGCTGATATTTCGAACCTCATATGCTCTTACTTCAAGAGGAAGCGAGGCTTTGGCCCATGGTAGATGGATGAAAGATGGGGTCCAGAGGCGAGGGAATGGATGGATGCAGAGACCCACCTCTGGGGAGAGGATATGGAACTCACACACTTGTTGCTGCCAGTATTGAAGCCTACCTCAAACCCCTCCTAAGATTATAGACCCAGAGCCCTCAGGCAAAAGGCCCTTGCCCCAGGACACCCCCTTTCCCAGATGCTTTCCGGGCACTCCACCCCCCGACTAGTGCAGGAGATTGAAAATCAAAGTGTATTGCTTTAGCTGCATTAATACCCCGTCTCCTCCTTGCTTCAGACCAGGGCTATTTGATGTCTCAGGTGCCTGAAACCTTTCATCTGCCAGAGGTGCCAGCTTCTCCGCCCTGTGATGGAAAGCCTTGTCCCTTGGGAGGTGGGGGCAGCAGGGCCAGGGGGTCAGACAGCTCCTGAAAGTCAGAGATGAAAGGACTTTTGGGGCCACCCAGTTCAACGTCCTTACTGTATAGATGGGAAACCGAGGCCCAGAGGAGGAGAGGCTGTACCTCAGGTTGTACAGATCGCTGGCGATAGCACTGAGCCCAGGACCCCGCCTGTAGGCCTGGCCTTTCCTCTGTGCCACTGCGGGTGCTGTGTCTTCACCACTTACCTTTGTTTTCCAGGGCTCAGCTTCAGCTGTCCCTGAGGTGAGGCCACAGGGCAGAGTTTGGGCCGAAAAGGAAAGACGCCATCCCGACGAAGAGTGGGAACCCTCCTGGCTAGTTTTGTGGGCCGTGGAGCCAATGGTCACCTTGCTTCTCCATTCCGGCCATAATTTCTTTTTATGTAAAGTGAAGGTGGGGCGTGGGAACAGCTCAGTGACCCCAGAGGTTCCATCCAGCTTTGCCATTAGCCCCTGAGAGCCCCTGCCAGGCACAGAGAGATGGATAAACAGATGGTGGATGGATGGATGGATGGATGGATGGATGGATGGATGGATGGATGAATTGGTGGATGGATGGATGGTCTCCCCTTTAGTCCAGGGAGCAGGGGTGACTTCATGAGCATACAACCTGTGCAGTCACAGAGGCCCCTATGCTCAGAAGGGCCCTGCACTTGAAATCCTTAATGATTTTTTGAATAAGTGGCCCTGCATTTTCATTTCACACTTGGCCCCACAAATTATATAGCTGGCCCTACCCAGAAGTTCGGGCTGGGCTTGAGATCACTTTATCCCTGAAACTGGCTTTGCTGCCTCCACTGTCCTCATTCTAATCCACAGCCTCCCACACAAGGCCAATCTGTTCCTCTTACTCTTCTTAGTGGAGGCCCCCCCATCCCCCGCCCATAGTGCTGTTCAGCCGGCAGCTAGCCCCAACCCTATCAAATCTCCAAAAATTGGCTTCGTGGTGCCTCCCAGACAAACCCAATCCTTATTCAGCACCCCCAATCTTTCCCAAAATGACCTTTGCCCCCCTTCTCTGCCCACCACCTACCTCTTTGCTGAAGAGTCCCAATTTCTAGCCTAACGGCTCTCTCTCTGCCCTTTCTGTCAGATGCTTTGATATCTCCCACTTCCCTAACTGCTCCCACAGAGCCCTTGAGGAATACCTTTCCTTGGCATCATCTGCCAAAGAAGCCAGCTAAACCTGAAGGCCTCGCTCAAGGTCACCCCCCTCCCCACTGGAATAATCACATAATCATAATAGTTCCTATTTGCTGAGCACCTATTATGTGTCAGGTGCATTTTATCAACATCTCTAACCCTCACAGCAATGGAAAAGGGGACCTCTCATGCCATTTTCCAGGAAATTGCGACTCAGGGAGGTTAAACTCAGAAGTTTCAGTTATGAGGGCGTAGGGCTGGCAGTTGGACCTGGGTTAAGTGGCTTCAAGCTGCCCCTGACCTGGCTGGGATCCCGTGCACTTTCAGTGAGGCCAGCGCAGCTCTCCTCAGGTGGAACTTGCCATCATCAGGAAACATTAGGAAAGGAGGGTATCCATGCTGCAGCCACACACAAGTTGGCAGCTCTGAAAAGGAGAGCTTGGGAGAAGAAGAATTACTACCGACAGCCCAGAGTTTTTTCCAAACATGCTTTTAATTGATGAGCCCATTATATCCTTTTAGTGTGCCTGATGCCAGCAGGGCTCCATTTATCTGTTCTGCCCCCGTTACCAGCCTGTTCCATAACCTCCCTGGAAGGGAAGGGTCACCATCACCTACCCATCCCAGCTCCCCAGCCTAGTGAGTTCTGAGTTATTAGGGGGCAGCGCAGGCCCCAAGCCTGAGGACCAGGAGAGCTGACCCTACACAGCCATTTGATCTCTCATGCTGTGTAAGCATCTATTGAGCATCTACTCGAAGCCTAATCCCTTATCAGGAACTTGGAGACATCCCAAAAAATTGTTAGGTATGTTTCCTCATTTGTGGGAAATCAAATTAAGGGACTAAGACAAAGGTAGAGACAGTGGACTGGGGTCATAAGACTTGGTTTCTGGTCCTGGGTGGGCCTCCAAATCCCTGAATATGCTAGGACACCCTGCCCCCACCCCAGCTGAGCCTGCAAATAACACCAATCACAAAAGCCCCTCTGGAGAGGGGCTTTCCTGCCATTTCATTTATCACATGCGTCCCTTTGCTGACAAGCCCAGCCTAGCAGGGTCTCGCCTGTACATTCAAGGCCAAGTGAGTAAGTGAGTGAATGAGTTACTCTCCCGTGAGTGAATGAAAAATAATAACGTGACCACTGACTTCGCAGAGGGCTGTGTGCCAGGCCCTACTCTAAGCATTTTACTTGCATTAACTCAGGCCATGATGAGCCCTGACTTACAGAAGGGAAAACTAAGGCCCAGAGAGTCTGAGTAACAGTAAATGGGAGAATTGGGGGTGAATGCCTGAAGAACTGGATGATGCTGAGAAAGCGAGAGGGAAATGAAACGTGGGAGCTTTCTCTCCTCCGGCTCTGCTGCCCAGAAGGGCTCTGAGGGGAATCTCAATGCTCCGTAATTGGCACCAATTAATAGCTACTTACCCCGGCCCGGTTTGCAGGCTCTGGGCTGGTGGGGGAAGGCCGTGTGCTGGTGGGTCGGTACCAACGGCCTGAGGCCTGCCTGCCCCTGTCCACTTGGCTCTGAGAATCCATTCTATCTGCAGCCCCCACCCCGGCCCAGGGCTGATCTGGGGCTGGCAGCAGCCCGGGGAACAGAAGGTTTGCTTGTCTGCGCCTGCTGCACCCCCCCTCCCCAGCCTCAGCCTGGGACCCCTCTCTGGGGCTCCTTTGGCTGCCAGGGCCTGGCGCTCTCCGTTGCCATGGCACCGCCGGAGATGAGGCTCTGGGGGGTGGGGTGCGAGGCAGGGGCAGTAGAGGGATGATGGAGGCCTGGAACTCTGTAGCTGCAGAGGCCTGGGCCCTCTGTGAACAGTGGAAGGGGGTGCTGGGGCCCCGGCGGGGGCAGGCCTGGACCCTGAGCACAGCAGGCCTGTGGCAGAGCTGGCCACACACCTCGCCCGACTGGCTGGCTACTCCATCTCAGAGGCCCTTGGGATAGGCCTTTCTGCTTGGGCACTGCCGCTGTCAGACTCAGGCTGTCCTCAGCAAGGACTACTCTCCTCAACCTATGTGCTACTCCTCAGGCTCTGCAGCGAAGTTACAGAAAGGTTCTGAGTTCGATCCCTAGCTTGATTTTCAAATTCCTGGGTGGCCTGGGTCAGGCCGCTTGGTCAGCTTGCACCACAGTGAGGAGAGGGAGAAGGCTCTGACCTCTGAGGACCCTTCCATCCCTGAGAGCCTGGATTCTGTATGGACCCTAATAGGGTGAACCTACATGGGAGTATTTATCTGTGAACAGACCTGCTTCTGGACAGGAGACAAGCAGTCTAGCATGGCGGTTGAGAATAGAGGTTTGGAGTGAGACAGGCCAGTGTTTGCATTCCAGCTCCATTGCTTATTGGCTGTGTGACTTTGGGCAAGTTACCAAACCTCTCTGAGACTCAGTTTCTTCCTCTGTGAAATGGGAATAATGATTGTACCTACCTCACAGGACTGTGGTGAAAATAAAACAAAACTCCCAGGTCATCTCGTTTAGCAGAGTACCGAGTTCCAAATTAGTAGGGGCTTTTATTTGTTTTCAGATTGTGGGACATCAGAACATCGAATGAGAAGAAAGATGTCCTGGGTTGGTGGTGGGGGGGGGGTTGGTAGAAAAAAGCAGGACCACTGAGTAGAGAATACAATGAAACAGATTACGTTCAATGTAATAAAACTTTTCAAATAGCCTGCCCTCTAAGGATCCTGAGCTGGCCAAGAATGGAATGGGGCTGCAGGCGATGTAGTGAAATCTCTGTTAAGGGAGGTGTGCAGCCGTAGGCTGGACAACCACTTTGTTTGCAGAGAGGGTGAGGGAGATGTGAATAGGGAGTAGCCCCCTAAGACTGCATGCAGGACTCTATGAAAGATGGTGTGACTGTCTCCCTCCTTGTTCTGACAGCTTCAGGTTCACCCAACTAAAAGGAGAGCAGGGACTGAAAGGAGAGGTCAGGAAACAGAGGGTGAAAGAACACAGCTGGTGACTAGTGTATTGAGATTGTAATGTGTGCCAAGCACTGGCTTGTCACCTTTACCTCCTGCCTGACAGAGGCTGTCACCTGGGCGATGGGTCTGTGCGCTCTGGGGTCAGTCTGCCCAGGATTGAGCACTGGCTGTATCACTGGGAAGCTCTGTGACCTTGGGCAAACGATGTAACTTCTCTGTGCCCCGCTTTCCTCATCTATAAAATGGAGAAGCAACGCTAACTGCACGGATTACTCTGAGATCATTCACATAAAGGGCTTAGCCCAGGCTGTGCCTGATGTGAACTAAATCACAGGCAGCTATTATTATTCGTGTGGCTATTTTTAAGGCCTTCTAAGTCCTCGTTCTTTTTTGAAAGGGCTGTGGAGGGCCCAGATGGGATCCAGAGGACTCTGGTCCAGGGATCCACTGGGCCTGGGCAAAGCCAGGCCATATGGCCTGCAGGGTGACTGTGGGGATGAGCAGGGAGGCCAGCAAGGCGCCTGAGGAGGCAGGAAGTGCTTGCTCGGCAGGCGGATGGACAGGGGCATGCAGCTGGCTTCCCTCCCTCACTGACCTCCTTCTCAAGCTGGTTCCCAGCCTGTGTGGGGACCCAGGCCCCCTCCTCTGGGCCCCCAGCGTCCATGAGGCACACACTGTGTGCTTTCCCACGAACTGTTCCAAGTAGCTGGGCCTGCAAGTCTCCCCTACCCTGCAGCGTTCACACTCTGGCGGGTGAGGGGGTGTGCTGCAGGAGGGGGGCTCAGGCTGGGGGGAATCAGTCCGTTCTTTATCAACCTGGCTCCAATCCAGACAGATGTTTCATTTTATTTTGAACTTCCAGTAAATAGGTCATTTCTTTCCATTGTGTCTCTGGGGAGGCCTCCTGGGGCGAGGAGCACAGAGTGAGTGACTGAGTGTAGGGGCCTCACATGGGCCCTGGGGAACTGGGAGGACAGCAACCTTCCTCCTCGGTCATGATGAGCTGTCTGCAGGGCCAGAGCATGAAGGTTCGTGAAGGCCAGGCTAAGAGGCCGGCCTCTACAGTAGTCCCCCCATTATCTGAGGGGGATGAGTTCCAAGCCTTCAAGGGGCTGCCTGAAACTGCGGAGAGTACTGAACCCTATACATACTGTCTCTTTCTACACATACATACCTATGATAAAGTTTAATTTATAAATTAGGCACAGTAAGAGATTAACAACAGTAAGTAAAAATAAAATAGAATAATTATAACCATATACTGTAATAAAAGTTATGTGACTGGGGTCTCTCTCTCTCTCGCTCTCTCTCTCTCTCTGATAACCCATCTGATAACTGAGACATGTAATGAGTGACTAACGGACAGGTAGCACACACGGCATGGGTACGCTGGACAAAGGGATGATTTACGTCCTGGGTGGGATGGAGGGGGATTGTGCAGAATTGCATCACGCTACTCAGAAAGGCACATAAGTTAAAACTTAGGAATTGTTTATTTCTGGAATTTTCCATGTAATATTTTCAGACTGTGGGTAACAACCCGTGGAAAGCCCGACTGTGAATAGGGGGGACTACTGTACCTAGGAGTGACAGAGAGCCATGGAGGTGTCAGGGAACGACATGGCAAGATCGGTATTTCAGAAAGGTTGGGGTGTGAGAGCAGGTGGGAGAGGACAGACTAGAGGTGAGGCGACAGGAGGCGGGGGTTCAGTGGGGCAGCCAGAGGGACTCAAGCTTGTGCTGGAGGGGCAGGGGTAGGGGGGTTAGAATGATGGTCCATGGAACTAGCACTGTTCTTCTACCCACTTGGATTTCCAGAACAGCTAGAGCCCGTGCCAGGCCCCAACATAGTCAACCTCTGCTCCTCTGTTTGGGGGACCTTGCAGATACCTGGAAAACATGAAGATCCTCTGAGACTAGCAGCAGCATGGCGGAAAGTCAGGCCCGGGTGGTCAAGCTGCATCGCTGTGATTTGGGCCAAGTTGCTCTCCCTCTCTGGCCTCAGTGTGATCCTGAGACTTGTGGAGAGATTCACGGTGTAGGGGTGGAAGGCTAAGCCTTCCCCAACAGACAGACGTGGGGCCTAGGACTGAGGGGGGCAGGTGGGAGCCTCACATCCTCAGCCTCTTCTCAGGTTTCTACTTCCCACCTGTAACAGTCCCCTGCTCCATGGAGCCTGCTCTCCTACCTGGCTCCCATGCTGCAGGATCATATCTACATTTCAGCTCACTTGGGGTCAGGCCAGAGAGGCCACACTCCCTGCAACGTCCAGCCTGTGCCACCATCACTCGTGTGCTCTCCCAGCTGCTGGCAGGAGGACTCAGTCTGGCCCCAGATGCCTCTTGCCCCCACACACTCCCAGGCCTGGAGCTGGCCGCCTTCTCCGAGCTGAGTCATGACATCCTGGCTGGGGCCCCTCCCCAGCACCTCACCCCCACTCCAGCCTTCCAGCTCAACACAACTGCCTTCCAGAACGGGGTCCTGAGGGCCACCGCATGTCAGCCCTGGGTCAGCCCTGGAAGTGGTCCCAGGATAGCTCTGTCTACCCTATGTACAGATGGGGAAACTGAGGCTCAGAGAGGCGCAGGACTGCGCTATAGGTGGGCGACAGAGCAGGGACTAGAAGCCATGTCCCCTTACTCCCAGCCAGTCTCTTGAAGTTTGTCCCAGGGTCTGTGACGTGCCCTTAGTGTGGAGGGGACAAGACTGGGTGGCCGGTCAGGAGACCTGAGTCTGTCCCATTTCTGCCAGCAAATTAACAAGTCACTCCTCTGAGACTCAGTCTCCCAATCCTGCCTGGCTGGGACAGTGCAGCGGAAGGCACTTTGATATAAAGGCCTATGTACAGCAGGGCAGGGGGTGGGGTGCCCGGTGGGGAAGGAGGAGGCAGCAGCTGTCGTCTGAACCCTGGGGCCTGGAGCCACCAGATCCCATCTGAGGCAGGGCTGGCGGCGAGGGCTGCCCAGTCAGGTGAGCTTCAGCTACCCACTGGCCACCCGTGCCCAGCTTGCCTGAGCCAAAATACCGGGTCCTGTCCCTGTCCTCCGAGGCTCAGTTTCCTCATCTGTACAATGGGGCAGAGGAAGGGGGTTGGATCAGGCAGCTGAGGGCCATGGACCTCAGACATTCCAAGACTAACCCCAAGACCCTATGGCCAGGCCTCCTTCTCCCTCTGGCATCTTGTTTATTCAGAGCATCCCTGGCTCGAGACCAAGACCGAGCTCGCCTGGCCCAGCGCCCCGCTCCTTTTGCAGTAGGGCTTCCTCCCATCCCCATCTCGCTGCTATTTCTCCCCAGCCTGTTCCCTGCCTCCAGACCGAGTGTCCCTCTGTCCCCTCAGGTGCCCACAGCGCCTCCACATCCTAAACCAGCTCGGTTGGCAGCTCTTAATCCTGCTCTCCCACCTCATTTTCATCTCAGACCAAGCCAGAAACAGGGGTGTGGCATACACACACCAAGCCAGAAACAGGGGTGGGGCTCGTTCAGGATACTTCTCTCTTCAGCCTCCCAGCACCTGATCTCTAGGACCTGTCGTTCTCAGCTAGATAAACCTCAAACCCATCTGTTTCTACCACTCTCCACGGCCCTCTCCCCAGCTCAAACCAAGCAAACAGAGAAGCGGCGGCGTAGCACTCCCCCTCGGCTCCATTTCTGCTCTCTGTTCCTGGGCAAGTTCCTTAAGCGTTTCCTGCCTCAGGTTCCCCGTCTAAAATGGGAATGATTGTATCTATCTACTTCGTAGAATTGGCTGACGAGCAAGTGAGTCCATTCATGTCAAGTACTTAGAGCAGCACCTGTTGTAGCAAACGCACATGGCGCGTTGGCTTGGTGGCCTGTCTGTGCACGCATATGGATGTATGTTCAGGGGACTTTGGGGTCCTGTGTGCACACGCTCTGTGTGTGTGTGTTGTATGTGTACAGCTTTGTCCTGGGTACACATGTGGTTTGCCATACACATGTACACCTCATATGGGCACGTGGAGAGCTCACAGGCGGCAGCAGTCTGTGCTGTGTGTACATGTGCTGGGCACAGTGGGAGCTGCGTCCATGTGTGTTTTATGTGGGTGTGCACATGTTGAGTGTCTGCATGAGGGCCGGGCACACATATGGCCTGCTGCACATGGATGTGTTTCAGGGGAGTGACTGAGCACGTAGGCAGGAGTCTGTGCTGTATGTGCACGTGCTCACCGTGTGCAGGCCCCCCCTCCCTGGCCTGCCTGTGTCGTGGGAGCCTCAGGACCCCAAGGGAGGGAAGCTGCTGCCGGCGGATGTGGCCAAGATGGACTGGATTTATTTAGATTAAGGCGGTGGGAAAGGAGTGGAGGCTTGTATATACTGGAAGGAGGGAAGGCAGGGCTCTGAGAAAGGCTCCCCAAGCACACTTGCACCCCTGGACTTGGGGTCCTCCGTCTGCTCTCCCAAAGGGGTACCTCTGATTCACTGTGATGAACTGAGCAATCACCCCATCTTTGAACCTCTGTTTCTCCAATCTGGCCAAAATAGGAGGAATCACGAGGGCTTCCTGGCACACGGCACTCTTTTCATGGGCAAAGGGGAGGAAATCCCTGAGGGTCCCCCTCCTCTCTGTTTCAGGGGCCTCCCTGAGTAGAAGAGTATGGCAGGTAGGGGCGGGTGCCTGTTCCCTGACTGTGACACTCACCTTGTCCCAGGTGGCTCTTTCTTGGAGTACAGCCCTACCCTTAAACAAGGGAAGTTGTCACGGGCAAGCCCACCCCCCCCCAAAATCAGCTGCCTGGGCCCCATGGCAGCCTCTGGCGAGCCTAAAGAGGTTCACAGGGCATTGAGTAGATGGCTGGGGGTGTCAGGGACTCATCCCAGATGGCCCAGGAGATCATGCCTGGGTGCCCAAAGCTGCACTCTGGTCCTTCCCAGTCCTGTGGCCAGTTGTCCATGGCTCCCTTCCCCTGCTACCTCCTGGATTTCCGTATCACTCCTTTATTTGTCTGAAAGTCACCTGAAAAACCAAGGAAAACAACTCATCAAACGCTACACAGCAAGTCTGTGATGGAATGGTTGGGGAAATTCAAGCCATGTAATGAGATAGCTTATGGGTTCTCCCGAAATGCTGCCCCCTCCTTCTCATCAGCCTCCACTTCCCCAAACCACCCCAACAGGAATAATAGTGCCTAGAACCTTCTCCTGGCACTTTCAGAACAGGGGTGGCTCTTTGCGATGACCCATCCAAACCTCTCCCTGTGTGGACGGGGAGATAAAGTCCCAGAGAGGGCTGGAGACTTACTCAGTCTCATGGTGGGTCTGAGGCCCCTTGTGCCCAGAGCCAAAAAGCTCCTTTCATAAAGAGAGAAGCCAGTCCAAGATCCCTGGTGTATCTACCCTCTCCCTGAGCTCCTCTACCCCACCTATGTTCTTCCCATAGCCTGATTCTTTTTGCTCTGTGACTGGGCCATGATTCTGTCCATCTCTAGGCCTCTGCTGCCTGTTCAAGAAGACCCGGCTGAGAATCTCAGAGGCTCTAAGCTGCCCCCAGCCCAGCAGGAAAGGAGGCAGGGTCAGGGGCTGCTCTGGAGGTGTGTGTGTGTGTGTGTGTGTGTGAGGGGGCAATCCACTGGGGCCCAGCCTTCCAGAGCCAGGCCAGCCCCAGTTGCTGTGACCTCCCATCTCCAGGCCAGCCGACCAAATTCCTCCTTTAGAATAATAAACAGTGTGGCCAGCCAGGGAGGCTGGGAGGAGGGGAGGGGCAGGGAAGCTGAAATGACCCCCTCCCCCAGCCTGGGCTGCTAATGATTTTCTTTGGCTGAGCTCTCTGGCAGGAAGGGGGGGCGTCAGAGGGGCACCCACCGAGGGGCAGATGGGCCTCTGTGGGGGCTCTTGGCTCCACCATGGCACTGCTCCCTCTTGTTGGAGGAAGCCTGGCATCCAGCTGGAGGGGCTGAGGCAGGAGGGGGCATCTGTCTAGAGCAATTGGGAGAGGGGAGAAATGAGGAGAACGTCAGGCAGGCTGGTCTGAAGGAATGGCGAGAAGGTCGAGTCACTCAGAGAGCTTTCTGGGATGCAGGACAGAGCTGAGACCGGGAGCCCACCGGTCAGGAGGCTTGCCTCTGTCCCACCACTAACATGTCAACGCAGCGCTCTAAGGGGTACACTCAGCATCATCCCACTTCGAGAGCTGGAGACGGAGGCCACAAAGATAGTGATGACCCAGGAAGTAGCCCTGCTGGGGCTCAGACCTGGACCCCAGCCTTGGGCTGGAAACTCAAAGGGGTGAGATGGGGGTGACCTGGGCGTGTCCCGAGGAGCAGGCCAGGCTGGGCAGCCACTCAGGGAAGTCAGCAGACCCACAGCACTGGGAGGCTCCTTGTTGCCTTGTCACATGTCTGCTTCCCACATTTCTTGCTCTGTGACACCCACCCACTTCTGGTCTCCATCCTGTCCATGCCGCAGGCAGATCCTTGAAGCCTGCCTATTGGTAGTTATTTGGAATCCTTGGATGGGGGACCACAAGCAGGGCTAGAACAAAGACTCAACCGATTCAGTCTGTCTTTCAGTGTCCCTGCTTCTGTCTCTTTCTGCTTCCATCACTGCGTTTCTTCTCTCTCTGTCTCTCTGTGTCTTTGTCTCTCTCTACCTCTCTCAGTTCAGATCTCTCTCTCTCTCAGACAAGCTCAGCTCTGTGACCTCAGGCAAACTTCCTCTCAGAGCCTCAATGTCCCCATCTGGACATTTGGAGATGGGGGTGGGGGGCTGGGATTTAGTAAGTAGTCTGCAAGGACCTTCCAAGGCTTGCTGTGTAGTGGGGCCTCCCCTGGGCCTCCTTGTGTAGCTCAGGGCTGAGTAAAGGGGGTCAGGCGTGGGGGTGCCCCCCACATTCCACAGCCCTGACTCCCCCGCTTCCCTTCCCACAGCCAGCCTCCACTTCCTGTTGTGCCTGTGGGGCTGTGGGAGTTCTCTGGGTTCTGGCTTACCCCCTCCTTCTCCCCCAGGCCTTTCATCATACTTTCCAAATATTTGTCCTGGCAGATAAGAGCCTGGTATTGGAACTGTCACCCAGAGGACAGGCTGTTAGAGTTGGCGGACCCCTGGACACCATCCAGCCTAAGCTCCCGGCTCCCCACTGTACATACAGAGAAACTAAGGCCCAGAGAGAGGGGGGGCTCAGTCACCAGAGAGGTAGAGGCAGAGTCAAAGCAGGGTCCAAGTTCCTTGAGGCTGAGCCCAGGGCAGGGGGAGGGGACCTGTGGGCACAAAGCCCTCTTGGCTATGGAACACGGGTCGCCTTTGACTTCAGCCCCATGGATACGGAGGCTGGGTGGCTGAGGCTGGGTTCACTCTGCAGGACCCAGGTATGAAGATGGGCCCTGGTACTGCCTCTGCCCCACCCTTGGCCCTGACCCCTGTTTAACCCTACAGGACACCATGCGGCTTCAGAGTACCATGCCAACTCCCGTCCTTAAAGGTAGGTATACTGGGGCAGGGGTGGGGGTCCCGAGGACCCACTAACTGGGATCCTGGAGCTGGCAGGGGTGGTGCATGCTAGCACCAGGGCCTGGGAGCTTCAGTTTCCTACCTTTCCAGTGGGTCTCAGCGGAGGCCCCTCCCGCTGCCCATCCCTCAGCTCACAAACCTAAGTGGATCCCCTGCTTGTTCAGAGCCAACAGCGCAGATCTTTTGCTTGTCCCTTCACACCTCATGCCCCCTCACCAGCTGTCCCCACCCCACCCACTAACAGTCACACCAGCCTCCCGTTCCTGTTCAGCACTCGCTGGTATCAGCCTGTCGGGGTCTGCTTCCGGTCCGGGCCTTCCCTCCCCTGCCTGGACCCCTCATTAGCTGTGAGACCCCAAGTTCTGGCTGGGCTTCTCCTTTCGGCACACCCTTCCCTCGCTCCTGCCCCGTTACAAGTACTTGACGCTCCAGGGGCTGGACAGCTGCCCAGGCAATCAGTGGCCATTGGCAATCAATGATCAGGCAACAGTTTACCTGAGGATGACTGGCTGACTGAGCACCTACCAGTCTGGGAGGCGTGGCTTACAGAATCCTTCCCCAGGGGATAACAGCAGGAGAAGGGGAACCAATCACTTGACAATCCCCCAACCCCAGTCCCCTTGAGCCCCCAGGAGCCTGCCCCTGTCCCCGGTCTGCCCCACTCTGAGCTACTTTGCCCCACCCTCCCTAAGCAAGGCCACCTTTGGGCTTTGGGAGGAACCTGGGCAGCTGGGACAGCTATAGGGAAGAGGCTCAGAAAGTGACCTGGGAAATAATGCAGGAACTGGAAGCTGGGAATTGCTTCCCGAGGATTTCCTGACGCCTCTGTAAGAACATGCCCACAGCCTGAATGCTGCACTGCGCAAGGACTCCAATGCTGGGGGTCGTCAGGCACTGAGATCAGGAAGCCAGGAGTCCCTGGGGACCAGGCACTGAGCAAGCAGGCCTCAGCGCCATGGGTTCCAGTCTGTGTTTGGATTAGGGAGGTGTGTCCTTCAGGGGCTGTGCGTATATGGCCTCCCTCAGGGTGGCTCTGGGGAGAGGTGTGGAGCTCTGTGCCCTAACTCTGCTGCTTCCTCTCCCAAAGGCCAGGTACTGCTGCTGCCTCTACTGTTGTTGCTGGGATCACAGGTCTCCCGCGGTCTGGTCATCACACCCCCAGGGCCAGAGCTCGTCCTCAATGTCTCCAGCACTTTTGTTCTGACCTGCTCGGGTCCAGCTCCGGTGGTGTGGAAACGGATGTCCAAGCAGCCCCTGCAAGAAATGGCCGAGACCCAGGAAGGCAATTTCTCTAGCATGTTGACGCTGACCAATGTCACTGGACTAGACACCGGAGAATACTTTTGTACCTACAACGACTCTCATGGGCTGGAGGATGGTGAGCAAAAACGGCTCTACATCTTTGTGCCAGGTAAGGCCCCTGACCTGTGTGTTCCCTCCCTTACTCCTCTTCTCAACTGCAGGCAACTGGGGAAGCTCAGAGGGTGCTTTAGCGACATTGTGAAATACAGCCAGCTTAGAAATGCAAACGAATCATGGAATCCAGCCTGGCTCAGTCCAGGAGCATGTTCACTCCTACCTCTTGGTCTGAATATCTATCTGCTCCCTGCCAGCCCACCCCATTCCTGGCTTCCAAGCACTCTGCATTCTCAGCTGGTTCCAATATGCTCCCTCTTGGCCTCCACATCCCATCTTCCCCGTTTGCTAAGCTCCAGGTACCAGCTGCCTGTCAACTTGTGGCTTATCTTTTTTCCTACCCTGGTGCTGTCCATATCAAATGTTAAGCTAGAAGGGACCTCTGACAGCATCATTATTCTGTAATGGGAAGACTGAAGGCCAGAAAGGGGACGAGGCCTATTCAAGGTCACAAAACATTCAGGGGAGAGCCAGAAACCCAGCTCCCCTTGACCCTCATGCTTGCCTCCACCTTTGGCAGATCCCACCGTGGGCTTCCTCCCTGTTTTCCCCGAGGAAGTATTCATCTTTCTCATGGAAGTAACCGAGATCACAATCCCATGCCGAGTGACGGATCCACAACTGGTGGTGACACTGCATGAGAAGAAAGTGGATGTCCCACTGCCCGTCCCCTATGACCACCAGCGCGGCTTCTCTGGGACCTTTGAGGATAAGACCTATGTCTGTAAAACCACCATCGGGGACAGGGAAGTGGATTCGGAAGCCTTCTATGTCTACAGCCTCCAGGGTGAGCCCCCTTTCTGGCCTGATGACCAGCAGAGGCAAGTATGACCCTTTGCCGAGGTGCAGCCCTTTCCAATTTACAAAGTGTGCAGCTCCATTTTTCACTGGATTCTCATTACAGCCCTGGAAGGCATGTCTTATTTTCTCATTTTACAGATGAGGAAACTGAGGCTCAGAAAGAGGACAGAGTTTGCTTAAGGTTATGGGTTGTGTCAGTGGCAGAGCTGGGCTGTATATCATGGCGGGCAAAGACACAGACTTTGGAGCCATTTAGGTTTGAATCCCAGCTCTGCCACTTCCCACCTGAGTGACTTTGCACAAGGCACATACTCTCCCTGAGCCCACTTCTTCTGCTGTAAAGTGGGAATAATAACTGCCTACCTCCTGGGACTACGGTGGAGATGAAATAAAACAGAAGACGGAGGGTATCTGGTACACAGCTATGCTCAAAAAATTTCTCCTGTACTTAGATGCCCCGAGTCCTCAACTTCCAGACCTCTGTTCCTTCTGGAATGTCAGCTCCATGAGGACAGATATTTTGTCTGTTGTATTGACTGCTAAAGCCCCCGTGCCTAGAGTAGTACTCGGCATGGAGTAGATACTTAATAAATATTGGTTGAATAAATGAATCTTCCACACTCGCCATCCCTTCCCTCTCTGGATTCTGACCCCATCCCCAAGCTGAAGTGCTGGTAGCTGGTGGTGATTTCCTCAGCCCTAAGCTGGTCTCTCTCCACCAGCATCATCCATCAATATCACAATGAATGCAGTGCAGACTGTGGTCCGCCAGGGTGAGAACATCACCATCACATGCACTGTGACTGGAAACGAAGTGGTCAACTTTGAGTGGACATATCCCCGCAAGGAGGTAACGCTGGCCCAGGGGTGGGAGGAAGGGCCAGGCCGGGATGTGCACCTCGGCCTCCAGCCTGATGCCTTGGACGCTTCCTGACTCGGGGGGCTTGCCCCACCTGTCTCTACAGAGTGGGCGGCTAGTGGAGCCAGTGACCGACTTTGATACGCCCTCCTACATACGCTCTATCCTGCACATCCCCAGTGTTGAGCTGGGCGACTCAGGGACCTACATCTGCAATGTGTCAGAGAGTGTCTTCGACCATGGAGATGAAAAGGCCATCAATGTCACCGTGGTTGGTGCGTGCGTTGGGCTCAGCCCCAATCCTCATGCTGAGCTGTCACAGCACTGGGCTACTGTCAGCCATATTTCAGTCCAGCTCTAGCCGCAATGCTAACCAAAGCTCCATTTCCACGATAAACCAAAACCAAAACGCAGTGTCAGCCCCAGATCCAATCCTAATCCCACCTAGACTTTCCATCTAGCCAGAACCCAGGCCCCAACCCAATTTCTAATCCCACCCTCCATCCCAAGCCCACGCAGCCCCTTCCCCAAATTCAACCAGGCTGCAACTCACCTCAGCCACAGCCCTGGGCCAGAACTCGCCCAGTGAGAACTACAACTCCACTCCAATCTCAAATCCGGCCCCCAAACCAATATCAGCCCCAAATTCTGCCCTGTTCCAGTCCCAGTGCCAACTTCAATGCCAGCTTCGGTTGTTCCTAAAGCCTGAAGCTCTGCGCCTGAAGGCTGGGCTTCTTTGGCATTCACCTGATGCCTCGCCCCCAGAAGCCTCGCCCTTGGGAGGCGCTGTCCCATTGGTGGCTGGACATAGCCCCGCCCTGACGCCTGCCTTTTTCAGAAAGTGGCTACGTGCGTTTGCTGGAGGAGCTGGACGCTGTACAATTCGCGGAGCTGCACCGGAGCCGGACGCTGCAGGTGATGTTTGAGGCCTACCCGCCGCCCACTGTCATGTGGTTCAAGGACAACCGCACCCTGGGCGATTCCAGCGCCGGCGAGATCGCCCTGTCCACGCGCAATGTATCCGAGACTCGGTGAGCAGCTGCCTGTCCACTCCATTCTTGAAGTTATTATCTACAGTCGCCCTGCAGCCCACAGCCTTCAGCTACTGGACAAACCTAGGCCCATCTTTCCTGAGAGCCTACTATGTGCCAGGCACCCTACCAGGTGCTATGCCAGGCCCTGGCGATGCCTCGGAGAACAGAATACACAGTTCCATGCCTCCTAGAGCTTCCTGTCTAGTTAGTCAGATGATCACCCAGATTTTTAGTTTTCCTTGTGATTGGTGGAGCCAGCAGGAGGCAGAAGAGGAGAAAAAGGTGGGATGATTGGGCAAGAGGGTGTCAGGCTGGCCACTGCCACCTATGCATGGGTGGTAGCCCTCAGGCTGGAGAACAGCAGGCTGACCTGAGGTGCCCTATGGCAGAATAAAGCAGTGTCAGGCCTTTGAGAAGAGATGTGATGGAGGAGGGAAATGGTGCTGTCCCTTCAACCCGCCCTCTTAACCCTCCCTCTTGGCTCCGTGCAGCTGCCTGTGGGTGGGGATTCAGGAGACTAATCCTATGGGTGTGAATCCTGGCTCTGCTACTGACACCTGTGTGACCTTGGCAAGCCCCTTCCCTTCCCGGGGCCTAGTCGGTCCTGTCTGTGCAAGGAGGGTGTGGAGGGCCGTAAGCATTCTTCCAGCTCTGACAGCTGGGTCTCCTGGCCCGGCCTGCTCCCCAGGTACGTGTCAGAGCTGACGCTGGTGCGAGTGAAGGTGGCCGAGGCTGGTTACTACACAATGCGGGCCTTCCACGAGGACGCTGAGGCCCAGCTCTCCTTCCAGCTGCAAATCAACGGTGAGGAGCACTCCACCCTGCTTTCCTTCCCCTGTCCTCCTCCCCCCATTTCCTCTCCCTTCCTACACTGTCCATCCACCTACAGGAGGAACAAGAGAGGGAGCCCAGGACTCAGGAGACTGGGTTCTCGGCTGAGCTCCAACACTGACCCACTGCTGTGTGCGTACCCCCACTCTGGGCCTCAGTTTCCCCAGCTATACAAGTTGGCCATTAGGCTAGCCTGGTGTTACCAAAACCTCAGGCATTCATGGGCCAATGCCATGATTTTTCCTTCTCACATACCACTTATACTAGTTAAGTAGATATTTATTTAGCAACTGTTCAAGGCCCTTGAGGCCTCCGCCTTTGTGACGCATCTTAGTGGGGGAAAACAAACATTCAACAGGAGGGGTTAAACACACCAGTACATTATGTAGAAGGTTAGAAGGCAACAAGTGCTGTGAAAGGAAAAAAAAAAAAAAAAAAAGCACTGGGTGGGGAGAATTGAGAGTTCTGGGGGCAGGTACAGTGAGGGTTACACTTTTAAATAGCAATGATTGGAGTTGGCCTCACTGAGATGACAGTTGTGTAAAAAGACTTGAAGAAGGTGAGGGCATTAGCCAAGCGGCTATTCGGGGAAAGGGCATACCAGGCAGTGCAAAGAGAGGAGCAACGGCCGAAAGGCTGAGTGTCCGGAACAGAGAGATGGAAGATGAGGTCAGAGCTGAGACTAGGCAGTTAGGGGGTGGGGGGCAGGCAGCTCATGTAGGGCCTTGTGGGCTCCTGGACGGACTGCGCTTTTACTGTGACTGAAATGAGCCATTGCAGGGTTTTGAGCAGAGGAATGACATGATAGTGACTTAATGTTTTGTCAATTGACTTTCTAAAAATACATTTATTTTGAAAGAGAATTTAACCTCTCGATTGTAGATGGAAAATCAGCATCACATGTCATATATATAAAGCAATCACTAAAATAAACTCTGAGACAACAAAACAATGCTATTCAATTCTAGCTCCAGGCTCTTGCCTTCCCAGGGCTCTGATCCCGAGGCCTGCTCTCTCTTTGTTGAAAGGGCAGATTAGCAAGTCTCAGAGAGGTGTTAAAGACAGACTAGCACCCTACTGAGGCTTTTCCTTTGAAGTACCCAGAAGGGGAATTCGTCAGTTTTCACACTGTGATTCCTGGCATTTAATGTTCACCTGAAGTTTGCAGCGCCCCTCCCCCCAGGGGAGACTTGCCAGGTCCTCCCTGAGGGCCTTTCTCACTGTCATTCTGACCATTCCACCGCCTGGCCCCATGCCTTCTCCATGCAGTGCCTGTCCGCGTGTTGGAGCTGAGTGAGAGCCACCCTGCCAATGGGGAGCAGACAGTCCGCTGTCGCGGTCGGGGCATGCCCCAGCCGCACCTCACATGGTCTACCTGCCGTGACCTCAAAAGGTGCGTAAAACCCCTGCCTCAAGTCTCCCAGCGTACCCCCAGTTGGCTGGAAGGACCCATTGAAGGTCATCGAATCCAGCCCCTTCCTCTAGGCACATTGTTTCAGGCTAGAGCCACATCCTTGAAGACGTGGTTCTTGAAGATGCCCTGCATGGCCTAAATTGCCCCTTTTCCTTACCTTGACTCTGAGGGTAAAACGAAGGGAGTGGATTTTGCGAGCCAAGCTTCTCAGTTCTTGTGTAGGCGTGCCCCCTGCTGGTCAGTCGAGGGACCGCAGGAGGAGCCCGCTCAGGACCAGGAGGAGGTGGGAAGTGGAAGAAATTAGATTCCGCTGGCCCTCTTCCACCACAACCCCGTGCTTTAGCCTCAATTTCCCCGCCTGCAGAAGGCAGGGACTGGAAGCTGACCTGGCTGGCTCTCTCGACAGGTGTCCGCGCGAGCTGCCGCCCAAGCTGTTGGGGAACAATTCCGAGGTGGAGAACCAGCTGGAAACTAACGTGACGTACTGGGCGGAGGAGCAGGAGTTCGAGGTGGTGAGCACGCTGCGCCTGAGCCACGTGGATCAGCCCCTGTCTGTGCGCTGCACTCTGCGCAACCTGTTGGGCCATGACATGCAGGAGGTCACCCTGGTGCCACAGTGTGAGTCTTTTAGTCTCAAGCGGTCGCTGATGACCCCTCACCCCCACCTCGAGCCTGCCATTCTTGTGACTGCCTGTGCGCACACAGCGGGCCGGAGCCAGCATGGTCATGGGCACTCAGAAGCATTGTGAAGCCCACCAGAGTATGTCCCTATGCACTTCCACAACAACACAATATTGGCACATGTGTACATCCAGTATATGTCTATAAGCCATGGCTATGAATAGCACTATCTCCTTATGCCTGGTGTATGTACTCTGTGTGTATGTATGTCCTAAGCCATGTACATGAGCACGCCTGATCCTTGAACATGGGTGCAAAACCTCCACATGTAGATTTGTAAACCATGTAATAAAGAATGCACAATCCCCAGACACATGCATAAAGCTAATGTATGTCCGTAAGCATGTATGCAAGCACTTATGATGCCTGTCTACATGTGTAAACCCACGAGTGTATGTCTGTGCATGTACATGTGGGTGCATAATCCCCATACAAGTGTGCAAACAATGCATGTGTGCCAGCTGGCATAGTGCATGTTTGTAAGCATGGAGGGGAGAGGTGAGCCACAGCCTAGCTACTAGGAGCTTGCATATCATCTGGAGCTATGGCAGACAGGCCAGACTGACCCCTGAAGGGGCTGAAGGGATATGGAGGCCGATAATGATCTGAGCTGGGGATAGTTACTGAGGGGCATAGGGTATTTATGGGAGAGGCTCAAGGTATGGCCCAGAGGGAGAGGCTGAAGGCCTGACATCATAGGCTGTGGCGGGGTGGGTGATGCACTTCTGTTCTGGGCAGGATGGGCAGAGAGGGATTTGTGGTGCCAGAGGTGAGGGCAGCTGCCAAGCGCCCTATTGACTTATGGCCATCTCTTATTTCTGCCTCCAGCCCTGCCCTTCAAGGTGGTAGTAATCTCGGCCATCCTGGCCTTGGTGGTCCTCACAATCATCTCCCTCATCATCCTCATCATGCTCTGGCAGAAGGTAAGCCCACCTGCACCTAATGGGTACAGACTGGCACACCATTGTTTTGCATGGACTCCCCCGACTACAGTCCTTGAATCCTGTAGGATCTGGCCACGTCTAGAACCCAGCATAGAGTTCAGGTGTAAAAGGATATAGAGTGACGCTGGGTGTCTGAGCTTCTTCCAGCCCCAGCAGCCTGGACCAACAAGGGCCTGGTCTAGGCCATCGGGGTTCCCTGTGTCTGCTGTCCCCCTGTCCAGATCCTGCTCAGATATCATTCCTTCCCATCCCAGCCACACAGCATGGGGCCTGTGAATTACAAGGGCCCCAGGATTCTTCCAACTCTCAACCACAGAGCCTCCAGGAGTCTACTAAACTGCATTGAAATCCTGTTAGTCTATAATTTCCGTGTTCTTTTCCGAGATTTCATCATTCTGTGCTTCTAACATTTTAAGATTCCTGCCTTAGGATTGCAATACCCCACGGTCTATCTTTCTAAGATTCCAGTCCTGTGATTCCAACATCCTATGGTTTCAACATCCTAAGGTTACATCTTTCGGAGACTTCCACTGTGACTGACCCAGCATGGGGAGGGGCTGTACACATCAGGCAGAGTGCCCCTGCCTTGTGTCACTTTCTGGGGCTGCTTGCTCTTCTACCTCCATCCGAGGAGCAGCTGCGGCTCTGGAAGAAGCTGGTGAGGAGGTTCTGATGAGCTGGACCCTCGGCTGTCAGCTGCTCCTCAGCCGCTCCCTAGCTGGGGCCCCTTGGCATCTGTTCCCACTAAGCCCACGAAGGCCTTGGCTCTGTTGATAATTTGCTGTGTGACTTCAACTATGCCCCTGCCCCTCTGGGTCTCCTGCCCCATCTATTTCACAAGGGGCTTCACCTAGTGGGCCTCAAGGTCCAGACCCCCTCTGACGTCCCATCCCTGGTCTCGGTCCTGCAGAAGCCCCGCTACGAGATCCGATGGAAGGTGATTGAATCTGTGAGCTCCGATGGCCATGAGTACATCTACGTGGACCCTATGCAGCTGCCCTATGACTCTACCTGGGAGCTGCCGCGGGACCAGCTTGTGCTTGGTCAGTCCAAGGAAGCCTCACGGGACAGCGTGGGGACTTGAGGCAGTGGGAAGAAGACTATCTGCAGTCTGGTCCCAGACTTGCCATGACTAGCTTTGAGACCTAAGGCCAATGTCTTGCCTTCTCTGGCCCTCAGTCTCCCCCTCTGTACAACGGGGACACGATTCCTAGGGACTGTCCAGCATTGAGGTCCTATGATCCCATGACTGTGTGAGGTGGGACCCCTTTGTGTCGAGAGAGGAAATATTAATCAAGGTCAGGCTTAGTCTAGGGGTGAGGCTGAGGGGTGCAGAGGAGCTGTGCTCTCTGGGGAGGGAGGAAGCAGATAGGCTTAGATGAGACACCAGGAAGGAAGGACCGTGCAGCACTGTGATTTTAGGAGCCTCCTTGGGGGGGCAACACCTCAAGTCCAGGGTGGTTGAGGGATGTCTAGGTTGCCCTCAGAGAAGGTGGGGATGCAGCTTCCTGGTGGGCCAGGAGGTGAGGGATCATCTCTACCCCAGGACGCACCCTTGGTTCCGGGGCCTTTGGGCAAGTGGTGGAGGCTACGGCTCACGGCCTGAGCCATTCTCAGGCCACAATGAAAGTAGCCGTCAAGATGCTGAAATGTGAGTCAAGGGAGCACCCCGTGCCCCACCTCTCCCCTGCCCCCTCCCATACAGTCAGGTACCCCTAGAGCAGGCGAGGCCTGATTCAGATTTCCCTGGTACAAGAAGTATAGTCACACGGCAGCCAGTGCCACCCCTGATTCTGCTTTGGAAGAGAGGCATCCTCACCCTGCCCCTGTCCCTGGCAGCCTCCTCCCAGCCTCTCCCCCTTCTCCCTACCGCCTTCCCTCCGCCCTCTTTCCCCACCCCCTGCATGTGGGTTTTCACCACCCTTTACCACCTGGGTCTTACAGCACACACTGGGGCAGAGGAGCTGGAATAGGGTCCAGTGGGGCCTCCATGGGGCCTCCGTGATGGGGTCAAGCCTGAGGCCCCCTCTCTCCCGTAGCCACAGCCCGCAGCAGTGAGAAGCAAGCGCTCATGTCGGAGCTGAAGATCATGAGTCACCTCGGGCCCCACCTGAACGTGGTCAACCTGCTGGGGGCCTGCACCAAAGGAGGTACAAACCTGTTGCCCAGAGGATTCTGGGAAATGCCAGTGGCCAGGGCCTGGCCCTTCCCTCCCCACCCCTTTCTCAGTCCAGGGACAGCAAGACACTCCGGCTGGAGTGTCTGTGCTCCTCCATCCAGCACCCTCACTTCAGAGCCAGATGGCTATGGGACTTAGAAACTTACAGCATCACAGCACTGCCAAAGCCAAAGAACGCTTCAGGTCACCAGTCCAAATCAAGGGTGCCTCTGAAATTAAAAATTTTTCAAAATACATTTTAATAACTGTAATAAATGACAGCTCATGCAACACTGAGATCAGTTATATCCCCACCACTGGAGACCACCAGTCTGCTAACTGGGGTCTGTCTTCACTCAGATCATAGAAGGAAGCCTCTCCAGCCAAGTGTGTTTATTGGAAGCTTCAATTGCAAGTTAGGCCACAGAAAAATGTCATTGCCAGTTGCAGCTGCTTATTGTGAGGTTTGGGATTTTCCTCAGTATTGTGCAACCAAAACAAAATACGGAAGTACGTTGCATACATAGGTCAATTTATGTCTGCAATGATCATCCGTTTCACAATTTTTGTCTTCATTAATATCCTCAGGCTCCCACTGATTGACTGTAAACAAATGTATTGTATTTGAATTTAAACAGTAACCTGACAATAAATACAATAGTTGCCTCTATTTACTTCCTACGCTGGGCTCCAAAACAAGCTTTAGTTTGAACACTTATCAAAAACAGCTGTGTGCTTGCTGTGTACCATGCACTGAGCAAAGCTGAAAAAGGCGTTATCCCATGAACACTCATGACAGCTCTTTGAGGTGGGTATTAGTAGCCCCACTTAACAGATGGGGAAAGTAAGGCTCATGGTCACAGAGGCAGGAAAAGAACCCAGGTCTGCCTGACGCCAAAGCCTCTTCACCATCATACCAAGCTGCCTCTCCGACGTGTAGCCCGTCATTAGCCTTATGGCCCGGATGAGAAGCCTGAGGCCTCCCCAGGGACTGTCCCTGAGCCTGTCCCCCCACAGGGCCCATCTACATCATCACTGAGTACTGCCGCTACGGGGATCTGGTGGACTACCTGCACCGCAACAAGCACACCTTCCTGCAGCACTGCTCCAACAAAGGCCGCCGGCCCAGTGCCGAGCTCTACAGCAACGCCCTGCCCGTTGGGCTCCCCCTGCCCAGGTACCGGCATGGAGGCAGGGCTCGGAATCTTTGGGGATCCCTGAGGAGCACCTGCTCATTCCATCCTTGTCCAGGACAGGAAGCAGACGCCAAGGCGGGTAGAGTCACTCTTGGAGCCTGGGCTGTTTCACAAGTTAGTCCCCAGACCCCGGGTTTGGCCACCCCACAGGAGGACGTGACAATAATGGTGGGATCGGCTGCCACCTGCTGACTGTGTGCAGTGTGCCAGGCCCTGTGCTAAGCACTCTGCAGACGGGACCGACCCCTTGGCCCCTCACAAGGTCCCTGTGTCCTGATACCTTCCTCGCCTTCCACCGTGAGCACTGGGGGCTCTGCTGTCCCAGGCCTGACTCCGGGCTCTAACTCCTCCCTGCAGCTCCCACTCCCTCTGCACGCCAGTCTCTCTAGCACCCCGAGGTCGACACAACCGCTCTCTTCTTCTTTTCCAAAAATAACATAGTTCTTTTGCTGATTACAAAAGCAGCATGCGTTTATTTCAGGGACAAGAGTAACTTCAGAAAGGCATTAACAGATAGTAAAACTCATCCCTGTCCTCCCCAACATGTTGATCGCTTTCCTTCCGTTCTTTTTTTCTACTCTTAGAGACACGCGTATATGGTCCCACAGCTCTCTGGGGAGCTGAGGCTACAGGCAGAAGCATTAGGGCAATTCATTGCCCACTCTGGGCTGTGGCTGGGCACTTATGGGGCATCATGGCTGGCTGGGGCTGTAGAGGCCACAGAAAGGTGCCTTGGTACACACCCTTCTTATTACCTTTGTCCGGGGTGTTGTAATTGCCCATGGGCCTGAGCTCTCTGAGGACACACACTGGGTCTTATGTCATCTTGGCAGCCCCAGGGCCCAGCTCAGAGCGCCACAGGTTGGTCATTCACATGACAGTGACAGACTGGAGGAGGATGAGTGAGGGAGGCTGAGAAGAAATACACGAGTGACAGGGCCATGCATGCCCCGGGGGTGAGCAGAGGGGCAGAAGCGGGGAAGAGAAGGGAATGCCTGTGGCCTCTCCTTTTATGACAGTCCTCTCATCTTCAGCCACATGTCCCTGCCTGGGGAGAGTGATGGTGGCTACATGGACATGAGCAAGGACGAGTCAGTGGACTACGTGCCCATGCTGGACATGAAAGGAGACATCAAATATGCAGACATCGAGTCCTCCAACTACATGGCTCCTTACGATAACTACGTCCCCTCCGGTGGGTACACACGGTGTCCTTACACCTGTATGGCCCTCATACCTGTGCAGTGATGCATTCTTTTCAAAGCCTTTCTCACACCCAGCCTGGCGACAGCCTCGGGAGGAAGGTGGCCTTGTGCCCATTTCATAGATGCGGAAACTGAGGGTAGCCACGTGCCCAAAGCTGCTGTGTGGTGGAGCCCCAACATGAATCCTTGTTTCTGGGTCCAGAGATGTGCATACAGCCCACAGGGAGGGGAAGCTGTAGGGTGCAGGGAGGGTACCTGGTGAAGAGTGGTCTGGTTAGAGCAGCCCCAGGTTGATCTAGTGTCCCTGGAAAGCCCGCAGGCCAGGCTGAGAAAAAGTGGCCCAGGGCTAACGCTGGAAGGTTTTCTGGCCAGTGAAAGTTCTGGTCAAGTACGAGAGGAGATGGTTTTTCTCTTGGGAGAGACTTAGAGGACCAGTAGCCTCCTGTCTCAGACATGCCGCCTCCACGAGCCAAAGAGCAGAGGTTCTGCGGGCTGTGGGGAAACACAAGGTGGTGGGTGACCTTCTGTTCTGCCCTAGCTCCCGAGAGGACCTGTCGGGCGACTTTGATCAACGAGTCCCCAGTGCTGAGCTACACGGATCTTGTGGGATTCAGCTACCAGGTGGCCAATGGCATGGAGTTCCTGGCCTCCAAGAACGTACGTGTAGTCACAGTAGGCAGATTGAGGTCAATGTGGGAGGTGGGTCACCCAGCCAGCCAGAGTCCTCCAAGGACGTAGCCCCACATGGTAGCTACGTCCTGTCTGGCGGGTGAGGACAGCGAATGCCCTCCCACCGCATGGCCCCTCACACCTGGGACGGTGATGCATTTTTCCCAAAGCACTTGACGCGGGGGGTCTTTCCCCACAATTGCCCCCAAGGCCTCAGCTCCCATCCCACCCCCTTCCCCTCCTGGCCCAGTGTGTCCACCGAGACCTGGCAGCCAGGAATGTACTCATCTGTGAGGGAAAGCTGGTCAAGATCTGTGACTTTGGCCTGGCTCGTGACATCATGCGGGACTCTAACTACATCTCCAAGGGCAGTGTGAGTACCTTCCCCCACCCTGTATGCCTCTGACCCTCCTGGTCAGCATGGCTTCAGCTTATAGGAGATCGGGACAGGGCTCCTCATGGTCTGACCTGCCCAGCAGGGACAGGCTCTGCCAGCCTAGCTCTGTGTGCCGGGACAGGAAGGGAGCCACCAGCCGTGCATGGGGTGGGAAGGGGCAGAGATGCTGAGGCTTGTGGGAGGGGGCCGGAGACTCAGATTTGATGGTCATGGTAGGGGACAAGGAACCAGCTATAATAGGTCCTGGGGAGCAGGCAAAATGTGTTGTCTCAGTGGTGGCAGGGGGCAGAGGAAAAAGCCCAGGTGACAAGCTAGGACAGATGAATAGGTGGCAGGCAGTATTTGTTCAAAATATGACCATTCTGCCTCCTACTCATGTCCCCATTCTCCATGGGGACAGTGAACCTCAGAGCTGGCGGCTGCTAGGTCACACATAGATCTAAGGCAGCTAAGGATGAGAGCTGGGTGGCACCTTGGCATGTCCCCGGCTCCCACTCCCCTCTGCCAACTCAGCCAGTGGCCTCTCCTGGGGTCAGGAGCCTCAGACCCATGGGGCTACCATGTCCGCAGCTTGTGGGAGAAGAAACTTGGCCTCCTGATCCTCTGGCCAGCACTGGGATGGGCATGGGAACCATGTGCTCACAGAGATGGGCCTTTGAGGACTAGGGAGTGAGAAAGAGTTGGGGGTGGGAACTGCGAGGCCTCCTCTCCCCGCCCAGGTGCAGAGTGGGGCTGGGTCCCTCCTTGCACTCAGGACATCCTGCCCTCCTGCAGACCTTCCTGCCTCTGAAGTGGATGGCCCCTGAGAGCATCTTCAACAGCCTCTACACCACCCTGAGCGACGTTTGGTCCTTTGGGATCCTACTCTGGGAGATCTTCACCCTGGGTAAAGCTTTCTTCTTCCCACAGTCCTCACTGTCATGGCATGGCATCCACCCTGACCATTGACACTTCCAGCCTGGCGGGGCCATGAATGGACTCTGGGACAGGGATTGGGGCTCTGGTTCAAGTCTTAGCTCTGCTGTTTTCTCACTGCTGTGTGACCTTGGCAAGTCTCTTGCCCTCTCTGGGTCTCTACCGCTCCATCTGAGGATCAAGGGGTTTGGACAGTGACATCAAAAAGCCTGCTTGGCTCTGATAGTCTCTGGTCATTTGATTCTGGGGAGGGTTGCAATCTGCCCAGAGCCATGAAGGAGCCCACATTTCTCAATTCCAGTGCCACTGCCTCTTCACCCACGCCAAGGCTGGTGTGTCTCTCCTTGTTTCCATAGAAGAGGGTTCCTGCCACTTGTTCAACACCCCTAAGCCTGCGTATCTCTTCTCTTGTTTTTGCTCCCGGACAGGTGGCACCCCTTACCCAGAGCTGCCCATGAATGAGCAGTTCTACAATGCCATCAAGCGGGGTTACCGCATGGCCCAGCCTGCCCACGCCTCCGACGAGATGTGAGTAGCACATTTGGGAGGATATATATATATATATATATATATATATATATATATATATATATATAAAAATAGATATCCAGCTTTACCAGCCTAAGCCAAAAATAGATTAGTTTAGAGAGCTAGAAAAATCTGGGTATAGCTGGATCTAGGTGTGTGGATGATGTCATTAGCAACCCCTCCTTTGTGCTGGCCTCATATTCAGGCTGGCACTACCCAGTGGCTATGTCCTAACTGCTGTCACCATAGTTCCAGCAAAAGGCCCAGAGCTGACTGTCACCGTCTCCGCTGGGGTCACGTGCCCATTCAGGACCAGCCACTGAGCTGAGGGAATGAAAATTCCTACCTGCCAGACCCGGGTCATGTGCTTAACAAGCTGCGGTCAACCCCGTGGAGCCACTGGACTGGGGGCGAAGGGGGGGCTCCCCAAGGGGGCATCCAGATGTGATAACGGGAAAACAGCACCTCCCCACCGCCCCTCCCCAAGTCCTTTCATTGCTCACTTTGTTCTGGGGTGGCAGCCCCTCCCCCTGTGCCCTGTGTCAGAGACCCTGACCCCTCTGTGTCTCTCCCCAGCTATGAGATCATGCAGAAGTGCTGGGAAGAGAAGTTTGAGATTCGGCCCCCCTTCTCCCAGCTGGTGCTGCTTCTCGAGAGACTGCTGGGCGAGGGTTACAAAAAGGTATGTTGAGGCAGGCTGGGAAACGGAGAGTTCTGGTCCAAAAGTCAGACACTGGGTAAAAGGCTCTGTGTGACACGCTGATATTTGGGGGGCCGCCCTTTACCCTCTCTGGGTCTCAGCTTCCCGGCTGGTACTGGTGAGGGATAGGCTGGAGCTATGAGTTTAGTCTATTTTAGCAGCACAGAGAGTTTTGAGATGAAATCCCACGTGGCAGCTGATTGGTTTAATGGGGAAAGGGAGCCTATAGTCCCCTTCAGCCCGCATCCTTCCTCATACGTTTGCACCCACGCCAAATCTTGGGTTTCTTCAGAAACGTGAGCTTCCCCAGGTTAGATGACCACTAAGGATCTGATCACTTGGGCCCCAGCCAGGCCCAGACAAGGCCAACGAAGCCAGGAGGGCCTTCCAGCCCCCCTGCCCACAGCGGGGACTAGAGTGAGCGGAATGCCTGTCTCCTTTGGCACGGACGCAGCCCTTTCCCTAGGCCCGTTCCTAACCCCACTCTCACTCCAGGGCTGGCTATGGCTCAGGGACCAGTAGTGAGTTGGAATAGAGCTGTCCCCACTCAGTAGTTAGGGAAACGGGGGCCCCACTGAAGGAGGTTGAGGCAAGATGAGAGCCCTCACCTGTCCAGTCTGAAGGGGGGAAGTGTTAGGGTCTTGGCTGCTGGTCCCCTAACTGCCCCTTCCCTGGGTGGCCCTCAGCTCACCTTGTCTTGTGAGATGCCAGGTGGGAGGCAGCTCAGCTGTGTGGCTTTGGGCCATGGTCCTCCCTCTCTGAGCACCAGTTGCCTAATGTATACAAGATGTGAGGGACTGGTTCAGAATCTAACTGTTGGATGATCTCTAGAGGCTTTTCTGATCTGACCTTCCCTGTTTCTTGGGTTCTCCCTGCCCCTTGGAGCAGAAGTACCAGCAAGTGGATGAGGAGTTTCTGAGGAGTGACCACCCAGCCGTCCTTCGGTCCCAAGCCCGCTTGCCTGGCTTTCACGGCCTCCGATCCCCACTGGACACCAGCTCAGTCCTCTACACAGCTGTGCAGCCCAACGAGGGTGACAATGACTATATCATCCCCCTGCCTGACCCCAAACCTGAGGTTACAGATGAGAGCCCACTGGAAGGTTCCCCCAGCCTTGCCAGGTAGCCACTGTGGTCCAGGACATGCAATAGTTAGTATACATAGTGTGTGTGTGAGTGTGTGTG